>NC_042616.1:734922804-735263638 GCF_901001135.1 Rhinatrema bivittatum | reverse complement strand
GTATTTTCTATGCTACCTCTCCCGAGGATTTCTTATATTATTGAGGTATATTATTATAATATTATTCTTTTGATAATGGTCAATGTAGATGGAATATATTGATTTTCTAGTATGTACTTCTGATTTCTCCCACAAGTATAATTGTGTTTAAATTGAAATGCAAGTAAAAAAAAGAAAAGAAAAAAGAAGTTGCCATACTGGGTCAGACCAAGGATCCATCAAGCCCATCATCCTGTTTCCGACAGTGGCCAATCCAGGCTACAAGTACATGGCAAGTACCCAAAAACTAAGTATATCCCACGCTACTGATGCTAGTAATAGCAGAGGCCATTCCCTAAGTCAGCTTGATTAATAGCAGTTAATAGACTTCTCCTCCAAGAACTTACCCGAACCTTTTTTAAACCCAGCTACACTAACTGCACTAACCACATCCGCTAACAACAAATTCCAGAGTTTAATTTTGCCTTGAGTGAAAAAATTTTCTTTGATTATTTTAAATGTGCTACATGATAACTTCATGGAGTGCCCCCTAGTCCTTCTATTATCCGAAAGAGTAAATAACTGATTCACATTTACCCATTCTAGACCTTTCATGATTTTAAAGACCTCTATCATATCCCCCCTCAGCAGTCTCTTCTCCAAGCTGAACAGCCCTAACCTCTTCAACCTTTCCTCATAGGGGAGCTGTTCCATCTCCTTTATCATTTTGGTTGCCCTTCTCTGTACCTTCTCCATCGCAACTATATCTTTCTTCAGTCCCAGTTATGAAAACTACAGATCTGGACCTGGATCAGCTTGCCTGTTCTTTGGAATTTTCATTTGAGTTTTTTGATTCACCATTAGAAGCTAAAATTTCATCTTGGAATCGCATCTTATAGTCTGCTTATGAGTAGGCTGTCCCCATTCATTTTATAACACTAAAATTTGCTGGTGATGCACTCTCATACCACTCTGGTCTAAAAACTTTGCAATGTCAGACATGTCAATTATAAAGGCATTGTTGAATTAAAGTTTAATGATGAATTAAAGTTGTTTAACAGCATTTAGAATTATATTAATGAGATTAAGCATAGTAAAAAGATCTATTATAAGAACCTCTTGAATAAAGCCGAGAATAGAACAAAATTTCTCTTCAAATTTTGGGGACATAAGTCTATCGTTACGTACTGAGACAATATTTCCAGAAGATTTTACATACAGTTTTGAGAAAAAGAGCATAATTATTCATGTTGATTTTAATTCTGATTCTCTTTCCTCTTTTACAACCATAGTTTTAACATTATCTTCTACTTCACAAATAACATTTTCACAAGCAAGCTTTCTGCTTTCAAATCCATTACACCCCCACGCTTAGTCTTAATGCTAAAGCAGATGAATCCTGCTCATCCATTCATTATTTCCCTTTTAAATTCATAAAAAAAATGTTGATTTTGGTCTTTTGCCACCATTAGTTGCAATCATTAACAACAGTCTAGAACAGCGATTCTCAACCAGTGTGTCGTAACACACCATTGTGTTGAAAGCACCGGCAGATGTGTCGCGGCTCCTGGTGTCCCACTGCCTCAGTTTTACTTCCCTTTACCTTTTTCCTACCCCATGGGCCAATGGGAATCCTCCCTTCTTCCTGCCCCCACTGGCCAAAGGGAAGCTTCCTCTCTTCTTCCTGCCCCCGTGGGCCAATTGGAAGCCTCCTACCTTATTCCTGCCAGTGGGAGTAGGAAGAAGGGAGGAAGCCTCTGCTTGGCTAGTGGAGCAGGAAGAAGAGGGGCATCCCATAGCCCGAGGGGGGGGGGGGGGTTTGAGGGAGGCTGGGAGGAGTGGCGGTGTTCAGGCCCATGGCAGCAAAGAAGCCCGACCCTGCCTAAGCAAGGCCGCCATGGGCCAGCCTTGCTGAAATTAAACACGGGGGTGAGCTGCAAAGAGAAGAGTCCAGGTGCGTCAGGATTTCCCACTTCCAAAGTGGCAGCGAGCTGCAATAGAGCAGGGATTCCGCAACATGGCAGTGAGCCACAAATAGAAGAGGTGGGTTACTCCAGGGATTCCTCCCTGCCCCCCCCCCCCCCCCAATGCAACAGTGATCATGGCACAGTTGTGAATAAAGTAAAAGTGGCACTCAGCCACGCTGGTTACAGATGGGGTCACTGGAGCTCCCTGTGGTTTCAACTTGATTCTTCACTCAAATTTTCTTTTTATGTTTCCATTCCAGTTCAGCTTTTCTCTTTTTTTTTTTTTTTTTTTTATGCTTCATCAGAAGACTTAGAACATTTTTAGATATTAATGACTTGAAGAAGTTTACTTATTCTCTCATACTCAGCAGGTTAGATTATGTAATGCCATATTGTATGCCCCCTTTTAACCTAGTTTACAGACTTCAAACAGTAGAGAACACAGCAGCTAAAATAATTTTTAAAATGTGATGAATGTTACACCACTTCTCATTGAACTTCATTGGCTCCTAGTTTCTTTTAGGATTCAATTGAAGATTGGCTGTCTTTCAAAGCTTCCATTGAGGTTCTCTTTCATATTTTTCCAATCTTCTTATCCCATACCCACCTACATGCACTCTACATTTTTCGCAATAAGAGTTATTAGTTCTCCCTTCACCTAAGTTTATTAGCATACTCATGAAATATGTTTCTCTTTTCTGGCTACGAGTATTTGGAATTCTTTTCCTTTGGAGTTGTGCCATGAGAAAAATTATCTTAAAATTAGGATATCTCTTAAAACCTTCTTTTTCACACAGGCCTTCTCAGATTAGATTCCTGATTTTATATGTATTTGTTTACTTATGTTATACATGTTTCTAAGTTTTACTTATTTTAATTACTGATTTATTTATTCTTATGCTATCTTAATTATTTTATTTAGAGATTTTTATATACCGCGGCACGTTCAGAACATCACCTCGGTTTACAGTGAACAATAATGCAGCAACAGGCTTTACAATAAAATATTATATGGAGCAACATTAAAATATTAAACGGAGCAATATATGCAACAGGCTTTACAGTCAAATTAGAAACTAGAACCATTTTTTTAAAATAGCTATCATTGAAATACACGTAACAAGGGTTACAGATGAGTTTGATAGAGGGGCCATATTTGATATATGTATAGGAAATATTCAGTAGAGCGGTTTGTTATTGGTTTTTTTTTTAATAGTTTACAATATTTTGTAATTTTTCCATTAGGTTTATTATGTATGTACATCACATTGATAAACATATATAAGAAATTTGATTAATCAAAATTAAATTTATTAAGAATATAATAATAATACCCATTCTAGCCACTAAGTGTCGCCCTTGTGCCAAGGCTGAGATTTCCTTCCACCAGGGACTGTAAATATTGTCTATGCAGCATCCTCTGCCTTGGCCAACCCAAAGAGTAGAAACCAGGCTCAGGAATCAAATCAAGATCTCCTACATGACAGTGCACAGATCTGCCTTTGAGCCATGAGCCTATCCCAACTTTTTTTAACTTTTATTTTAGTTTATCATATTTTACATTTTACATAATTGTTGTGTTCGCCAGCCGCGGAGTCCTGCTGCTGGCTTCCCTCACCTGTTGGGGCATCGAAGCTGCTCCCTCCTCGGCGGCAGGAAACTGCTGCCACTGTCACACTTCTTCCTTGAGGCTCAGAAACACCTCCAGCATGGACACCTGACCCTCGGCAGCAACTCTAGGTGCGCGTGCGTCTCCATAAGACTCTTAATGGAGCCGCGGTGGGAGAATTTCCCATGGTATCCTTCTTGACATCATCAAGCCATCATCCCTGCTCTTCAGCCTTGCCTCTGCAATAGGTCATCTCCTTGGAGAAGCTGGTTGTCTGCCTTACGATCCTGATCCAGTGTTCCTGTCTTGTGTTCCTGACCTGGTATTTCCTGACCGTGTGTTCCTGCTTCCTTGCCTCGATTCCTCTGTTGCTTCCCAGTGTCCTCGTCCCGTCTCCTTCAGACTGATTTCTGGGCTTGACCCTTGGACTGTTCTCCAGATTCTGCTGTCTGCACCTGTCTTGACCCTTGGACTGTTCTCCGGATTCTGCTGTCTGCACCTGTCTTGACCCTTGGACTATTCACCAGATTCTGCAGCCTACTGCTTGCCTTGACCCTTGGACTATTCAGATTCTGCAGCCTACTGCTTGCCTTGACCCTTGGACTATTCACCAGATTCTGCGGCCTTCTGCCTGCCTTGACCCATGAACTGTCAACCGGACTCCGCTGCTCGCACCTGCCTTGGTCCCGAATCACCACAGCTCTGTGATCCATCTTCTGACGACAAGGACCTGTTTGGTCTTTCTCTACAGGTAGTGTTGACATCGTCTCGGCTCAGGGGTCACTACAATAATTTGGTATTCAGTTATTCTATATTTAAATATGGTAGAGCACATCTTGGCAGAAATCTTTAATTCAATTTACTTATGCATTTTAGAATTACTTTTCATATTAAAGAAATTCTATATTAGGAGTTACCACCCAGGAAAAAGATCTTGGCATCATAATGGCTAATATATTTAAATTGCAGCAGTCAAAAAAGCAAACAAAATATTAGAAATTATTAAGAAGGGAATGGTGAATAAAACAGAGAATGTTATAATGCCTCTGTATCCCTCCATGGTGACACAGCACCTCAACACATCTCAAAAAATATATAGTTTTGCTGGAAAGGTGACCCAAATGATAACATGGATGGAACGGCTCCCCTCTGAGGAAAAGTTAAAGAGGTTGTTCAGCTTGGAGAAGAGATGGCTGAGGGGGGATATGATAGAGGTCTATAAAATCATGAAAGGACTTGAACAAGTAAATGTGAATCTGTTATTTACTCTTTTGGTTAATAAAAGGAGCAGGGGGCACTCCATGAAGTTAGTAAGTAACACTTTAAAACAAATCAGAGATAATTATTTTTCATCCAATGCACAATTAAGTCCTGGAATTCATTGCCAGAGGATGTGGTTAAGGCAGTTAGTGTAGCTGGGTTTAAAGAAGGTTTGGATAAGTTCCTGGAGGAGACGTTCATAAACTGCTATTTATCAAGTTGACTTAGGGAATAGCCACTCCTTAATACTGGCTTTAGTAACATGGGATCTATTTAATGTTTGAGTACTTGCCTGGTACTTGTAACCTGGATTGGCCGCTGTTGTAAACAGACTGCTGGGCTTGATAGACATTTGGTCTGACTCAGAATGGTACATTCTTATGTTCTTATGTGGTTAGAAACCTATGATGTATTTTGGGCCAAACAAATATTTGTATGGAGCTTCATACAGTCACTTTTAACATTCAGAGTCAGAACCTGGTAGTCCTAGTGGTCAGATTAGACTTTTTTTCTGAATAAAAAACTCCTCTGTGTTATAGTGTATGTAGTCAGATGAATGTTTATTTTATTTTGAATCATTTCCTTGTTTTTTCATATTTTCTATCAGGTAAAAACAAGTTTTGTAGTTGCCAAGCCATGCATATCAACTTAATTTTGCATGTTTTATTTTTCTTTTGTTGGTTTTTATTTGCAAGTTTGAAAGGAAACTGCAAAGGAAGCCGTCTTTAGTGATGCTTAGTCATAATCTCCATAAATATCTAGAAAGTTAGCAATAAGGCCTTTCCCCTTAATGTTCTCAGTATGTAAACTGACAGCCACATGTGGGATAAGCATTAGATTATATAACTGAAGATTTTTGTAGGTTGTGATGGATTAAATAGATGGCAGGAAATAAGTGGGATATTTTCAGTTGAAATAGGGTCAAACCAATATGCATTTGACATATGCTTTCTATTCTTATACTTTTGTTTACATTTCAGTTTCTATTTATGTGGTCTACAAGGCAATTCTATCTAGAAGATTTATACAGACTACAAAGAATCAGAAAATTACAAAGAGTTTTGCATTCTTTACTGTTTTTTTACACAGAGGTCAATATTCACAGGGTTTGTCCTGGTAACTTTTGGAGTTACCCAAACAAAGCCAGAGATATCAGTATTCCCCCCAATCCCCATGCCCTGGCTAATTTTTGTACCGGCAGCACAGATTGTTTCCTACACAAAATTTAGGTGGGTACAAAGAGGCGACACTAGGGGCATTCCTAGGGCGTGGTTTTGCTTTGTCCAGGCAGCACTAATATTCAGCGCTGCCTGGATAACTCTGGTTGGCTAAAGAGCTAGCGTAAAGACACCCGGATAAGGTAAAGAGAGAAAAAAGCAGTGGGCCAACAGCAGCCCTATCCCCCTTCCCCCCCCCCCCCCCACCACAAAATGAAAAAGAAAGGTGGCATGTAATCCCTCTCCCCTGACCCCTTCCATAAAAATAAAATATGGGCCAAATCCCTACTCCCAAACCCTCAAAGGTGTGCTCTAAGGCCCAGCAGGAGGAGGAGTCTCTTACCTTCTCCTGCTGGGCAAAACATTAAGTACTGGTACAGCTGACAGCTTCCATCACTTAGTATTCATGTATTCACAGCACTCTGAAGTGAATCAACCAATCCGTGTTCAGAACTCAGTGCTGGAAGTATTAAAACTGAGAAAATGCTGCTGAAGAGAAAGTCCATATTGACAGGAATCACATCCGACCTGGCAGCATGGACTTTATACTCCCTGTGCCTCAGGAGTCTGTAGGTGCACATGATCTACAGACCTGCTCTGGGACGTATAACTATTTATACTAGTGAGCACATTTCATTTTTGCGTATTTTGCATATGAGTCCTGTTGCAGTGATGGCATTTAAAATTACAGCAAAATATTAATTAGCTTATGGGACTTAGGATCTGTGATTATACAGTACATATGGATACATGGTGAAATGATCACATACCATTGGTCCACTATATATGTTTGTAATCCTTTCATTTCTTCTGAGCTGCTTTTTAATGACTCCATGCTTATTTTTGCTTTCTGGGTAAGGGCCTCTTTGCTGCCATTTTTTAAAAATGTCATCTCAGATTACCTTCTGCTTTCCTTCTCCTGCTCACCAGTGCTAGATTTGCCACAAGAGAACAATTCTCATTTTCCTGTAGATCAGGTTTTCTAGCAGAATTCTTCTACCTCCAATCATTTCATGCACTCTTTCTTTTAAGATTATGTCTATCCAGCTAATCTTCATAATTATTCTGTAAGGCCACTTTTCAAATGTACATATGCATTTTTTGTAATGATATAATTTAAATAAGATTTATAAACCAACACCAGAAATAATGGAAATTAAAGAAAACAATCACAATATAAATGCAACTGGTCCAATTTAGGAAGAGGGGAAGAATAAAATATAATTTTAAGAAAAAAATAATTTCAAGCCATGTCGATTCCTAATTAACTCCAATACCCAACCCATTTATAATATCCAAACATACAGAACATTTTTATTCCAACAATATTTTCCTTTAGAAAACCTTCTGAAAAGGGAATGGTTAAAAAAGTTGTATTTATTAGAGATGTGAATCGTTTTCCATATCGTCTTAACGATAGAAATCGTGTGGCAGGAGAAGAAAATCGTGTTTGGCACGATTATTTCGTTGAAAAATCGTTAAAAATCGTTTTTTCCGATTAGTGCGCACTAACTCGAGTTAGTGCGCACTAACACAAAATGATACAAATAGACACTTTCCAGGTCACTGAAGGTCAGTTAGGAATGAATATGTGTTCCTATTGGCTGGCAGCCCTCTTATCTATTGATGTTACCAAGGTTACCACTGAGGTGATGGTTGGGGGGATGGGAAATGGAACTGGAAAATCATGAACACCAACAGAAAATGAAACAAAGTGTTCACACTTCCCAGGTCAGTAAAGGTCACTTAGGAATGAATATGTATTCCTATTGGCTGGCTGTGCTCTTATCTATTGATGTTACCAAGGTTACCACTGAGGTAATGGTTGGGGGGATGTGAAATGGAAACAGTTGGAAGCTTGACAAAAAAAGTAATGTGATGATCAGCACTCACGTGACTAGAACTTCTTTGTTTATTATTTTTGTTAGCAGACACGTGCATGTTGAATTTGCCAATCACTGTGCATTTTAGAAAGGTGGTCCTGGCTGGAACTGTACACAGTTCAAATATATGTAATTGATTGTTAGTAAGTGTATTTTTTAAGTAGCCACACTGGCACAAGTATGTTTACTTTTCCTCCTACTTAACTCACTAGCTCAGCTTTGTAAGAAGGGATTCTCTGCTTGAGTGAGGGTCAGGCAGCTCCCCCCTGTCTGTGAAGCCAGCCTCTCACTAGTAATGCAGGGAGGGAGCTGTCTCAGACTTCACCATCCTCCCCCCCCCCCCCCTCACCCACACACCATTCACTAGCTGGGACATGGGGGAAGTCAGGAGTGAGGGTCAGGCAGCTCCCCCCTGTCTGTGAAGCCAGCCTCTCACTAGTAATGCAGGGAGGGAGCTGTCTCAGACTTCACCATCCTCCCCCCCCCCTCACCTACACACCATTCACTAGCTGGGACATGGGGGAAGTCAGGAGTGAGGGTCAGGCAGCTCCCCCCTGTCTGTGAAGCCAGCCTCTCACTAGTAATGCAGGGAGGGAGCTGTCTCAGACTTCACCATCCTCCCCCCCCCCCCTCACCCACACACCATTCACTAGCTGGGACATGGGGGAATTCAGGAGTGAGGGTCAGGCAGCTCCCCCCTGTCTGTGAAGCCAGCCTCTCACTAGTAATGCAGGGAGGGAGCTGTCTCAGCCTTCACCATCCTCCCCCCCCCCCTCACCCACACACCATTCACTAGCTGGGACATGGGGGAAGTCAGGAGTGAGGGTCAGGCAGCTCCCCCCTGTCTGTGAAGCCAGCCTCTCACTAGTAATGCAGGGAGGGAGCTGTCTCAGCCTTCACCATCCTCCCCCCCCCTCACCCACACACCATTCACTGGCTGGGACATGGGGGAAGTCAGGAGTGAGGGTCAGGCAGCTCCCCCCTGTCTGTGAAGCCAGCCTCTCACTAGTAATGCAGGGAGGGAGCTGTCTCAGACTTCACCATCCTCCTCCCCCCCCCCCCTCACCCACACACCATTCACTAGCTGGGACATGGGGGAAGTCAGGAGTGAGGGTCAGGCAGCTCCCCCCTGTCTGTGAAGCCAGCCTCTCACTAGTAATGCAGGGAGGGAGCTGTCTCAGACTTCACCATCCTCCTCCCCCCCCCCCCCCCTCACCCACACACCATTCACTAGCTGGGACATGGGGGAAGTCAGGAGTGAGGGTCAGGCAGCTCCCCCCTGTCTGTGAAGCCAGCCTCTCACTAGTAATGCAGGGAGGGAGCTGTCTCAGACTTCACCATCCTCCTCCCCCCCCCCCCCCTCACCCACACACCATTCACTAGCTGGGACATGGGGGAAGTCAGGAGTGAGGGTCAGGCAGCTCCCCCCTGTCTGTGAAGCCAGCCTCTCACTAGTAATGCAGGGAGGGAGCTGTCTCAGACTTCACCATCCTCCTCCTCCCCCCCCCCCTCACCCACACACCATTCACTAGCTGGGACATGGGGGAAGTCAGGAGTGAGGGTCAGGCAGCTCCCCCCTGTCTGTGAAGCCAGCCTCTCACTAGTAATGCAGGGAGGGAGCTGTCTCAGACTTCACCATCCTCCCCCCCCCCCCCCCTCACCCACACACCATTCACTAGCTGGGACATGGGGGAAGTCAGGAGTGAGGGTCAGGCAGCTCCCCCCTGTCTGTGAAGCCAGCCTCTCACTAGTAATGCAGGGAGGGAGCTGTCTCAGACTTCACCATCCTCCCCCCCCCCCCTCACCCACACACCATTCACTAGCTGGGACATGGGGGAAGTCAGGAGTGAGGGTCAGGCAGCTCCCCCCTGTCTGTGAAGCCAGCCTCTCACTAGTAATGCAGGGAGGGAGCTGTCTCAGACTGGTATCAGGGTTAGGGCACTGTGTGCAGGAAGATCACAACACTCCTGGTATTAATAGGGATAGGGCACTGTAAGAGATGACTGTAGTAGACTGAATAAAGATCTGATGTTTCTGCTCTCCTCACACCAAACAAAAACAACACACAAGCAGAGAAGCCCTTCTTACAAAGCTGAGCTAGTGAGTTAAGTAGGAGGAAAAGTAAACATACTTGTGCCAGTGTGGCTACTTAAAAATACACTTACCAACAATCAATTACATATATTTGAACTGTGTACAGTTCCAGCCAGGACCACCTTTCTAAAATGCACAGTGATTGGCAAATTCAACATGCACTAGCATTTCAGGTGCCTGCTAACAAAATAATAAACAAACAAGTTCTAGTCACGTGAGTGCTGATCATTACATTACTTTTTTTGTCAAGCTTCCAACTGTTTCCATTTCACATCCCCCCAACCATTACCTCAGTGTTAGCCTTGGTAACATCAATAGATAAGAGCACAGCCAGCCAATAGGAATACATACATACATATTCATTCCTAAGTGACCTTTACTGACCTGGGAAGTGTGAACACTTTGTTTCATTTTCTGTTGGTGTTCGTTAGTTTCCAGTTCCATTTCCCATCCCCCCAACCATCACCTCAGTGGTAACCTTGGTAACATCAATAGATAAGAGGGCAGCCAGCCAATAGGAACACATATTCATTCCTAACTGACCTTCAGTGACCTGGAAAGTGTTTATTTGTATCATTTTCAGTTAGTGCGCACTAAATCGAGTTAGTGCGCACTAACGGGGAGTTAGTGCGCACTAACTCGATTTAGTGCGCACTAACACGATTTAACGATTTTTAACGATAAATCGTTAGAATTTCTATTGTATCGTGTTCTATAACGATTTAAGACGATATTAACATTATCGGACGATAATTTTAATCGTTGAAAAACGATTCACATCCCTAGTATTTATTCCCCTGGAAATTTACCAGGCAACTTGTATGGGAACTTCAAAACACAAAGCCCCCATTGCAAGTACCTTATCCTTTTTTGAAGAAACAACTTCTTCCCAAGCTAGGTAGACCTTATTACGTCAGGGAAATTTCACACCTTCTGGCCACAAAAAGCACCATCTTTATTCTTGAAATACAAATTTAGAATCAAGTTCTTATCCATTTCCGTATTTAAGGAGACTACTAAGGTCATGCTAGTACATATTTCAACTCAAGATGGTTCCAGAAATGCTGATATGTCCAAGCTGTCCTCAGTGATATTAACCACCCCTCTACCATTCTCTTTCTCCACCCACGAAGGGACATAGTAAATATTAGATATTTCAATCACTTCATCACCAGCTTTTACACTTTCAGTTTTACTGCTGTGGGTAGTTGACAGGACTGATGGTCTAAAAATTGCAGATAAACAAGTTTCTTTATGTGACTATACCGTTGGCTAAAAAAACCATTCTGACAGTATAGGTGGAGACTCACCCGCCTACTATTTCTTTTTGGGAAACGACTCATGATAACTTATTTTTATAATGTATATACTTATTTCCATGTCAAGGCTAGGAAGTCACTTAAGAAGCAGGGTTCCCTTCAGCTTTGGTTTCTTTTCTGTATCACTCTGCCTGTTGATCTTCAAATTTCTGTTACATCTTTTGTAGCACTGCATAGATGAAGCAAGAATGAGTGATTGGATTGAAGGATGGGTGATAAAGCACTGGCTGGAATGTGTATTTCTGATGTGGTTGAGTGGTTTGTAATGGGAGACTTGATTAGTATTATCGACTTGATTCAACTATTTCTATTTGTTACTCATTCATACTGAATTATTTGGTTTGACTTGTGGTGTTTGTTATTATGAATAACAAATGTATGATGTTTAAAAAAACTTTCCAAAAAACATGATTGCGAGAGGATGCAGGGTGACCTTGCAAGACTACAGAACAAGGCATCTGAATGGTAGATGAAATTTAATATGAGCAAGTTCTAAGAGATGGGATGCACATAAGGAAAAATAATCCTTATTATAAAAACACAATGCTAGATTTCATGTTAGGATCTTGGTCATTATAAACAATCCATTCAAATCCTCAGCTCAGTGTGCAGCAATGCCAGAAAAGCAAGTAGAATGTTAGGAATTAATTTGGAATGAAATAGAAAACAAAAATGGGACTATAAGTATGTCTTGAGTGCTACCAAACCTTGAGTACTGTAGGCAATTCTGGTCACTGCATCTCAGAAATGATATAGTGGAATTAGAAATAGTACAAAGGACAATCAAAATGATTAAAAGTGTGGAACAGCTCCCTTAGGAAGAAAGGTTAAACAGGTTACGGTTCTTTAGCTTAGAGAAAAAGACTGAGAGAGAAAATGATGAAGATTATAAAATTCTGTGGTTTGGGACTAGTTAATATGGAACAGTTATTTTCTATTTTTAATAGTACTAGGACTTGGACACTTCGTGACACTAATGAGTAGCAGATTTAAAACTAATTTAAAATATTTTTTTCAGTCTACCCACAATAAAACTATGGAATTTGTTGCCAGAGGACATGGTCAAGGCTACTAGCATAGCTGAGTTTATGAAAGGTTTGGACAGGTTTCTGGAAGCAAGTTATTAGCCAGATGGATTGGAATATCTCCTACTTATGGGCGTAACAAGAAATGGATCTTCCTATTAGGAAATGCCTGGTTCTTCCAAATGATCCGGACTGGCCACTGTCAGAGAAAGGAATCTGGGCTTGATGCTATGGACCATTGGTCTGATCTAGCATGGCATGTCTTCTTTTCTAATAAGCCACTATGCAGGACAACAAGAAACATGCTGATCAAAACATTCATGTGGTGATAGTATAGGATGTGCCAAAATTTGCTTCCTGATCCCATTATACTCCTCTTTGCCATTCAGGAATCACAAACTGCCTCTTCTGAAAGTTGGCCCTGTCTGGATCGGTCTAAAAAAAAAAAAGGAAAGTTAACACCATTTCAGACACAGCATAGAGATGATGATAGCAAACCACAACACATTAAACCCCTAAACTTGATGCTAACATATATAAAAAGTGATGACTCACAACTATCTGAGCATTCTCAGAATACCCAGTAACCTACATAAAAGAATGAATGACAAAAGCCATATCTGTTGTATTCAACATGGTTTTCTACATAACTGGCTAGATGTACTATCCTTCTACTAATGCTTAAAACTGGGATGTAAGAAGAGCTTTCAGAATTATAGATAGTTTGCAAATGCAGGTGATGGATGTGAAAAACAAGTTTCTTTCCAGGAGTGTATGAGTACAGATATAGTGGGTGTGCTCTATGTAGAATCTTGCAGGCTAAGAGGTGCAAATTGATCCTCTCTATGGAGCGTATGAGGCTCCATCTCCCATCTAAACTGTCTTTTAAATGGTGCATCACACCATAAAAAGTCCTGTTTTTCAGATTCATGAATGTGAATCTGGAATCTAGTAATGTACCCATCAACACAGAACACCTTTGCTGTTCTGTTTTCATGGGTACATTACTATTGTGAGCTGTCAGGCCATGAAAACATTGCAAGTGTTGACATTTGAATGTTCTGAGTGGGATCAAGGTGTGCTTCGCCATCTGAAGATCTTTTGTTACACCTTTATTTATTGTTAGCTTTATGTCACCTATTCACAACTGATTCTAGGTGTACAACAATAAAATACAAAAAAATTCAATAAAACATAATACAAATGCACCAATACATAAGCTCTCCAAGATTAACCTAAAAAACAGTCCACCCGCGGGACTGGTCGCGGACCACCCTGTCCCACTGCGTGCCCTACACAGCCCGAGGAGGCTGGTCATGGACCACACTGAGAACGGACGAGCGCAGGGAAGAATCCAGTTGAGGTGGGACTCTGACGATGAAGCCAGATGTCACCTGAAGCACCACAATGGCTGGCAGGACATGATGGCTCAGGAGCACAGGAATGAATTCCACCTGTAGGCAACTCCACGCTTGGGAAAGACGTCATCCGAGAGAGCATGGCCTGACAGGTACCAGAAGGCTCAGGAGCGCTGAAGCGAACACCAAGAAGGGCAAGACACCAAGGAACTTGGGACATCAGGAAGCAGAAGATCAAGACAAGACACCAGGACACCTGGATGGGGACCTCAGGCACGAACATGACTTGACATGACGAAACGAAGAGGAGCTCCACGAAGAAGACCCGACAGAGCTCTGGCAGGCAGGAGTCTCCAGAGTGAAGTAACTCCGATGCAAGGCGAAGACTGAAGTGACGGAGCACCCTTTATAGGGCTGGAGCAGGAAGTCCAATCTTAGGTGGGGCCAGCACACTTCCTGTGTCTAGCCCTTTAAATCCTGTAGAGAGGCACGCGCCGGCGCCTAAGGAAGGAAGGAAGCAGGAACTTGTGCAGGACCGTGGACAGCGGCCTGCACCGATGTCTTTGACGCAGGAGGCAGGGCTGGCCTGAGAGGCAGGCCTTGATGACGGCAGCGGCTCCAGCCGCTGCAGGAAGCCCCGGGGGCGGCTCCAGCCGCTACTCCAGCCTGGGGGTGTGGCCTCCAGGCCGTGAAGATCACGATGATGCAGGCGGCGGCTCCCAGCTGTGAAGAAGGTAAAAGTCTGCGGCTCACCGTGGTGAAGGCAGGCAATACGGGCGGCCTCCGGGCCGCGCAGGGAAACAAAGTCCGCGGCTCCGGCTGTGCTGGAAGGCCTGACGTCAGTGGTGTCCATGCTACGTTGGGTGAAGAAATGTAAGCAATGGAGTGAAGGTGAGTGCCTGCTCGTGGGGATTAGCTCTGTGGGCTAATCCCCGCTAATCCCCCCAATTTGCCTTGGAGGGGTATTCCATAAAAGAAGACCATAAAAAGAAAAAGATTTCTGTTTAGTGTCTACATATTTTTCAGTTTACAGTACTGGAGGAATACACTAGCCTTGAATTGATGATTGACCTCAACTCTCTGGAGCCTAGAGAGAGCAATGAAATATTTCAAGAGGGTAGGGGCATCTAGAAAAGAACTTTATAGATCAAGGATAATTGCTTTTGGATGACATTAGAAGCTAATGAAGGCTCACCAAATCTGAGAGGTAATGTGGTGAACAGCACAACCATTGTCAAGTAAGTGTTAAGATTTTCCCAAAGGATATCATGGATGGGGAGGAATTCACAGGGGAATCTAGTTACAGATCACAAAAATCACAAGAGTGTGATAGAGCTGGTGAATCCTGGTTCAGGATTTACTGTATTTATCACATTCATGAATTTGGAAAACAGGACTTTTTATGGTGTGATGCACCATATAGAAGACAGTTTAGACACACTGGGATCTGTGAAGGTTATTTCAAAGAGACTAAGGTCATTTTGGTTGGCACAGTGGGCTGAGATCCAGAAAAGCCAGCGTTCAAACTCTTCTGATACTCCTTGTTACCTTGGACAAAGTCATTTCACCCTCCATGTATAAATCTGGATTTTAAGCTCTCTAGGGAAGGAACATACCAATTCTATCTGAACTTTTAACTTGCTTTGAATTATGATTTGGAAATGCGAGACATTTAAAATAAAAATCTATAGAAATATCATAGAAAAACCAATGGATGGAACATCTGTTCAAAGCCCTATTACTTGTACTAAAAGCCACAAAAATATCACCACTTTTCATTGTGCACCTCCCTGAATGTTTCAAGATTGTAGCATATTAGAGTTCAATCATAATATCTGATGTGGTCTAGAATGCACAATTTGTTTTAAAAATGAAATGAAAAAAAAATGTTGTTAGTGTAATAAAAATAAGGTTGACAATCTGCCACAAAAAAAGAAAAAAAATTCTAGGCCTTCCTCTCAGTCCGCCCGCATCCTCGGCTCCTTGGGGCTCTACTAAGGAATCCTTGTGAGGCAGAAGTGATCCCTGTTCTCTGCTGCCACACTGGTGCTGTAATTACAAATTGTGCAAGCAATTAACCTGCTGATAATTTGTTCCAAGCAAAATGATGCTAGCCAGGCCCAGACCCAGGCAGGAGAAATTAACAATGGCACTGGTCTCAGTCCACCGATGCTATTTCTAAGAAATACCATTAGGGAGGCAGAAGCAACCAGAGATCACACCTGCCCCACGTAGAAAAAAGAAGATGGTAAGAGGGTTTGAGGGATTCAGGAAAGGGTTGTTTTTTCCCTTCTCTGAAAAGACCTGACTTCTTGTTTTGTTTTTCTTTTCGCTAATTTAATTTAACTTTTTTTTTCAATTTAAACAAATGAAAAGTAACAAAACAAAAGGGGGGAAAAATAGAAAAAAAAAAAAAAAGCCAAAAACATCTATGTACTCCCCAACTACTGCCTATGCGGAACTCTGTCCTTGTTTTCTTAAACTAGAAGCAGGCAGGCAGAGGTATGTCTGTGAAGCAGATTATTTTATTACCTAGCTAGAGATTTATTATTTTTGCATGAAAACGCATAGAGTCGATCAATTAAATGTAGACTAATTACTGGGAATACATTCTTTTGACAACTATTATCTGTTCTGTAGTTAATGAGTTATCTGGCAGATTATTCAATTAAATGTGGGTCACAAAAGAAAAGAAATGTTATATACATAGTTTAACAAATACGTAAAAATGTCTGAACCATGTGGTCCAGATCCTATGACCTTAGTCCAATTGAGTCTACGGCACACAGAACAATTATAGACTTAATTAGCTAGACAAATAGAGCATGAACACCCACAAAGCCTACTGAGTTAGTGGGCAAAATTAATCATAAGTCTAGAATCACAGTCAAATGACATACAACAATCATTTTTAAATTTACCTCACATTTTATCATATTAAATATCCTAATTCACATTTCAGCTGATTAACATAGACTTGCTCTAAGAGAACTTTATTTTTTTTAATTATTACTATAGAATCAATTCAGCCCCATTTGAGGTTTGGGAAAACTTTCCAGCAAAAAGGTATTCCAGAGTTTGAAAAATGCAGGCAAAAGGCACTACATAATAACACCAATTAGCCCTTTCTAATCCCACTCTCTGGAGCATATATTAGATTCATTACAATATGTATGAGGCTATTCTTTCCTTTTTGGACATACAAAAACATTTTGCTGATATCAATATCCAGAACAAGGTGGAGAACGTTAATGGAGCGCACTCATGACCTGAGGGCAAGTAATAAAAAAATGCTTGCCTACACTTGTCTCACTGTCCTCTCAAACACTAATGTGGGCCAGTTTCTAAGGAAACCATGACCAAAAATGCACCAGCAACACACAAAGCGGAAACCTTTATTAGAAATGAAAAGCACCAATGACTTAAGAAACTAGACCTTCATACTAAGCACTACCAGCTATCCAAGCCTTCATTGCTTTATCTTTAATCATCGGTCCAAATTGAAAAGTTCAAAATAATTTGTATAATTTTCTTGTGCAGGTAAAATCACTTACCTTTATAAATCTGTTTGTTCATGCTCTTTAAATAACCCCAGGTATATGGCATGGTAGCGTGCATCAGTCCTGCTCCTATCAATCCCGACATGCGCTGTGTTTCGGGACGAGACTCTGCTTCAGGGGATGGTAACACTCAATGCCAAATACATACTTATAGGCTTCATTTTCTCAGGTCGGATTAAATACTTATCTGATAGCATCCTTTCAGTTGTTTCTTAGGAAAGTCTGGGTTAATCTGAGAGTTTCTGTTCAAAAGGAGAAGTCCTGGTAGTTGTGTAAAGAAAGAAAATATAGAAAGAACAAAGAAATTGTTCATTTGTCTATTATAGTAGAGGAAATTGTATCTTTTGTGTTTGTTATCCAGGCTTCCCCTTTGTAAGTTGGGTTAGGTGGGTTATGGACTCCTATCGCTGTAGGAGACCTAGAGGGGAGAAGGGCACTGAATTGCATCCCTTTGGTCAACATCTAAGAGCTTGCTGCCCTGGTCATGCATGACTATACCCTTTAACATAACCTCGGCTATGACAACGGTCTTCACCCCACCTCTTGAGGAAGGTTGGTATATAAAAAATGTGCAAATAAATAAAATATACGACTCTGGCCAACTTGGCACTTAAAACTTATTTTTCTACTCTGCTAACAAAATTCTTGAACTGCTGAAAAGAAATCTTTAATATTATTAATGGGCTGATTAAGATTTCTGGTCAGGAGAATCCCCAGGAGGGATCACCACCTCAGGATTTGCAGATTACTGCAAAGGAAAGGCTGATAGCCTTAATTCCAGGTATCAAATTATACAAGTGGATAATGACAGTCTGGTGAATGAGGAGCAAGATTTATTTATTTATTTATTTATTTATTTAGGGTTTTTATATACCGGCATTCGAGAACGCAGTCCCATCATGCTGGTTCACATTAAAACAAGTGTGCATTAAAAATAAGTGTACATTAAAAAAAGATATGTATTGGGTGTCATTTGAGCCTGTTTCTAGGATAGAAATGGAGTCTATTTTAGTTGAATTGAAAAATTCCTATTGCGCCCTGGATCCATGTCCAATGTAGATTTGTATTTTGTTAAAAGATGATTTTAATCATTTTATAGACCATTTTGTGCAAGCAAAGGTAGATTTTCAAAGCCTTGTGCGAGCGTCCGTGTGCATGCCGAGTTTATAACATGTGTGCGTCACTGCGCGCATGTTATAAAATATGATATCTTTGTGCACATATGCGCCAGATTTTAACATCCGCGTGCATGCGCAGGTGGACCGTGACTCATGCGCAGGGGGGCGTCATTTTATAAAGTACGCGTGGTGACGCGAGTAGGTCTTCCCCATTTCCCTCCGAGTCCACTCCAATTAAGAAGCGGACTGGGAGGGAACTTCCCTAATCCTAACCTTACCCTTCCTACCTTTTCCCCTCTCCTCCCTGACCCATAACCAAACCTTACCTATCCCCTAATTTTTTATTTTAATTCTTACTGCTCCTCCAGAGCAGAAGTATCTTCCGTGCACCAGCCGGACATCTAATAAACTTTGCAAACACTTAGAATAATTAGGCTTAGACCCCATAGAAACCACTCCAGATCAAAAAAGTCCATGTGAGATGAGAAAAGGGGAAAAAAAACAAACCAAGCAATATGCACATACATCACATTATAATAAGAGGGTCTTCCCCCCGCAAAAAAAAATACGGTCAGTGATCACATATCATCAAAATGGAAAGTTGGAAAAAAAAACAAAAAACCTCCTGAAAAATAGTTGTCAGTAGTACAGGAGCAGCTCAAGAACCGTTTTCAAGATGCTACCCACAGATTAGACAAACGTCTTCTTTTCCCGTCAGCAGCAGTAAAGACGTGGGCTAACAGATATCACTCACCCGGGACTGGGCATGGCTGTACATTCTCCTGTGGGGCTGCAAGTTCTCTCGATCGTGGGCAGCAGAAATAAATCTGCCCCGCTGGGACAGCAGGACTGAGCACCTGGCCGCTTCCTCAAGCACAGTAACAGCATTTTACTCGGAGTCTTTTTCCAGCCTGCATGGGGCACCAGTAAATGCAGACCTAAGATACTGATCTCCAACACGGTAAGCCAGAAACTCCCAAAGTCACACTGCAGGAGTCCAAGTGGAGGAAGAAAGATAAAATAACAACACTGGGCCACCTTCTAGAATATATGAGGAGGGAGCTAGAGGATGAGGGGTCATTTCTCCCGATGGTTCTCTAGCACCCCCACTAAATCCTCTTTTTCAGGATGTAATGAAAGAGCAACTAGAAAATAAGTAGCCAAATGCTTACAGATCAAGGTCATCTGGCTAACTTGCCGAGCGGCACAGCAGGTGAATATGGACCCCTTGGTGTCTTCTTTGTGATATGATTTGGCTTTCAGGGGCAGCTTTAGTATTCATTCCAGTTCAGAACATCAGATAGCAGCAGAATACTTAATTTTTGAAAGACTGGATATGATTTCCTCTTTTTTTTTTCCAGAAGGTTTTTATTGGTCATTTAAATGACCGATAATTGCAGATCTTTATTGATTTTCAAATGTAGCATTTTTAAGAAAAGGCTAAACATATGAGTCATATTGTTCAGATTTAAAAGGACAAATGCATAGATTTAAGGATTGCCTTACTTCTGAAATCAATAGGTAAAGCCATATCTGATAGAATTTATAATTCTTAGGTTTCGATCGTTGCAAACAAAAAATCATCCTGGTTTACTTGTACGTACCTGTTTGAGATAACTAGTGCTATTCTTGTTGAAAAATAGACTTGATGATACAAACAAATTGGGAAAATTCATACCTAAGAAGTTAATTTTTTTTAAATGATAGGCAGGGTAACTGTTCTTTTTCCCCAGAGAAACTGAATGAGAACCTGGTAAGATCTTTTAAAGATTTTCCCAATAAAGCAAATAGAGAACATAAGAATATATAGAAGTGTCATGTCATTTCAGACGAATGGACCATCCAGCTCAGAATTCTGTCTCAGACAGTGGCCAGTCAGAGTCACGTAGAATTAAATAAATAAATACAGTAGATTATAATGAGGAGATCCATTCTCTGATCCTCCCAGAAGTAAGAGGTGGACATCCCCAGGTCGATCTGGCTAATAAGTAATAAAGGACCTGTCTTCTGGAAACTGATCTAAATCTCTTTTAAAACCAGCTATACCAGTAGGTCTGGCAAAATTTCCATAGCTTAATTGTGCTAGGACTAAAATAATACATTTTAAATTTGTTTTATATCTGCTACGGAATGTCCCTTCATCTTAATATTATTTGAAAGAGAAAATGACCATTCCGTACTGACTTTTACATGCTGTTAAATTGAAATGTCTGAATGATTTCAGATAGTGTGGGTTAGAAATGTGCTTTTAGCAGAGTTATAGGTAAGACTTTCAGATCAGTAGAAGATACATTTCTTAAAATCGCATCATATTATTTTTCTATGGGTGATGATAGAGACACCTATGAGTGTAAATAGCTAATTACAGAGATCTCAGGAGACCACTTTTCTTTTCCATTTCATTTGTAATGTTATTCACTTGTATATGGAAAGTAAAATGGTTTCACATATACATTCCATTTTGTCAGGCTTCATAGCAACATAGAAAATGACGGCAGAAAAAGACCAATCGGCCCATCTAGTCTGCCCAGCAAGCTTCCACACTTATTTTCCCATACTTATCTGTTTCATCAACCTTGTTGGTAACTGATTCAAATTTCCTGCCATCCCCTTTCATTGATGCAGAGAGCAATGTTGGAGTTGCATCAAAGGTGAGCATAAGGCTTATGGTTAAGGGTAGTAATTGCCGCATTCAGCAAGTTACCCCGATGCTTGTTTGCCCAGACTGCACAGATCGATGCTTTGTTGGATGTTGTCTGAATGTGAATCCTTTTTTCCTCATTTCCCCCTACCGTTGAAGCAGAGAGCACCGCTGTATATGCTTTCAAAGTGATGTATTAGGCTTAATTGGTTTAGGGTAGAAACTACCATAATAAGCAAGCTACCCCCATGCTTATTTGTTTACCCAGATTGTGAAGTTCAGTCCTTTTTGGTTGTTGTCTGAATGCAAATCCTGTTTTCCACATTTCCCCCGCGCCATGGGCATGTATCTTCTGTACGGTGTAGTGTTGCCACCTCTGTAAATCCAGGACCATCAATTTGATAAAGAAAATATGACTCCTTAAAGGTGAATTTTAAATGCCTGGCATGCACCAAAATTGGGAAATGCATGCACATGTAGGTCTTACCCATGCCTGCTGTATTTTAAAAGCCATCTACATGAACGTGTATCTCCTGCTGTGCACACATCTCACTTGCATAAAAAAGGGGTGTGGTATGGGCGTTCTAGGCTGGGCCAAGAGATGCACCCATGGCGTATGTGCAACTTCTGCTATGGAGTAGATGTAAGTTTTCAAAACTAAAAAACCCCCCAGCCATTCCTAAGGGGTTTAAAGAGTCTGGGGTAATGGCAGGGAGTGCAAGCTCATAAACCAGGGGAGTTGGGAAGAACTAGCTCTACACTGGTTGAACTGATGAACTTGGCCTTGGCATTGATGCGTGCTGATTATAAAATTCCCTGACTTCATAGCCAAAACCTGATGTGTGCAGTTGGGCACACCTGAACGCAAAATTAGGCACACACATATGCGCATTTAGGTGATTTTATAATGTACACATGTATGTGGACATATGTTATAAAATCGCCACATCCCTCGGTGTACGCCGATGCACATGCGTCAGTATGTGCCCGGGCTCCTCTTTGAAAGTGTAATTGGGTAATAATGAAAACTATGCCAATCCCGCAGTGATTTTAGTGAAGTGAAAAAATATTTCCCAGATAGCAGCCCTCTTAACTCAATTCTTGTTTCATTGATTATCAATTTATGGTATAATTGCACCTTAGTCATTAAATTATACGATTGCTCAGAGTGAATGAAGAGAGGAAGCAATATAATTACCACAGGTTATTCAGGATCTGTAAGACTGACACATGTTATTACATAGATCTAAAGAACTGTCAGGCAAATTTTAAAAGGCCTGCGGGCGTAAAATTCAGGGGTTATGTGCGTGGCTGGGCCCTGTGCACATTTTGAAAAGGGCCCGGCCAGGCGCAATACCCTCGCTATGTGCAGCGGTGCCGGGCCAGCTGAAAGGGGCGGGCCAGGGGGTGTGTGGCTGAGAGGGCCGGGACAATGCCATTAAGACGCTATCCCGGGGACGCGCATGCTGGCAGCCAACTGGTACTCGGAGTTTACTTCTGCTCCCAAGGGGCATTAAGCATTAAAACAACATTTGGGGCAGCTAGGTAGGGATTAGGGGTCGGGGTGAAGAGGGTAAAGGGGAGGAAGGTTAAGGAGGGGGATAGGAAAGTTCCCTCCCGGTCCGCTCGTTAATTGGAGCGGACTGAGAGCGAACTTGGAAAAAGGCTGATCGCGTCGCCGCGTGTAATTGAAAAACTCCCCCCCCCCCTGAATGCGCGAGTGGGTCTCCTGCCCACACATGAGCGTGGATATCGTATTTTATAACATGCGCACGTCACGCGTGCATGTTATATAAATCGGCGTGTCCATGTGCGTGCCGGAACCGTGCGAACATGGACGCGTGCGCACGAGTTTGAAAATCGACCCCTGTGTTTTTTTGTAGCGTGTGGATACAGACAGGTGAATGTTCAATGGATGTGAAAAAAAAAATAAGATCAATTTTGAAACAGGCAAATTTCAGCCTGGTTGTAGAAGGATGGCATTTTTAGATTTTTCCTGAGATCTGCTAGGGAAATCTGTCTGATTTTTATCAGTGGAATTGGGGAAAATCTTTTTTTTTTTTTTTTTTGAAAGATTTAATTCAGATTGAAAAAAAAATGTAAGAGTATTGACCAAGTCAGTGAAATCTGTAGATCTGATTAACCTATGTTCAAGAAGTCTGTACATTTCTAGTGTTCAATTAGAATGTATTTGGCTGCCACCTAGTGATTGAAAAAAATATAGGTTCAATGCATCAGACAGACAACAGCTGATTAATGACGGGTCCATTACAAACTTATCCTCTACTGCCTAAAATAGTGATATTTAATAGGAAGTGCATTTGATTTAAAAGAATGGTAATATGAACTGAGAATGACTCTTCATTTCATTACATCCAAAGTGAATCAAAAATGGTCCTGAATCCCTGAAAAAGTTAGGTTTTGTTTCAGCAAATAACAGGTGCTGTTTTCTGAAATGATTAAAAACAAAATTAAAAAAAAAAAATCCCCTGAAACAAAATTTGGGCTATAATGGCTCAAATATAATAGAGACCAAAATGAAAATTTCGGCCTTGCACATCCCTACTGCTACCAATTAGGTCTAGGGAAGGTTTATTCTCTATTCAATCTTTGGACAGTATCTAAACTTATGGGTTAAAAAAGTACTTGATGATAACATACAATAGCAATTCCCAGCAGTAGCATGTTGCAAAAGATTTTTCAGGAGACTTTTTTTCTGCAAATGTATTCATTGTTTAAGATGATAAGTCCTCAGCTTATCACTTGACAGTGACAATACATCTTTCAGGAAAACCCTTAAGTCTTATTTGTTTGCCCTTTAGCTCAAGTTGAGAACAAAAGTCCGAATCTCCTTTCCAAACCACACTTCTTTTTAAAATGTATTTGCTTATTCAGTTTGACTGCCTTTTGATTAAATCCTTTGACGATAACTTTCACGCAGGTGCATGGGCACACATATACCTGTATAGATGGGCGTGCAGCCAGCCATGTGGCCATTTTATATCCTGTGCACATTTGTGCGCATGTTATAAGAAAAAGCCCTGGTGCCTGTTTGAATGCACCTAATTGTAAGCTTGTACGCACAGCAGCATAAGTCGACTTTGGGACGAGCAAGTGAGGGAATTTTATAACAGACACGTGTCCAGCCCATGACCAGTTTCCCAGTTCATCCGCCAGTTTGTCCAGTCTAGAGCTAGGTCCTCCAAACCCCACTAGCTCTTCAGCCTGCACCCCCCAATTAGCCCAGATCCCTCAACACTTCAGAGATGCCTGGAAATAGTTTTATTAAGCAAAAGTAAATTGGCTCTCAAATACGCTCCCTCCAAGGAGTGATCAGGTGTATGCAAACTTTTTTTTTTTTTTTTGTGTGAGCAACAATTTTTGTAAAGCAGCAATTCTTGCGGGCCAGTTTTAGCATTGCATTTCAGTGTACAGCACATAAAATAAATATTTGTGATGCTAAAAGCGATGCTCCGAAATGTATGAGCAATCGCTCACACACTCAGCTTAGAGGGATCTATGTGGGCACGTGCCCAGGCACGTAGCTCCTTGCATGCATATCTCTTGGCCTTGCCCTGGCACGCCCATGCACCGCCCATATTCCTCCCCCTGTCTTCCTAGTGCGAGATGTTCACACATTGGTACTTGTGCTCATGTTGGGTGGTTTATAAAATTGGGTGGATATGTGCATGTGCTGCATGCTTGCCGATTTCCCAAATTTAGCACACACCCAGCTTTTAAAATTCATCTTTTTGTGCATGCGAGATGCATTGGCGTACATAAAGACCTGGCATGAACTTAATGGCCTGCATGTTGTGATCTTATCTATTTTTCAAACAATCATCTTGAGGGTTCATAATTCAGTAGTATCATCAGGGCCAGATTAAGACATGCTAAGGCCCTAAATTGTAAGTTTAAGAAGCAACATGGTATTACCAAAAATATTTAAAACTTGAAAATGAGTCATTTTTTTTTAAATGTGGAGGACCCTCAGAATCTGAAGCCCTAAACTGTGGCTTAAGGAGTTTATGCTTAAATCAGGCACTAAGAGTCACATATTCTGAGCTTTCAGAAATCCATGGTATTCTGAGGTTTTACAGAGAGCGCAGGGATTAGGCTGCACTAAAGCCACTGGCAGGCCAAGAGCGGCAAAATTATGGGGTGGCTAATTTAGTGTTCTCCCATATATCAAAGATCCTGCCCTGGACTAGGGATGCCATACATTGCATTCGGGATTCATGTTCGTCGGGGGGGAAGATAAGTTGCATTCGGCAAGGGGGCCCCCCAATACGTTTATACGTCAATTCCTATTCATTTTCCTGCTAAAATTAAATTAACTACAACCGCTCCACCCTCCTGACCCCCCAAGACTTACCAAAACTCCCTGGTGGTCCAGCGGGGGGTGGGCTCCTGTGACATAGTGAGGGCAAAGGCTATCGGCACCATTTTGAATACTGGCAGCCAACGGCTGGAGTGCAGGAGGTCGCTCCCGGACCCCCGCTGGAATTTTGGCAAATCTTGTGGGGGTCAGGAGGGTTCCCCAAGACTTGCCAAAAGTCCCTGGTGGTCCAGCAGGGGTCCGGGAGCAATCTCCTGCACTCGGGCCATCGGCTGCCAGTAATCAAAATGGCGCCGATAGCCTTTGCCCTTACTATGTCAAGGGGGCTACCAGTGCCATTGGTCAGCCCCTGTCACATGGTAGGAGCACAAGATGGTGCCGATGGCCATGTGACAGGGGCTGACCAATGGCACCGGTAGCCCCTGTGACATAGTAGGTCAAAGGCTATCTGCGCCATTTTGAAACCGGCAGCCGAGGGTGTGAGTGCAGGGGATGGCTCCTGGACCCCCTGCTGGACCACCAGGGAGTTTTGATAAGTCTTGTGGGGGGGTCAGGAGGGTGGGGGGGTTGTTTAAATTGGCTCCTTTAGACGGCCGAATAATTCGGCGAAGATTCATTGTATTCGTGGGGAATCGCGATACGTTTCGATTCCCCCCGAATACAACGAATACCCTGGACCTCCAAAATCTCGCCTGTTGCCAGCACTCTAACTACTACAGTAGTAGGAGTGCTGGCAACTCCTTTAGTGCAGTGAATGTGAGAACTAAGCCTGCACTGGCCCCGCCAATCTGGGTTTAAGTGCAGGGGGAGGGGGCCTGTGAGCACATGCTTAGTCCCAGGCTCTCTGAGTTCTGAGGATTGTTCCATTGGAGCAGAGGTCTAGGGTGTGGCGTAGGAGATGAGGACTTGGAGGCTTGAATTTACATATATGTGTGTGGGGGGATGAGGAGGGCAGTGGTGATGGGGGTTGGGGGGGAGGACTCTCTGGGCACAGACCATGCCCAGAGACAGCATTAGCCAAAAATCCACCACTGGTCATTAGCGCAGCAGTAGGATATCATGGAAACTCATTGAAAAGTCTGGGAGAATGCCAAAGATTGCCAGATGTACAGCATATGGTACCATATCATTGATAATCTTGCAAATTCTGTCTGTATTTCCTTCCTTCCTTCCTCTCTATTGTATGCAAATTACTACTAATGTATAAGAACATAAGAAATGCCATGCCAATTTAGTTAACGTGCCAAAAGCTTTATTTATCTATAACCAGCTTCCAAAATAGGAATAGTTTCCTCTTGGGCATTCAGATTGCATATTTCAGTTGAGGGTAGATAGGGTGCATTCTGAAATCCAGTTCTGTCTTGCTCTGTGAGCCTGCTTACTCTTTGGTCTGTCATCATCTCACAGGGAAGACTTTTTTTTAAATCTATAAAATATTACAATGTGATGTTTAATTTTAGTCAGCACAAGAAAAACAAGGAAATGAGGAACATACTATAAAATTAAACTGAATAAGAAGGCTTGAGGAAGAAGGGAGTCTTTTAAAATAAAGTATAAACTTCTTTAATCCAAAGAGTTTGAATGTTCAAAAATGATTGAAAAAGAGAGAGAGAGAATGTCTTTGTCTCAAGCTGTACCTCGCTCTTTAAGGATTAGCCTTTTCATTAAGTCAGTGTGAGATCCGTAAATCTTTTAGGATGAATTATGTTATGAAACCGTAGGTCATAATAATGTAAGACTTGCCATACTAGGTCAGAGCAAAGGTCCATCATCAAGTCCTGTATCCTGTTTTCATCACAGGGGGCCAAATCCAGGTTACAAGTACTAGCAGGATCCCAAGGGGTAGATAGATTCCATGCTGTAAAGTTTTGGCTGGCCACGAGACAGCCTGCAACTGGCCGCACTCACCACCAATTCCCCAAGCCACCAATGTGGTCGAGACGCCATCCTGCCATGTTCTTGGGGCCTCTGTGGTGCCGGCATGGCACTCTTAAAGGCCCCACGGCAAGAAACCTGTCTACTGAAGCCCTCTGATGACGTTAGCAACCCAGCTATTTAAACCATAGCCGTGCTCCACAGCTTTGCCTCCACAGCAACAGGTCCTTCTGCAGCCTTGCATGTTGCTTCCCATGTGCCTCATTTCCTTGCTGCCTTGTTTTGTTGTTACCTTGCTTGTCTTGTTTCACTGATTGCCTTGCCTTGCTTGCTGTTACCAATATCTATGACTGTAGTAAACATACTTCTAGATAGTAAGAGGTAACCTATTTGGGAGTAAGTGGAATGTGTTCGAGAAAGATGAGTGATGTCTTTCTCCATGCATTCACCAAATCCAGCCCTTCCTCTAAAAAGGCCATTCCTTTCCCAACCTAAATTTTATCTCCTGGGGCTGGACTGGATTTAACCAGTGTCGGATCCAAGACTAAACTGAAATATTCTCCTACCAGTAAACCTACTTCTATAAAAGGGATAAGCAGATTCATTATTTCTACAAAATATGAGTGGTCATATTGAATGGGAGCATATACTTTGCAAAGTATCAGTGGTTTATGGTACAATTCAGCCATCAAAATCGCATAATGGCTATTAAGATCCTTGATTTCCCTTTTTATAATCATAGCTACTAAATCTTTGTGGATTATCAGTCATTCATCATAACGCATGTGATAATCGTGTTACTGCATGGCGTGAATGCACATTTTTTGAATGGAAGGGATGGGATGGGGGAGGGGTTTGGGCAGGATTAGTTAAAATGAGGGGGTAATATCACATGGTTTTAAAGCCGGAAATAACTTCACCTTTTTTCCTGGCGTTAAGCTGTGCAATATGCCTGAAACAGCCATAACGCAATTTGTGTTAAAGATTGCAAATTGCAGTTTGGTAATTTCTGTGAGGGAGGGAGGAAAAGAGAGAGAGAGAGAATCTGGGGAGGACTTCACAATATTCAACAATTTATATCACTATAAGAGGGCCGCCTAATAAGTCAAGGTGAGGTGTTAGTGGTGGTTTTCGGTTTAGGGGCCAGTTTTACATGCAGAGGGAGATATATGAACATCACAGTACACCTCGGTGAAGATTTGAAATCATTTGGAGTAAGGAAAGTCATACAAAGATGACATTTCTACAATGTTCTCTTGCCCTAGCTTAGAGTCCACTCGGCATGAAAGTTTTACAAAGTTGAGATCTCTATTATGTTCTCTCGCCCTAGTTTGATGGACTCTATAACAGATGTTAAAATCTGGCACACATGTGCGTGTGGACCTCTTATTTTATAATGTGCACACGACAACAGACGTATGTTATAAAATCGGTGTGCGGGTCTTAAAATCAACCCCAAAATTTGTACACCTATATTCTTTATACCAAACATTTCTGTTAAAAAAATTATACAGAATTTGTTGTCTCTATTTAAAAGTTTTTTTTTTGTTTTTTTTTTACTGCACATAAAACAATTTGGGCCATGATGAAAATTCATAGAATTAATCATTCTAAATTAAATCAATGTTGCTTTTTTTTTTTTTCCCGAGTTAGGGATATTTGATTATATGCTATATTTTGGTCTGGACATCATTTTGAAATAACGTCTGGGTAAACATGGGATTTCTTTGAGTTGTCTTACAAAGTTATCATTTGGAAATTGTGGATGTTAGACAATGGCCTAGTCTAAGCCTGAGGCCTGCACTTAGTTACTGCTGGCAATCTCTTCTTCCTGCCAGCACACAGAGCCACCAGACAAGCTAAGTTACATCTAGACAAACTGATTGTGTGTGCTGCAGGCCAACTTGTCTATCCAGTCTAACAGTCGCTGGTTGAAAAATACATTTCTCAAATATCAGCCTTTTAAGCTAGAAAATCAAAATTCTGTTGTATCTTTTTTTCCCCCAAATCTGCCATACCAAATTCAATAAACTTGCTTTGTGAACCTGGAGGAAATCTGAAAAATATTCTATGGAACTTGAACAGGGCCACAATTTGCTGGTGTGAGTTTGATTTCAAATATTTGCAGCTTCCTGGTGATAGTGTGTTGGTTATTCATTTTTTCTATTTCTTATAAAGTTATTTTTAAGGCTTAATACTTTTTCCTATGATAAAAATGTTTCTAGACTACCTCTAGAAAAGTCAAAACCATCTAAAAGACCTTGTTAAATATTGCTTTTCTGTGTCGGCAATTTGTATTTGTGCTCTCTTAACATATTCAGTTATCTAGACTTAATTACTACATAGCCATAGCATAAAACATTATCTGAATCACTTCAGTGTAATTTCTATGTAGTTACCTCATTAGACTTTTGTATGTATTATTTGGCCCTTTGATCTTTGTTTCATTTAATTGTATGTTTCAACACTAAATGGAATGTAAATGATTGGTTGAGATATCCAGACCCATAAATGTACACATTTTTAGAAACACACACTTAACAATTGTTTAAAAATCTAAAATTTTCACATGGTTATAGTGTGTGGGCCATTTTCAAGTTTCTGAAGCACTTAGTAGAAAAATTAAGTGATAATATTAAACAATGACTGTTGGTGGTCTTATGCCTGTAGAACACTGTTTATAGTGGAGTAAAGTTAAAACCAGGTGAGAAGAAGTACAATCCTGTTTAACAAGTTAAACATGTTTACATGCATTAAGAGTCATTGTGCTTTTTACTGAGAGGGTGGTTTGGTTTTCTTTCTAATATAGAATAAAAGGTATCGCCTAATGAACATCCAAAAATGTTCTTCACCAACAGGTAATAAATATTATATGAAACGGAACCGCATCAGCAAGCCTTAGACGATGTGCTTAGTAATGAGCTAAGTCGTCCGGTATTTTCAATTATTTGTGGCCCGAAAAGGATTTTTGAAAATGATCCAACTGGTGCTGAAGGTGTCTATAATTATTTATCTATGCCCATCAAATATTCCTTATGGTAGTTGAAAATTCTGATATATCTCCAAGGTCTTAGACTCAAAACAAATGACTCGACAGCGGCTGTGTTTCGCAACCCCTAGGCTGTTTCATCAGGAGTCAATGTCACAACAAAAAGTTTATAGAGAAAAGAAAGGCATATCACAATCAATGTTTGTTTTGTCTAAAAATGCAACTAAAGCTAAGCATTGTTGCATTTTTAGACGAAACAAACATTGATTGTGATATGCCTTTCTTTTCTCTATAGACTTTTCGTTGTGACATTGACTCCTGATGAAGCAACCTAGGAGTTGCGAAACACGGCTGCTGTCGAGTCATTTGTTTTGAGTCTAAGACCTTGGAGATATAACAGAATTTTCAACTACCCTAAGGAATATTTGATGGGCATAGATAAATAATTATAGACACCTTCAGCACTAGTTGGTGCATTTTCAAAAATCCTTTTCGGGTCACAAATGATTGAAAAGACCGGACGACTTAGCTCATAACTAAGCACGTTGTCTAAGGCTTGCTGATGCAGTTACGTTTCATATAATATTTATTACCTATTGGTGAAGAGCATTTTTGGATGTTGATTAGGCGATACTTTTTGTTCTATATTTGACTTTTTAGTATATAAGTTTGCAGTGTGGCTCTTTGTTTGCATTTATTGTTTTTCTTTCTGCAATATTTTTTTATATATAACTTATCTAGTCTATATCTTAAGCTATAGATGAGGAGATATTTTGGTACATGTTAAAATACATTTAACTTGAGTAGAAAAACAAACTGAATATTTCATTGTGCATACTACAGTTAGCATTTGTGAGTATGCTTAAGAACATAAGAAATTGCCATGCTGGGTCAGACCAAGGGTCCATCAAGCCCAGCATCCTGTTTCCAATTAATAGCAGTGGCTATTCCTAAGTAAACTTGATTTATAGCCGTTAATAGACTTCTCCTCCAAGAACTTATCCAAACCTTTTTTGAACCCAGCTACACTAACTGCACTAACCACATCCTCTGGCAATAAATTCCAGAGCTTTATTGTGCGTTGAGTGAAAAAGGATTTTCTCCGATTAGTCTTAAATGTGTTACTTGCTAACTTCATGGAATGCCCCCTAGTCCTTCTATTATTCGAAAGTGTAAATAACCGAGTCACATCTACTCATTCAAGAGTAGCAACTCAGGTTATAATTCATTTAAATGTTTTAAGTTTTGTAAAACTGATTCCCATTTGGATCATTTGACAGCTTTTATTGACTTTATAAATACATATACTTACTAACTATTCATCTTCTAGTGCCACTTATCCACCATAAGTAGGGTTTCTGGTATGTTGCAAGATAAAACCAGGAATGTATCAGTCTGTCCTGGAAAAAAAATTGTTAGCCCTATATAGATCCTTCACTGACCAAAGGATGAAAACAGTTTCCTTCAAAATAGACCCCTTCAATGTTTTAACTTACAGCGGTTATTTGTGCAGGATGCATCTCAGGACACAATTTCTGCAATGTGCTCAAATTTTATACATGGGTTTTCTGTGATGTAGGACTATGGTCAAACAGGATCACTTTATGACCATTCATAAAGGAAGAATATATTTTTGAAGGCGAGGGAGGTTAAGCAGAGCCAGCAAATCTGCCACTTAGCTGGATATGTCTTAAAAGGCATTGCTTAGCTGGATAAGTCTTCAAACACTGGTTAATTATCCATCTATCTTACTTATCCAGCTAAGTAGCACTTTTCTTTTACTTCTCCAGCTGTCTTACTTAGCTGGATAGGTGTTAACCACAGTGCTTCATAGCCAGATATTTGCTCCCATTTAGTTGGATAAGTCAAAACGTATTCAGTAATGTTTAAAATACATGCAGCATATTTTTTTTAAATGGATGTGCAGGGGAAAAAAGTCATTTTCAGTTTATTTTCAGGAGTTTTTTCCCCAAGAATTTTGGTTAATGAAATTTTTGATTTGTTTCTTTTGTGTGAAAAAAAACAAAGTAAACATTAAAAAAAACCAACAACCCCAAAAAGGGCCAAAAAAAAATGAAAATGAGCCTCCCAAGGCCTCCCACCCAACTGGAAAAATGCCAGGGCTAGGATCCCCCTCAGCTCTCACTTACTCATTCTAGACCTAGGTTTCTGAACCTGACCTGGCCACTTCTGTGAATACCCGACAGATCAGATAAGTTTGTATGGGTCAGGGAAGAGCTCGGCTGAGGCCCTGTCATCGGCCTGGTCTTAAGCCAAGAACCTGGCATCACACTCAGGCCTAGGCAAGGCCCCAGCATTGAATCTAGGTCTAGGCTAGGCCTAGACCAAGGTGCCAGCGTCATGCTCAGGCGTAGGCCATGGCCCCTGCTTTGGGCCTCAACCTATGCCGTAGGTGAAGCCCCAGTCTTTGGCTTAGGCCTGATTCATTCATTTAAAATGAACACAATGAATAAGGTTGTACCTTATTCTTTTCAGGGCCCCTGAATGAAACAAATTGGCCTTATTCGTTGCATGTTACGCATTCATTTTAAATGAATACACATCCCTAATTTTAATTTGTAAACATGTTGTTGGGTTGATTTATGTGTATTTTATATAGTCTGCATTTTATACATATGCATACGGACACACATCCATATAGCTGCATATATGGGCTTGCTTGTGCATGTTTTAAAGTTATCCTCTAAGGTGGCAGTTTTATAATAACCCATCGAAAATAGCTGGCAAATGTGTGCATAAGTGATACCAAATATTAAAACAAATTTGATCAGATAAGCCTACTTATTAGTCAACAACTAATTATTTTCCTTCACATTTCCCACATAATTTCACTGCCATGTTTTCAGGACCCAAGATAAAATGAAGTGACAAAACCTTAGCAAACTGGTAAGGTAGTCTTAGTGAAGTATATCAGAGCTAATACATATTTATTTCATTGCATCCTAAATATGTAAATTAGATGTTTCCCTTAAGTATAACTAAATGATGTTATAGCTTTCAAATGGCACTTTGCATTCTGATGTCTCTACGTTAGTATTACCGAGCTTCCTGGTACTGTATTACATTAACATGTTTATCAGTTTATTGAGGCACACAGTACAAGATTTAAAGATTGGACAAAAATAATCTTATAAAAGGGCAAATCTCTGGGTAGTTCTGAGCAGGGATGTGCAGGGAAAAAGACTGTTTTTTGAGGTTTTTTTTGGGGGGGGGAGCAGTTCTCCCAGGTTTAATTTTGTTTAATATTTATTTATTTTCTGTATGTTACAGAAACGATATAAACATTTAAAAAAAAAAAAAATAGAGAACCAAAAAAACAAAACAGAGCTTCCCCGGACCCCACCTCTTCCCCCCCACCCCCTCAAAAAAAATTGTCAGGGCCAGGATCCTCCGCAACCCCCATTTACCCCATCCATGGTGGATCCAGAGAAGTGGTCAGCCCAAGGCCTAGGCCCAGGCTCAATTCCTTGGCCTTGCATAAACCCATCACCAGGGCCCATCATGGAGGCTGGATCTTGACACTGAGGCTTGAAGCTTCAGACTAAGCTCCGGCCTAATCCTGATACCAGGACCTAGCCCTCAGCCAAGGTCTAGACTGGATGCTAAGGCCCCTCCATAAGCTAGGTCCCAATGCTGAGGCCTCAGCCTACACCAGGATCTAGGCCTGATGCCGGGGCCCAGCCCACAGAGATCCTCTTCTTTCTGCTATTGTCTAAAAATTATGCCTTTCACTTGGAGGATGTATCGAGCCAGGGCCTAAGTCAAGGACCTGGTGACATGCCTAGACCTGGAAGTCGGCCTGGCACCCGATAGTTTTTTAACAATTTCTTTTCACAACAAAATAAAAAAATAATGACATTTTTTTTCTATTTCTTTGTTAAACATTATGAAACAAAATGGGAAATGTCATTTCATTTCCAATTTCATTTCAATGAAATGCTCATTCCTAGTTTTGAATAAGGCCAAATTTTAAAAATTAATTAAATAAAAAAAATAACATTTTCTTACTCATTTGCTCCATAATATTGGAAAGCAGCATGTACATTTTTTGTCATGGAAAGCATTGGATTTTAGAGGTGCATTTTTTTTTTTCTTGCGTGGTCTTTGAGGTATGTTCAGCATTTTAAATATTTTTTATTTAATATATGGAGAAAACTTCTTAGTGGTGGCTTTACATATGAAATTATGTACACCATGTGGAAAGTTAGAAGTCCATATTCAGGAGAGCAGCAAGCGGCTAAGTTATCCAGATAAATATACCTGGATAACTTTAGCTGAATATTCAAGGGGATATGTCTCTTGCAGAATATACTTGGATAAAGTCATCCAGACAACTTAACTTGATCCGTGTGTATTCAGGAGAATGGGTAATCTGGATAAAGTTAACCTTTCAGGCCAGAAGGTATGATTTCCCCCACCCCCAAGCCCCAAAATACTTAAAAAGCAGTTTGGGCAAAATGCCCAATTTTCTCTTCTCTCCCCATCTCACCAAAATGAAAAAAGTCCTGGTCATAGAGGCCAAAGGCATCCCGGCCCTCCAGTATTAAAAATCAAGTTCTGGCTCTACGCCCCCTCATCCCATCTTTCCTACCCATTTAGAACAGGTATACCCTTCTTCCCCTCCTGGAATTTACCCTCCTAAACCTCAGAAAACCTGGAGTGGTAGAGCCAGCCTTTCAGAGCAACGCTGGATGCTTCCATAGTGATGTGGCTCTACCATTCTGGCTTGCCTTGGAGGTTTGGGGAGGGTGCAGATAGAAGTTAGAACATAGGATTTACCATACTGGGTCAGATCAAATGTCCATGTGGCCCAGTATCCTGTTCTAAAAGTGGCCAATCCAGGTCACAATTACCTGGAAGGATCCCAAAAGGTAAACAGATTCCATGGTGTTTCTCTCAAGGCCACGTTAATAATGGTTTCTGGACTTTTCCTTCAGGAACTTGTTCAAATCTTTTTTAAAACCAGTTACATGAATAGCTTTCACCTCGTCCTCTGACAATGAATTCCAGAGTTTATTTATGCATTGAATGAAAAAAAATATTTCTCCTATTTGTTTTAAATGTACTAATTAGTAAGTTCATTGTATGTCTACTAGTTTTGTACTTTGTGAAAGAGTAAACAACCGATTTGCATTTACCTGTTCCATTCCACTCATTACTTTGTAGATCTATCATATCACCCTTCAGCCATCTCTTCTCCAAGCTGAAGAGTTTCCTAACCTCTTTTGCCTTTCCTCATAGGGAAATTGCTCCATGGATTGGTGAGGTAGGAGTGGGTCTTGAGCCAGAACATTAATTTTAATATTGTGGGGGGGGAGGGGGCATCTTGGGCCACTGAGGTTGGGACTTTTTTTTTTTTAATTAATGGAGGTTAGTGGGGGAGGGGATGATGACAGTTCTTTAAATATATTTTGGGGCTGGAGGGATCAGGTTTGATGGCCTGAAAGGGATTTTTTTTTTTTATCATATTCTGATTACAGTTGGTTAATGTTAAAATTATCTGGCTACAGATAACTTTAGGACTGCTTGAAACATGACCAGACTTTTCCAGATAACTCTGAATATTGGAGCTATAGGAGTAACTGTACGTCACCCAATAACATTCCCAATTCATCCACAGAGTTTAACCTGTCAGAGGGGAGGGGAATTTAAACATCTGGGTTTGTCCTGGCAACTTAAGCTATCCATAGAAACCCCTTTTAATATGGATCTCATAGAATCTGTAAGACATTATCTCTTGTGATAGAAGGGTAAATGTAATTTTATTTGTCAGTGAGAACCACTAAAATATTAACTTTGCCTGAATGTTCTATGAATCCAGAAGATATACTATTATCAACATTTGGTGGGCTTCTCTTAGTATCTAGCCTTATTTATAACTATTAGTAATTGTGAGTTGTTGGTTTGTTTTTTATTAGTAAGTTACATGTCTGGCTAAAGTTCAAGTTGCTTAGCTATTTTCCAAAGCTTGCTTACTGTAAATGTGTGTGGAATCCAGCACCATGAGCCCTCATTTGCAACACCCCCTACGGCCTACCCTGTACACACTGTACCTACTCTCCGTCCCTCACTCCCCACTCTCTCCCATATACACCTCACTGCATGTTCACATTCAGGCAGTCCTCATTCTGCTTAAAACCACTTGAACCAACCTCACTTGCACCAGCCAAGTCAGCAGTTTGCAGACTTCCAAAAAAGGCCAGTTTCATCAGCAGTGTAGATCCTTTCTGGGGTTACATCATGCTCCAAAACAAACTTCTTGAAAAATGCACAATATTTTTCAACAGCCTCATGATCAGTAGATTTTATTTTTCCTGGCACATCAAGCCTTTTGATACCATGGTGAAGTTTGAAGCAAGACAACAACCTCGCTGACAAAAATGCAGGCCCCAGCCATTTCTGTTTGTTGAGAGAAGTCTTTTGCCTTTTTGACCAGCACTGGGCCACACATTGGCGCTCCCTCTGAACAGTTTAAGGCAAACAACTCATACAATATCCTCTCTGTTTCAGTTTTGGCATGAGCAGAGTACAGCCTTCAAGTGCTTTGCTTGTCTCACAATTTGCCACAAATGGTAGTCATAGTGCCCTGATGCTGTAGATTGTAAAATAGCTGACACTGAATTCCTGTATCTGTGTTCTCCTTTCTCCAGGTGATTAATTATGTCCAGGTATGTATGATAGCCATTGTTGTAAAATAGTGCTGATACTGAGATGTAATGTAAGACCCTCTGATCATCCCCAGCTTTAGTGCCTCCTTCCCTCTCCTTCATGCTCTCCTTCCATTCCTCGCCACTCATCTTCTGTGGCTCCTTCCCCTCTGGTGCGGTGGTGTGGGGTCATAAAGGAGAGCGTGTATGCATTCCTTGCCCTGCAGAAGTCCCCACCCCTCTTCACCCAGCTTTCTGTGATGCTGTGGGGCCAAACAGGAGCCATGTGTGTGCGCACTCTCCCTGCCCTGTGACACCGTCTGCTTCTGTGGGATGAAAAACGAAGCTGTGCAAGATGCCGGTTAACCGCGCATTCCAGAGAATAAAGTGATGGATAATGGAGCTTTTGCTGCTTTATTATAGATGTTGGGTTTTTTATTTTAATTTTCAATTTTTTAAAATGTGCCTTATAAATCAATTCTTGGAAAGAATGAGCTATACTATAAATACCATGGAACAGATGCTGAAATAAGCAAAATATAAATCTTAAATTGAACCTACTACTGATACCTAAATGACTAATGGAACAACCTATTAATTAGTGACCCTCTTTGTTTACAATTAAGATTCCCAGCCAGCATTTGCCTTTCTCAATCTATGGACCCAATTTCTACTGTACAAACATATTTTGATGATATTTCTGACGTATCGGTCACTTGATTGTGCTAACATTCTATACTTTTATTGTAATTGCTATTATGAAATTGTAATAGCTGTTATGAAATTGTAACCGAACTTTATTGGCACCTGTTAGAATGTACGATAACTTACATTTACTTACCTTAGTCTATGTGCCTATTTGTAAACTGTTGCGATGGTATATAACTTAGCGACGGTATAGAAAAGTTTTTAAATAAATAAATAAAATAAATATATTAGAGGTACAGTCTAAAACTATCCCTGAGTTTTGATAGGTGGAAGCTTCAGACTATGCTTTTCTATTTAGGGAGTGGAAGAATGATTGAAAGGAGTAAGCAGATTTAGCCTGGTGATTTTTTGAGAGCAGTCTGTTAAAAAGGATTTGCTTTCTATCAATAAAACTTACTAGCAGGTATTGGAAGTCTGACTTAAAAAAAAATTTAAAATTTGACCCTCTGTTCTTGAAACATCCAGTATTATGAAAGCTTGTAACAGGTCAAGCATGTATATTTCTGTGTTGAAGTGCAGAATGAGTTATACGAACCAAAAATAACTTGTTCTTCCAGATGGTAGATGGAAGGAGTGGAAGTTTTACATTTGATGTGAACAAGCTCATCTATTTTTGTTGGAGATAGACTATCTAAAAATATCAAAGCAACAGTGGTTAACACCTCAGAAAATTTAGCCTCAGGACTATACGACTTGTATGTTAACATGTAGGCTGAAGTTCTACTGTCCTGAAAGTGCACTTTCTCTGGCATGTTTTTCAATTTATATGGCAGTTTGTACATATAATACCAGGAGCAATCATTCATGTGGTTATTTTTAAAATTACTGGCTTCCTAGCAACTTTACTGATGATTCTGTATGATCCTTGGTGTGTACTGTATTATCCCACTCCTTTTCCTTGTAATTCCAAATATTACAATGCTTAGTGAGTAGAATCCTAGGGAAAAAATGCTCTCCTCAAGCTGCCATAGAGGAGGACTTAGGGAACATGATAAAATGTACAAAATGAGAAAAACATTGTCAGTTTAGATGACCAAATTTTTCCCTCCTATAAGACTGACATAAGTAAACAACATTTGAAAGAGAAGATTGACTATAAAGTATTACCTTCACAACATTAGAAATTTATATGAGAGGTCCTTAATGGAACCTAATCCAATTTCTCCCAATGAAATCCAATCTTACTGGCGCCAGAAGTCATCTCTTTATCTTTGTAGAATAAACTGTATTCTTCCAATACAATCTGAAGAAAGAGAGTTTAGTAAAATACAGAACAACAAGGATTAGTTGTTTTTACATAAGTTTGCACACTATGGGGATAATTTTCAAAAGGAGTTTCACACATAAATATAACTACAATATAGCAATTTTCAAAAGCCATTTACTTGAGTAAAGTTCACTTATGGCAATTCAATGGCATATATTGTCGCAATTTTCAAAAGTCATCTTACTAGGAACCTATAGGGTTCTTTACATAGAGACTTGGTAAATCTATATTTTGTATTTCAAAGAATAAGTCCATAGGAATTTTTAGTTGAAATGTTTTTAGCATGATGATGGGCAACAGGTTGCTCATTTATTTATTATGACCAACTAGGGAAGAGATGAGTACATTTTACCAGCCCTTCAGCCAAACTATGCATTTGTAAACTTTACAAGAGTTGTAACTAATTCCTGGAGCTGGAGATCTATTGTAGTGATGCAAAATAAATGCATTCAACACAATGAGGCTGATATTCAAAAGAGTTTGTCCAGATACATTTTGCATTAGCTGGACAAACCCTGAGGTTGAATATCGGGCTGCTTTAACTGGATAAATGTTATCTGGCTAAATCATTAACAGATAAAATGTATGTGGAGAAATTGGAAGTATTCTGGTGGTATTCCAGGGTGATGCTAACTTAAGACCTGATTCACTAAGCTATTTTTCCATAGAGACAGAATGGGTAAAAAGTAAATCAGGCCCTTAGCTGGATAATTTGTCCAGCCAACTCAGATGTTCAGAGATAGTCAAACAAATTATTTAAGTCTGGACATGCCTCGGAATAGGGTTATAATTATTTGGGCATATGTACCCTGAATACTTTGTATCTTAATTGGCTATATTCAAATTATATAACTGGTTAAATGGCAAAAAATAAATTCCGAAAAATGCTGATGGGCCTGCATGTCTGTTCCCCTACTCTAGTAAATGCTTGAAAGTAATGTTGGGCATTGTACCCGATCTTCCCCTCCCTCCAAGCCCTCTGAAAGATGGTCCTTCTATTATATGAAAGAGCAAATAACCGATTTACAAGAGTTGTAACTAATTCCTGGAGCTGGAGATTCTAGACCTCTCATGATTTTAAAGACCTCTATCATATACCCCCTCAACCATCTCTTCTCTAAGCTGAACAGCCCTAACCTCTTTATCCTTTCCGCATAGGGGAGCCATTCCATCCTCTTTATCATTTTGGTTGCTCTTCTCTGTACCTTGTGCAGTGCAGCTATATATTTTTTTAAATGCGGCGACCAGAATTGTACACAGTACCCAAGGTGCGGTCTCGTCATGGAGCGATAAAGAGGCATTTTGACATTTTTCATTTTATTCACCATTCCCTTCCTAATAATTCCTAACATTCTGTTTCATTTTTTGACTGCCGCAGCACACTGAGCTGACGATTTAAATGTATTATCCACTATGACGCCTAGATCTTTTACCTGGGTGGTAGCTCCCAATATGGAACCTAACACCATGTAACTACAGCATGGATTATTTTTCCCTATATGCATCACCTTGCACTCGTCCACATTAAATTTCATCTTCCATTTGGATGCCCAATCGTTTAGACTTGCAAGGTCCACCTACAATTTTTCACAATCCACTTGTGATTTATCTACTCTGAATAATTTTGTATCATCTGCAGATTTGATTACCTCACCCATCATATTCCTTTTGAGATCATTTATATATATATTGAAAAGCACCGATCCAAGTACAGATCCTTAAGACACTCCACTGTTTACCCTTTTCCACTGAGAAAACTGACCATTTAACCTACTCTCTGTTTCTTGTCTTTTAACCAGCTTGTAATCCACGAAAGGACATCATCTCCTATCCCATGAATTGTTAGTTTTCTTAGAAGCCTCTCATGAGGGACTTTGTCAAATGCCTTCTGCAAAACCAAATACACTACATCTACCAAATACACTACATCTACCAGTTCACCTTTATCCACATATTTATTAGGGATGTGCAGAGGGACGCCATACGTTGCATTCAGTATTCGGATTCATCGGGGAGCAGATATGTTGCATTCGGCTTCTAAGTTAGGTACCTAAATTAGGTCTCTGCTTTCAGCTGAACTTAGCAAACTGAATTTTCAGCTGAAAATTCACCTAATGGTCCCAAATTTAGGACTGCTATTCATTTGCCTAGATTTAGGCCCCAAAGTTAAATACCTAATGCTAACATTTAGTGCTATGCATCTAACTTTTTTTGATGTCCTGTAGCCACACACATTTTAGGCTCCTAAAATTAGGGGCTTAGTGAAACTAAAAGCCTAAAATGAGGAACTTAGTCCTAGTAAATTTTCAAAAGTGCCAATTAAGGTTCCTAATTTGCAAAGATAGGTACCTAAACCCTTTGAAAACTAACTTCTTAGATTCTGTTGTTCCATATGCAAATTTACTGAATAGTCTGCCCTCTAAAGCAGAAGAGTAGGGTAAAAAGAATAAAGGAACTACTCATGTAATTATCTGTGAAGATGTGACTGTTTTTTTCTTCTTTTAAATCTGTTACTAATTCTGCTTCAAAATAAACTCCTTGGGAAAAACCAGCATCTTTCTGCAAGGTATATTTTGTAGTAGAGATGTGAATCAGAACCGGAATCGCTTCCGATTCCTGGTTTGGGGACTATAGTGAAATCTTTTTCGTGCGGTCCAATCGCGCCCGAGCCGATAAACAAAAAACCCACTCCGACCCTTTAAAACATATCCTTTAGCTTCCCCCACACTCCTGACCCCCCCCCCCCAAAAAAAAAAAACCTTTTAAAATTACCTGGTGGGGGTAACCGGGAGCCATCTCCCGCTCTCGGGCCGTCAGCTACCACTAATCAAAATGCGCCGATGGCCCTTTGCCCTTTCCATGTGACAGGGTATCCATGCCATTGGCCGGCCCCTGTCACCTGGTAGAAGCATTGGAATGCCCGCGCCATTTAATTTTAAAAAGTTTTGGAGGGGGGGTCGGGAGGGTGCGGGAAGCTAAAGGATATGTTTTAAAGGGTCGGAGTGGGTTGTTTGTGTGCCATTTTTCCCGCCGTCCCCCAAAACAATAGGAAAACCCCACGAAATTGGGGTTCTCTTATCGGTTTCGGGCAGCCCCTGATTTCTGAGTTTGAAAATATCGTACAATATTTTCAATCGTCAGAAAAATGATTCACATCCCTATTTTGTAGTAATGTGAAAGATTTCCTACTGTAAAGCTTTAAAGATTAATCTCCCTCTTGGTTGAAGAACTCCTAAGGTAGTGCATGGACTAGCACAGCAGAACAAGGCTGCACACAGATGTGCAGTGTTTCTGTTTAAATCACTTTCAGGCCGATACAGTACAGTGTACTCTGGTGGAGCGCACTGTTAACCCACATTTGGACGCGCGTTTTCCACGCGCTAGCTTTACCCCTTATTCAGTAAGGGGTAATAGTGCGTCAAAAACATGCGTCCAACCCCCCCAAAACTAATAGCGCCCGCAACATGCAAATGCAACTAATAGGGCCTCCACATGCAAATGCATGTGGAGGCCCTATTAGTTATTCCCGCGCGATTCAGTAAGTAAAATGTGCAGCTAAGCCGCACATTTTACTTTCAGAAATTAGCACCTACCCAAAGGTAAGCGTTAATTTCTGCCGGCACCAGGAAAGTGCCGGCAGAAATTATTCCGACTTAATATCATGGCGATATTAAGTCGGAGGTTCTGAAGAATAAAAAATAATTAAAAATCGGCCCGCAGCTCGCGAGTTGAAAACCGGATGCTCAATTTTGTCGGCGTCAAATTTTGTCGGCTGTCAAATTCGCTGACAGCCGCCGCTCCTGTCAAAAAAGAGGCGCGGGCCCTCATTTAAATACTGAATCGCGCGCACAGGAGAGTGGGCGCTCGCCCGCTCTCCCGTGACTTTTACTGAATCGGCCTGTTTGGCAGCTTTATGTCATCTTTTTTCATTCAGTTGCTTCTGCTTTGCAGCCTAAATTAACTCTGTTTAACTCACTGTCAATGGCTATGCTCTGGGATCTGCAGCCAGCTGCAGTCTGGGAGACTATTGATGACAGAATACTGACAGAATACTCATTGGCAAGAGCAAAAGAGATCACATCACTCAAACACTGGCCGAGCTACACTGGTTACCAATAGAGCAGAGAGTGCAATATAAAACATTATGCATAATTCACAAACTAATCAATGAAGAAAAAGCCAACTGGTTAAACACAGTGCTTCGCTTACATGTACCCCAGAGAAATCTGAGATCAGCCAGTAAAACTCTACTAACCATCCCCTCGGTAAAGACAGAAAAACTAACACAAGTTAGAGAGCGAGCATTATCCTTGGCTGGTCCAACATTATGGAACACATTGCCACTAGAAACAAGATTACAGAGTGATCCAAAACTCTTCAAAAAAAGCTTAAAAACATGGCTATTCAGAAAAGCATTTTACAATGAGAACGGAGAATAAGAAACACAGAACAAGGTTACCGAGATGCGTGGTCACACATTCTATTCTTTTCTTTTATCTTTTTATGTATAATCAAATGATAATGTAAGGGAACTTCAGTTTAAGCAAATTCTTGTATGATTTCTCCATTAATCATATAAATGGACTAGATCCATGTCACCTATCTTATAACTTATATTATATAAGCATGTACCGACACTGTAATGGCACTTTCATAGATACATTTTTTAACCAAACTAAATATATGTGCCTCTTTGTAAACCATTGTGATGGGCCCAAAAAGCAAAGCGGAAGCCGATCCAGTTGGCTGTATTACAGTGAAGACAATAAGAATCGGACAATCAGGGGCCTGAGGCAGCTCTTTGAGCGAAACTCGGCCAGAGTCGGGCATTGTAATAAAGGGCTTCTTTTGATCGTCCGATTCTTATTGTCTTCACTGTAATACAACCATTGTGATGGTACATTACTAAACAACAGTATAGAAAAGATTTTAAATAAGAACATAAGAAAATGCCATACTGGGTCAGACCAAGGGTCCATCAAGCCCAGCATCCTGTTTCCAACAGTGGCCAATCCAGGCCATAAGAACCTGGCAAGTACCCAAAAACTAAGTCTATTCCATGTAACCATTGCTAATGGCAGTGGCTATTCTCTAAGTGAACTTAATAGCAGGTAATGGACTTCTCCTCCAAGAACTTATCCAATCCTTTTTTAAACACAGCTATACTAACTGCACGAACCACATTCTCTGGCAACAAATTCCAGAGTTTAATTGTGCGTTGAGTAAAAAAGAACTTTCTCCGATTAGTTTTAAATGTGCCCCATGCTAACTTCATGGAGTGTCCCCTAGTCTTTCTACTATCCGAAAGAGTAAATAACCGATTCACATCTACCCGTTCTAGACCTCTCATGATTTTAAACACCTCTATCATATCCCCCCTCAGTCGTCTCTTCTCCAAGCTGAAAAGTCCTAACCTCTTTAGTCTTTCCTCATAGGGGAGTTGTTCCATTCCCCTTATCATTTTGGTAGCCCTTTTCTGTACCTTCTCCATCACAATTATATCTTTTTTGAGATGCGGCGACCAGAATTGTACACAGTATTCAAGGTGCGGTCTCACCATGGAGCGATACAGAGGCATTATGACATTTTCCGTTTTATTCATCATTCTTTTCTAATAATTCCCAACATTCTGGTTGCTTTTTTGACTGCCGCAGCACACTGAACCGACGATTTCAATGTGTTATCCACTATGACACCTAGATCTCTTTCTTGGGTTGTAGCACCTAATATGGAACCCAACATCGTGTAATTATAGCATGGGTTATTTTTCCCTATATGCATCACCTTGCACTTATCCACATTAAATTTCATCTGCCATTTGGATGCCCAATTTTCCAGTCTCACAAGGTCTTCCTGCAATTTATCACAATCTGCTTGTGATTTAACTACTCTGAACAATTTTGTGTCATCTGCAAATTTGATTATCTCACTCGTATTTCTTTCCAGATCATTTATAAATATATTGAACAGTAAGGGTCCCAATACAGATCCCTGAGGCACTCCACTGTCCACTCCCTTCCACTGAGAAAATTGCCCATTTAATCCTACTCTCTGTTTCCTGTCTTTTAGCCAGTTTGCAATCCACGAAAGGACATCGCCACCTATCCCATGACTTTTTACTTTTCCTAGAAGCCTCTCATGAGGAACTTTGTCAAACGCCTTCTGAAAATCCAAGTATACTATATCTACCGGTTCACCTTTATCCACGTGTTTATTAACTCCTTCAAAAAAGTGAAGCAGATTTGTGAGGCAAGACTTGCCCTGGGTAAAGCCATGCTGACTTAATAAATAAAATGACATAAAATGGCAGGATTCAGGTGGAAACTTATAGACTAATCAATTTATTGAAGCATGAGCTTTCGAGGACATTTTATTAGATGCATTAAGTGATGAACAGGCGATGGATAAAATATACACAGAACAAAAAGAAGGCATTGAATTAGGCAGGACATCATGTGGAGAGAGTGTTAATAGCAATATAGTATAGGCTAATGACAACTGAGGTAAGTGTGAAGAGGCAGAATGATTTGATAACAAACAGTTAAGTTCATAGTTGAAGTTGTAGAGAGTCATGAAGCCATTGTCTCTGTTCAGACCTAGGGTGATAGTGATAAGTTTTTTGATGAGTTCCAATTCAGTAATTTCATGCTGGAGTGTTTCTTTGAACTTCTTATGTAGGAGTATGGCAACCTTAAGATCAGATAGAGAATGTCTTGGAAGGTTGAAATGTTCTTCTGTTGGTTTCTGGATGTTGGTAGGAAAAATAATGGAGTCGCTGCTGAAAGAAAGAATAGTGAATTATCTACAGTCAGAAGAATTGCTGGACCAGAGGCAGCATGGATTCACCAGGGGAAGGTCATGTCAGACAAATCTGATTGACTTTTTTGAATGGGTGACTAAGGAATTAAATTGAGGAAGAGTGCTCAATGTCATCTTGGATTTCAGCAAAGCTTTTGATACGATCCCGTACAGGAGGCTTGTGAATAAAATGAGAAGCTTAGGAGTGAGTGCAGAGGTGGTGGCCTGGATTGCAAACTGGTTGACAGACAGAAGACAATGTGTGATGGTAAATGGAACTTACTCTGAAGAGAGAGCGGTGTTAAGCAGAGTGCCGCAAGGATCGGTGTTGGGACCAGTCCTGTTCAATATCTTTGTGAGCAACATTGCGGACGGAATAGAAGGTAAGGTTTGCCTTTTTGCAGATGATACTAAGATCTGCAACAGAGTGGACACGCCGGAAGGAGTGGAGAGAATGAGATGGAATTTAAGGAAGCTGGAAGAGAGGTCAAAGATATGGCAGCTGAGATTCAATGCCAAGAAGTGTTGAGTCATGCATGTGGGGTGTGGAAATCAAAAGAACTGTATTTGATGGGGGGTGAAAGGCTGATGTGCACGGAGCAGGAGAGAGACCTTGGGGTGATAGTGTCTAACGATCTGAAGTCGGCGAAACAATGTGACAAGGCGATAGCTAAAGCCAGAAGAATTCTGGGCTGCATAGAGAGAGGAATATCTATCAAGAGAAAGGAAGTGATGATCCCCTTGTACAGGGCCTTGGTGAGGCCCTGTACAAGGGGAGACTGTATCTCCAAAGGGACAGGGACAGGATGGAGGCGGTCCAGAGAAAGGTGACCAAAAAGGTGGATGGTCTTCATAAAATGACTTTTGTGGAGAGATTGAAGAAATTAAATATGTACACCCTGGAGGAGAGAAGGAGCAGGGGTGATATGATACAGACTTTCAGATACTTGAAAGATTTTAATGATCCATGGTCAACAACAAACCTTTTCTGTTGGAAAAGAATCAGTAGAACAAGGGGACACGACTTGAAGCTCCTGCGAGGAAGACTCAGAATCAATGTCAGGAAGTATTTCTTCACGGAGAGGGTGGTGGATGCCTGGAATGCCCTTCAAGAGGAAGTGGTGAAAACTAAAACTGTGAAGAATTTCAAAGGGGCATGGGATAAACACTGTGGATCCATAAAGGCTAGGTTTTCAGGATACCCCTAATGAATATGCATGAAATAGATTTGCATACAACTGAGGCAGTGTGTATGCAGGTCTCTCTCATGCATATTCATTAAGGGGCGGATTTTCAGAGCCCTGCTCACCTAAATCCGCCCGGATTTAGGCGAACAGGGCCCTGCGTGCCGGTGCGCCTATGTTCAATAGGCCTACTGGCGCGCGCAGACCCCGGGACTCGCGTAAGTCCCTGGGTTTTCCGAGGGGGGCGTGTCAAGGGGGCGGGCCCGATCCGCGCGGCATTTTCGGGGCGGGATGTAGCGTTTCGGGGGCGGGCCTGGGGGTGTGGTTACGGCCCGGGGCGGTCCAGGGGCGTGGCCGCGCCCTCCGGACCTGCCCCCAGGTCGTGTCCCGGCGCGCTAGCGGCCCGCTGGCGCGCGGGGATTTACGTCTCCCTCCGGGAGGCGTAAATCCCCCGACAAAGGTAAGGGGGGGGTTTAGACAGGGCCGGGCGGGTGGGTTAGGTAGGGGAAGGGAGGGGAAGGTGAGGGGAGGGCAAAAGAAAGTTCCCTCCGAGGTCGCTCCGATTTCGGAGCGGCCTCGGAGGGAACGGAGGTAGGCTGCGCGGCTCGGCGCACGCCGGCTATACAGAATCGATAGCCTTGCGCGCGCCGATCCCGGATTTTAGCGGATACGCGCGGCTACGCGCGTATCTACTAAAATCCAGCGTACTTTTGTTGGCGCCTGATGCGCCAACAAAAGTACGCCAAATTGCGCTATTTGAAAATCTACCCCTAAGGATATCCTGAAAACCCGACTGGTTTGCAGCCCTCGAGGACCGGAATTGCCCACCCCTGGGCTAGAGGATGGGAATGAAGAGAAGAGCCATGGGGGTGGAGTACTGGAATGAAGGCTACTACCTGATGATTACTACCCTTACTCAATAAGCCCTCGCAACTCCAACATTGCTCTCTGCTTCAACGGCAAGGGGAAATGTGGAAAGTAGGATTTGCATTCAGACAACCACCAACAAGGACTGAACTTTACAATCTAGATAAACAAATAAGAGTGGGGGTAGCTTGCTTATTACGGTGGTTACTACCCTAAACCAATTAAGCCTGATACATCACTTTGAATACATATACAGTACTGCTCTCTGCTTCAACGGCAGGGGGAAAAGGAGGAAATGTGGAAAACAGGATTTATGTTCAGACATCATCCAACAAGGCAATGATCTGTGCAGTCTAGGTAAACAAGCATCAGGATAACTTGCTTGATGCGGCGGTTACTACCCTTAACCATTAAGTCTTATGCTCACCTTTGATGCAACTCCAACATTACTATCTGCATCAATGGCAGGGGATGGCAGGAAACTTGAATCAAACAGTTATCAACAAGGGCCATGAAATTGGTGGTTGGTGAAACAGATACATATGGGAAAATAAGCGTGGGAGCTTGCTGGGCAGGCTGGATGGGCCGATTGGTCTTTTTCTGCCTTCATTTCTATGTTTCTGTGTTTCTATATATATTTCTAATGTCAGTCATATCCATTTATTCTTTTCCTTAGGGATTGACCTCTTTGTTCTATGTAGACAGCAGAGGGGCATTGCTGCCAGGTAATGTTATATATTACATTGGAAGAAGAGCAGGTGAATGAGCCCTGGATGTTGTAGTTGATGATGTTGGATCCCATGAGGGTGTTGTCTGGGTTAATATGTGGAGAGAGTTGGCAAATGAATTTCTGCAGGCTCTTGTTCCTGAGCTGGTATTGTACAATTTGTAGTTGCTGGTGAATATCCGTTTGAGATTGAGGGACTGCTAGTAAGCCAGGATAGGTTTGCCACACATGACCTGTGAGAGGGTAGTATCATTGCCCAGGAGGGGCTTGTAGATCCTTGTTATATTTTAGTGGTTTCAACTGGGAGCTATAGGTAAGAACCAGATATGTTCTGTTATTTTTGTTTTTGAGATGATCCTGTAGTAGAGTGTTTCTGGGTATTTGTCTTGCTCTGTCGATTGGTTTTCTTACCTCATTGAGTGGATACTATAATTCCAAAAATGTTGGTTGTAATTTCTCCAGATAGGAGGGGTAAGAACAGATGCATTTATACTGTACAGCTTGGCTGTTGATAATAGATCTGATGGTAGGGGGTGCATGGAAGCTGGTGGCATGTAGATATGTATGTAAGTCAGTGGGTTTTCTGTATAATGTGGTTCTTATGTGTCCTTCATGTATTTGGACAGTGGTATCCAGAAAGTGGACTTGCTGAGTGGATTGTTCTAGGCTCATTTTCATGGTGGGGTGGAATTTGTTGAATTCTTGGTGGAATACTTTAAGTGCTTCAAGTCCATGAGTCCAGATGATGAAGATGTCATCAATGTATCTTAGGTATAAGAGCAACTTCTGGGTGTAGGAGTTAAGGAAATGTTGTTCTAAGTCTGCCATGAAAATGTTGGCATATTGTGGAGCCATGCAGATACCCATGGCAGTGCCATGGACTTGCAGATTCAAGTTGATGACATAGTTGTTAGCTATTTGCTGACCTACAAGAAGAGAAGTATCTTAGGCCTTCCATTTTAGAACCTTCATGAAGACTTTAAAGAATAATCCCTTTGTATTTTCCCCTGCTGTCCTTTTCTTTGCTTTGGTACAATTTACATACCTTTCCTGGAAGAGTAATGAATCATTTATCTTTTATACCTAAAATAACCATGACATAAATAATGCAAAGGTCTTAATGCAATAGAATTTACTGACTTGTTTTAAACAATGGCATTAGATGTATGCCACAGTAAACAGAAAAAGAGACTTCTGAATCAGTTTGAGCTACATGAAACTGGACTTAGATCACAATGCATAGCTGCAACAAAAATAAAATAAAAGTGAAGCGCTAGTAGATGAATTAATTAGCAGATTGCTCTGTCTACATGTTTAAATGTACAGAAGTAACTAGAAAACCTAGGGGCAGAGGCATTGATGCTAGCTACTTAAATGACTCTGGGCACAGGCCCCTGGGACTCAGTCTCATATGTGATAATTAAATTCAACAATCATGACCAGTCCCCACCTTGAGAATGACCTTATACAGCACTGTAGACTAGTGTTCCTGACATCCTTTGGGCCTTCAGGGGACAATTTAAAGAAATTAGCACTAACCATTCTAGAAGAGCCAAGGGGATACATTGTACTGGCTGAATCTAACATGATCAGTGAAGGACTTTCACCAGCTCTGTTCCCCTTGTTGAGGCACTCCATTTATTTTAGCTCTCCACCACCTCTCTTCATATAACAGAAAATAAATTTTGCACAGAACATATAATAAACTAACACTGAAAATTACTTTCTAATCATAGGATTTTAGGCAGATTATGAAACCTGTTACTGGATCAGCATACAAATTATCTAAAACTATTGTGTATGAGCTTTTGAAACCACAAAAGGCTTTTCTTTATAAGTCGCATGAAAGACATTATTCACATCTGAGGAAGGGAGTTGTGTGGTCCTGATAGCTCAGTATAATGTTTTTGGACAATACTTACATTGATCCAATAAAAGCCATCACCGCATGCAGAGAATACAGCTTACTCCAGGAGCCATAAAGCTACTAGATCACTGTATTACATATTCCAGTCACTAGACTGAAAATAGAAATTGTTTTCTATCTTTATCTGGGTGGGGTTTCTTTTGCATTAGTCTCTGACTCTTTTTCCTGATATCCTTGTCTCTCTTTACCTAACTCCTTTGCCAGGCTCTCCTTTCCATTTAATTGTTTTTCCTCTCTCTCTCTCTCCTATCTTCATCACTTCCTCCCTTCCCCAACATCTGTCTTTCCTTCATTTTTCCCTTCTATGCTCAAAATCTCTCACTTACATCAATATAAATTCACTCTCTATCCTCTCACACCTGGATCATATACTTTCTTCTTCACTCTTAGCCTTCATCTCTCCCTCTCCAGTTCTCCCTGTCCCAACATTTCATTTTCCCAACTCTTTCCTCCATTTCTCCTCTCACAACCCCCCCCCCCCCCACCACCAATAATCTCCTGCTTTCTGCTTTCCATGTTCCTCTTACAATGGTCCCCATCACCTCCCTCTCTCATCCACTTGATTATACTTGCCTCCTCTCACAATCTTCCATCCCCTCCAGTTTGTCTTCCTCATCCCATAAGCCCTGCTCTGACTACTTTACCCAAATTATTCCCTCTCATACTTCTCCCCATGTCCCTCTCTCGATTCATTCTTACCCCAAGTGCATACTCTCCCTTCTCCTCCAATATCCTCTTGGCTCTATATCAGACATGCTTTCCCATCACCCCTCTCATATCCCCCAACCTCCATTAACTCCTCTTTCTCTTAAACCTTTCCTCCTCCAAGTCTCTGGATCTCTCTCTTACTTCCCTTTACACCCATCATACCTCCAGCTCTCCCTCCTCCCTCTATTCCCGTCTGACTCTCTCTAACCTCCACCCTTTCCTATCACATCTTTGGAAGTCTTACATACAAACTCTCATTTATCTTTCTCTTTCTCTTCTACCCATTATCAACTTGCACCCCCTCCCCATGTCTTGTGCCCCACACATATCCCTTCCTCCCATATAATTCTCTTGCACCCCCATACCCTGTTTCTCTCATCACCTCATTGCTGATTTCAGGGAGATGGGGGAGCATACTGCATTGACCTCCCCTTCTTGTGCTCCTCCAAAAAATTATCCTCTGCCATCACTTCGTACCACATGCATTAACATACTTTTTACCTCATCCACTTTCAGCATTTATCTCCTCACCCTCCCCTTCAATCACTTACAGTTCCCCGACTGTGCTCAAGGATGCTTCTTCCCCTTCTCTCCCACACTGCTCTCTATTGAATCCTGAGCTCTGAGATCAGTATGTGGTTGTGTCTGTATATGGTTCAGCTCCACTTCTCCTGCTGACAAGGGGACAGGGTGGACGGGAATAAGACAGCAGAACAGAAAACAAATTGCTCACTCGCTTGTCCATCCCCTCTGCTCCTGTTTCTCCACACATGATGCCTACATTGTCTTTTCAGTCTCACCTCCTCCCACCCTGTTCCCTGCAAATAAGTCTTCAGAACAGAACAACTGTTTGAGATTGGGGCACTGGCCAGAAGATTCAGAGCATGAGCCCTGTATGATCATAGTTAACATCGCCTCTGCCTAGAGGAATTGCAGGAAATTCACATAACTAGGTCTGTCTGGCAGGCCGCGAATGCATTCCACATATTAGCTGGGTTGATGTGGCAGTTTGTTGATGGTGGGGATGCCATCTGGAAAGGTCACCGGAACCTAGGAGACTGGATGGTCAGGTAAAAGCCATGCTGCTAATAGTGGCTGTTTGGATTATTGTGGAACCTTGTGGCTGAACATAGAAAGAAAGAGGGGCAGTGTGTGACCTAAAAAGGGGATCCTACATGCTTAGCGACCCAGTAGGGTACAGTGCAATGGAGGAAGATGTCTAAAATGTCTTGGATAAGGAGTGTGGTCTTGCAGGCAGTCATGATTTGTGGCTATCAGATGATATATATCCTTGGCAGTGGGACCAGGCATAACTGGGCAAAATGAATGGATCGGATGGTCTTTTTCTGCCATCATCAGACCAGCCAATCTCCATTCAGTTTTTGCTGCTCCAAATTTTATGGATATAATGCAAGTTTCTAACCACTTTGGGTTTCACTCTTAGGCTGCTCAGTTTATTTAGGATCCTCTTATGTCTTATGTCGGTAGGGCGGGATGTAGAAAAGTGTCACATCAGAGAAGAAAGTGAGCCATTGTATACCTCAGGGTGTTACAAAGGCAAACGTTTAGTCATCACAGGAATTAAAGGAAACAAAAGTAGTATGCATTATCAGGCCAATGCAGTATGGGCGTGTGTTAAACAGTCGCTCATGATTGAGTACCCACTCCTTTGATGTGCACCGATCCGCCACTCCCTGGCATCCGATTTAATCGGGTGCCATGGTAAAAAGCAGGTGGTAGGGGAAATTGCATGCCCCTAGTGCCTCCTTGGCAGTGGGCACTGGGAGATGTGACTGTCAGCTGGTTAAGAAAACAAATGCTCAATTTTAGAGGGTCTGTTTTTCCTAACCTGTACACAGCCACAGGTTAGGAAATGGACACTCGTTAATTGAGCGTTCCTTTTCCTAATCTGACCATTGGCGCCCTTATTTTTTTTTTTATTTTGTTTTTCCTGGACATTCTAAGGGGCTGATGCAATAAATATGCACAGAAAGTGGGCGCTGAATAATCAGCATCCGCTATCTTAACACACCCCAGGCACCCCCAAGGGGGTCACATTAATAAGGAGGCACTAGGGTTGCTTACGTGCCCCTAGTGCCTCATTGTTAAAGAGAACCCGATCGGCGTTGCCAGTCTGCCAGTTAGGAAAACAGATGCCGCACAGCCATACAGCCAGGGGATTTAGGAAACGGACGCTTCTCATTCGAGTATCTGTTTCCTGCACCTGACTACCAGTGTTTATTTTTTCTATTTTTTCACTTTATTTCATTTTGTTTTTCCTCTTACTTTTGTTTTTCCTTCTACTTAATTTTGTTTTGTTTTGTTTTTTCCTCCTACTTAATATCGGAATGATATTAAGTGGGAGGCAGTACAGAAAAGCATTAGGGGATTCATTAGTGCCTATTCAACCGCGTCCGATGTGGAGTAAGTCTAATAGTGTTAATCACAGGCCCCTAAGTTTTTAGTTCCTCCAACTTAATATCGCTTGGGGCAGGCACTCTTTTTTTTTGGCATGGGGGGAATAGATAATAGCCTTAGCAACATGCATTTGTATGTGATGAGCACTATTACCTACACGTGCGATTCGATGCGCCAACCCCCATTTTGCATCAGGGGTTATGGACATGCATTGAGCTCCGCACTGCAGCCAGCGTCCGGTATTGTATTGGCCTCTATGTAATTACTACTACTAACCAGAGAGGGCACATTTAATAGCACAGAGAAATGTTCACAAACGGGAGAATTCCCACGAAGCAATGCAGTAAGGTCAAGACTGGTCAGAGCTAGCCAGGACAGTCAGGGAAAAGAGATCCATGTGCTCCAATGACACAAACATTGACTAAATGATAGCTGGATGAAGCCAGCTCCATCTAGAGTAGGAAGTCTGGAGGAATGCAAACAATCAGCACAGACACTATTGACAGAGAGGAAATACATTGACATGGGCATGGACCTCTTTCTGTTTCCTGGTTAAGTAATAACTTTTAGTTTATGTTTGACTGAAAGGGAACAGTACCTAGTTTCTTTGTATGCTGTTTTAAGATCAGCCTATGCTCTCTGAGCTGGACTATGATGGTGAAAAAATGTCAAAAGCTTCACTAAATTCCTAAGTAGTCTGCATCTAGTGCTAATCCCCGTTCAAAACCTTTTGTCTCCTATTCAAGGAAATAAGTTTGTTTGTTTTTACTTCATCTCCTTCTGATAAAATAAAGCTGCTGTGGGTCCAACAACCTGCTTGATTCAAGATAATCCACTATCCTTTCCTTTAGTGTAGTGTCATAGAGGGACCTTAGAAATGAGGCTGTGAGGGTAACGCGTGAGGTTGAGTAGGAAGGGCCTGTTGGAAGTTATCTGTCATATTTTTCTCTTTTTCTATAAACTATTTTTAGGGAACATAGCGCACAAATACATTCTCTTATGCAATTTGTTTCCATTGATTATATGGCAGTATATAATGAAAATCCAATTAAAAATGACAGTGATTTTGTTAAATGTGCATATGTTTTAGGGTAAACTACGTGGGTTAGAAAAGAGGCTAATAACTTCATACAGTTTGGATGTCATTGAACCTTATAGACCATGTACTGAAAATTACTTGTAGTGGAAACAGATGTGTTTTTAGCTCATTAGACTGTGCAAGTTAGGTGACAGAATAAATAACACATTGCATGTGATCACTTGTATTTAATTTTATTATTTTATAACTTTCAATGCCAAGTTTGCACAGTGAGAAATAGATATCACTTCCAAGATATAGTCTCCAGTGGCAGTTCTTATCATAAATAATGCATTTCCACAGTAAACTAAACATGAGTGCAAACATGCACGAGTGGTGTTTAAAGCAACAGTAATTTACTGAAAAGTCTTAGTTAAGATAATAAACATTTAGAATGATGGCAAATAGTTGCCCATGTAGTTGCTTTGCTTTCTTCCTGTTGTATTGCGCCTTCTGCACTGTTTATTGAAAGAGGGAACCCTACTGTAACTACCGTATTCTAGTTTGTATTTATTTATTTATCTGTTTAGATTTATCTCATACCTTTTCATTGGAAGCTCAAGATACATTAAGGTACAGTAGGTATTTCAATATTGTACATGTGCATCATACATACTGATATATGCAGCTCTGTACAAATATATGAGACTTAGGGAAATCAATGTATTAAGAAAATGTTTACAACCAACAAAGGCTGTAATCCGCAGAATCAGAGGTTAGAGATGTGAATCGGAACCGGAATCGGTTCGGTTCCAATTCCAATTCAAATCTTACAATTTTTATAGTCCGGCACGATTGGTTTTCTGTTTATCGGCTGTGCCCGAGCCGATAAACAAAAATCCCACCCTAACCCTTTAAAAATGACTCCTTTGCTTCCCAAACCCCCCTAAAACCGTTTTAAAATTACCTGGTGGTCCAGTGACAGGGTATCTTTAAAGATGGCACCGGTCATCCAGTGCTCCTACCATGTGACAGGGGCCGGACAATGGCACGGATACCCTGTCACATGGTAAGGGCAAAGGGCCATCGGTGCCATTTTTATTAGTGGCAGCTGACGGCCCAAGAGTGGGATATCACTCCCCGCTCCCCCACTGGACCACCAGGTAATTTTAAAATGGTTTGGGGGGGTTCAGGAGGGTGGGGGAAGCAAAGGGGTCATTTTCTAAAGGGTTGGTGGGTTTTTTCTTTATCGGGCCATTGGTGCCATTTTTATTAGTGGCATCCAAAATGGCGCCGACGGCCCAAGAGCAGGAGATCAGTCCAGGGGCTTCCACTGGACCACCAGGTACTCGTAAAGGTTTTGGGGGTTTCGGGAGGGTGGGGGAAGGTAAGGGTTTAGTTTTAAAGGGTCGGGGTGGGTTTAGGGGTTGTTTTGGTGTGCCGGTTTTCCCACCCTCCCCCCAAATAACTCCTGTTAGTGGACACTAACCCATTAATGATTTTTCACGATAAATCGGGGGAATTTCTATTGTATCTCGCACTCTAATGATTTTTGACGATTTAAAAAATATCGGACGATTTTTTTAAATCGTCAAAAAAATGATTCACATCCCTATCAGAGGTTAAGATTTAAAAGCAGCCTCAAACAGGTGGGTTTATATACTGAATTTGAATAAAGACAGAGGGAGAATATGACATTTTATGCATGTATTTATTAAAATCATTTATAAACTACTTATGGTATCTGCCTAAAGTGGTATATAATAGAAAAATAAAATCCAACAATACAAATAAAGCAAATAGACAAACTAAAAAGAAATAAAATACCAAAATCATATTCTATGAGCCCATAGTACCTCACCTTCCACCCACACCTTATCCAGCAATAACTCGCTGTCCACCCATATCTCTTTATGGGAACTGCCATGTTCTTAACTGCTTCTTGAAGGACAAATAATTTATTTCAGTCTAATAAGGGTGGGTAAACAATTTCAGAGCTGATGCACCACCATGAAGAACATCCTTTTATGCCATTTAGTTTTCTCTCTATTTTCTTAATAGAATCTCTAATGATGCTAAGATGATCTAAGCTCTCTGGATAGTACTAGTAAGGTTGTTTCCCTCAAATAAAAGAGCCATTAACTTGCAACAGCTTAAATGCAAGGGTCAGGATCCTAAATTGAACTCTTGCAGCCACCGGAGCCAATACATCCAACGTGAGGTTCTATGAGAACAACCCCAAATAAACCATGCCGCAAACTCAGGAAGTCTATTCCAAGCATATGGTAGAAAGTGCAGAGTAAGAAGCTGATGGTGGAGGGCATAGATAAGACTTTCTTGAATTTTGGCTGAAATTCACTAGGAGGGACTATAGTGAGAGATAAGAGTGTAAACATGAGGAGAAGCTGTAGAACTAATGTAATTGTAGGTAAGAGAAGATTGAATGGTACATGGAAGCTAGGTTGTAATGACATTGGTGGAAAATAATGCATGCAATGGATTTTTTAATAGATTGTATTGAGAGAGAGAGAGTTCACTTGGGGGACTTTGAAGAGCAGGTTTCCGTAGTTTAAGAGAGATGAGGCAAGAGTAAATAACGATTTTGGAGGTATGCTGAAAAAGAAGGAACATATTTTGGTGATACAAAAATATGTTCTTTCTTTCTATATAAGAAATATTTTGAATGTATGTAGAAAAGTAGAGAGATGAATCAAAGAAGATCACAAAGTTCTGGGCTAAGGAGAATGGGAGCCTGACAGTATAGAGCCAGCTTTACTAGTTCTAAATTTTGAGGGTGCTAAAATCACTCAAGGGGCTGCCAGCAGAAGTCACAGGAGCAGTGTAGCTGGCAGAGATTCCTGGGCCCAACCAGCTGAAGTGATAGAAGATCTATCAGCAACTGGCAAAGCAAGAACCTTTGCCATTGACCTCTGCAGCTCTGTACCAGTATTATGAGATTATTCAAAACATGTGGGCCAGCACTTCCCACTGCTGATCTCATGCATTGGAAGCAAAAACTCATAATAAATACAATTTTGTTCAGGTACATTCAAAGTAAAAGCTTGTAAAGGAGTCATTTAGACAGATGATTAAGGAATAAAAGGGCATTTAGGGATGACAAGACCATAACAGAGAGACTAAATGAATTCTTTGATCTTCACTGAGGAGATGCCCATGCCTAAACTGAGATTTAAAAATGATTCATGGAACTGAAACAAATCTCAGTGAGCCTGGAAGACAGTAGGGCAAATTGACAAACTAAAGAATAGCAAATCACCTGACCCAGATGGTAAACATCCCAAAAAGCTGAAAGAACTGAAAAATTAAATTGCAGACCTTCTTTTGGAAAATTGTAAAATATTATTAAAATCATCTATGATACCTGAAGACTGGAGAGATGCCAATTTACGCCAGTTTTTAAAAAGGGACCCAGGGTTGATCAAGGAAACTATAGACCTGTTAGTCTGATGTCTTAGCCAAGCAAAATGGTAGAAACTATCATAAAGAACAACATTTCTGAACATATAGATAGGCATAATTTAATGGGAGAAAACCAACACGGATTTAGCCAAGGGAAGTCTTGCCTCACCAATCTGCTACTGAGGGCATAAATAAACATATGGATAAAAGTGATCCAGTTGAAATAGTGCACCTGGATTTCCAGAAAGCATTTGACAAAGTCCCTCATGAGAGACTTCTTAAAAAATTTAAAAAATCATTGGACGGGGCAGTCTTATTGTGGATTGGGAGCTGGTTAAAAGATAGAAAACAGAGAGTAGAGCTAAATGATAAATTTTCTCAATGGAGAAAAGTAAATAGTGGAGTACCTCATGGATCTGTTCTGGGACCACTGCATTTTAAATTATCTATAAACGACCTGGAATTGAGAACAATGAATGAGGTAATCAAATGTGCCAATGACGCAAAATTATTGAAAATTGTTAAATCCATAAGAGGATTGTGAGAAATTGAAAAAATATCTTGCGAAATTGGGAGACTGGGCGAATAAATGGCAGATGAAATTTAAAGTGGACAACTGCAAAGTGATACGCTTAGGGGTGGATTTTAAAAGGGTTCTGCGTGTAATATACGCATGTAACCCTTTTAAAACCCTCCTGCGTGCGCCAAGCCTATTTTGCATAGGCTCAGCGACGTGCAAAAACCCTGGGACACGCGTATGTCCCGGGGTTCGAAAAAATGGGTGGGGCGGGGGCATTGCCAGAGGCCTCGCCACTGCCATTGGGCACGGGGATCGCGTGCCGGCAGTCGGCTGGCACGAGCAACCTACGCCTGCTCGGAGGCAGGCATAAATAATCCAACAAAGGTAGGGGGGATTTAGATAGGGCTGGGGGGCAGGTTATATAGGGGAAGGGAGGGGAAGGTGGGGGGGGGGGGGGCAGAAGGAAAGTTCCCTCCGAGGCTGCTCCAATTTCAGAGCGGCCTCGGAGGAAATGGGGAAAGCCATCGGGGCTCCCCTAGGGCTCGGTGTGCGCAAGGTGCACAAGTGCGCACCCCCTTGCGCGCACCAACCCCGGATTTTATAACATGCGCGTGCCGGGTTGCGCGCACAAATCTATGCCCATGCGTAGATTACAAAATCTGGCCCTAAGGGAAGAGAAAACAAAATTATAGCTACACAATGCCAGGTTGCACATTAGGAGTCACTATTCAGGAAAAGGATCTAGGTGACATCGTTTTTAATACGTTGAAATCTTCTGCTCTATATTTTGATTTAATATTTTCTACTTATCCTGTAATTTTAATGTTTTTCCTGCGTGGCACATCTTTTCATGAATGTGAGATGTAAGTTTAATATATGAAATGAATACTAAAGAAATATACTCATTTCCTACAGCTTACTCTCGGAGGGCTCATATTGCTGTGTGACATGGGGTTACATTCATAATTACACTTTTTATGATACCCACTACCCAGGCATTGCTAATACCTTCTTAATTACACAACTACTGTGCAACTCCTTATAAATAAACTGGCATCTGGTTGCTGCTGCTTCCAGTCACTTGTTTGCACCTAATTTACCAGTGTGTGAACTGTCAATAGTAATGAATCTGCAAGTCACATTTTCAGCTTGTATGCACAATTTTTGCATTGCTGTTGCCTCCTTGTGGAGAAATGTTTTTTTTTGCATGAAAGTCTGGGCATTGCATTGCAATGAAGTATAAATGAAAATTTTATTTGGACATCCAACCTCTTTTTTTTTTTTTTTTTACTAATGAAGCAAAGAAAGATATGCTATTTCCCACTTCATGTAGCAATATAACAAGAAGAAGAATTTCAAATGAATAAAGATCGATCTGTTGAGCAGAGGCAACCAGTGGAATATCCTAAAACTGAATGAATTTCATGGAAATTCTATGAATTGTTTCTATCTAATGATAATTCCACTGGGATTAACATATGTTTTACCAACAACTGCTTGAAAAGCACAAACACATAGACTGAATGAAGCCCTAATTAAATAATCAGCATGGCTTGCTCATGCTGAATTTACAGATTTTTTTCAATAAGAGGAAAATAAAAGGGGCATCCCTGAGGCCCTCCATTTCTCCCCTTCCCACTAATTCCCACTAATCCCCCCTACCCAGCTGGTCCCCTAGGAGCTTTCCGACTCCCCTTCCCACTAATTAAAAAAACAGACCATGGCTTGGTGGCTGGGCCTCCTCAGGTTCCTCCAACCCCCTTTACCTCCCCATCCTTCATTTCTGGGTTCAGGGAGCTCCCCAGCCCTCACTTATCCCATCCATGGGGCTGCCTCACAACGTAATGGCGCCAGCCGCACCTCTGACAGGTGCCAAAATGACATTCCCTTGGCACGGATGTCTAACCCACTTGCACCATTTCTAAATCTAAGGATGGCCAGGTAGTAACGAGTGGGTATCACTTCTGCCTTTTGGACTTTGCTGTTCTACGGATACATTAAAAGGGGGCCAGGATTGCTAGCTGGAGTGACCCAAGGGGGCCCCACTTGGGCATAAAAAGGTCCTGATGGGTAAGCTCGGCCCTGGCCTTGATTTTTACTGGGTGTCAGTGGGGTTCAGCAAGGTAGGTCTGGACTCCATTGATGTCTTGGGGGGTTGGAGGGGCTCGGTTTGGGGGGTTTATGATACTTATTTTTGGGAGGGGGGGTTGCTTTTTAATGTGTGTTTTGGTTTGGAAACTGAACTGAATCAAATAAAAAAAAAAAAAAAACAAACCCCCAAAAAACATTAAATGAACCAAAAAATTACAAACACCGCCTCCAACCAAAATGAAAAAACCAAACCAAACTGAATATGCTTGGATTGCACAACCCTACTGTATGCAATTCTGGAGACCACATCTATACAATATTTTGACAAGGTAGCGGCAATTTAAAGAAGGGCCATTAAAATGCTGCATAACTTGCAGTGTAAGCCAGCATAGGGAGGGAGAAGGAGCTAAAGTTACTCATTTTCTAGAAGAAGAAAGGGAACGGGGAGAAATGATAAAAGCATTCAAATGTCTAGCAGGCTTCCCTAAGGTACCAGAAGATTGCGTTATTCATAGAATAAAAAGCTAAAGGTCAAAGGGTAATCAAATGAGGCTAAAGGGAGGAAGGCTCTAACAGAATCTGAAAAAATACTTTGTTTCAAGTGTTTGCACCCTATGTGAGACTTTCAGTGCAGGTGGTCAGAACCAAAGCAGTGGCAGAATTTAAGCATGCAGCAGACTAAAATGGATTTTAGTGTCCAGCGGATAGAAGGCAAATACCACAGATTGAGTAGGTAGGCACAAATGGGCAGATATGGTAGACCATACGGTCCTTATCTGCATCTTCTGCATTTCCAATTTTGAAATAGTTTCTATGATAAACAGAGGTTCCCTTGAGAACTGACACTGAGGTCAGGTCTACCAATTCTCATCTCTTTACACTAGCAGTCACCAGCTTTATCACACATATGCTTTCAAGACAGCAGGCCACCACGGTAAAATGTTTACTGAGCTGCATGCTGGAGAAAATAAGTTAACTTTCTTGAAACACTGGAATAATAATTAAATCTCTGGCCAGCTGCCAGATTGCAGGCTTAGATTTTATCACCAAATAGCTGTATAATGCCACTTAACAGGCAATGGTTATGATAGTGTAGATACCAGCCTGTTGTATTAAACCCACAGCTTACTTTAATTTTGTTTCGGAGGAGCATAATTGTATAAATTCAGGATCAAATATAACTTTGCAACACTTATGTGTAATGCAGAGCCACTAAAAACCAATGACTTCATAGGCAACGTCTTTTTTTTATCTGAAGTGTAATATGAGAACCTTTGTCCTATGATCTTGATTTAAATTGCTTGCTAGTATGTAGTTACAGTAGGGTAAGGATGAACTGGTCTTGAAAAGTATTGTAAAAATGGGTTCTTACCATGCCTAAGAGTGAGATTTTTTTGTATATCTTTTATAATGAGTGATTTTTGATCTACTGTGCTTTTTTTTTTTTTTTATTATTGGCAGACAAAAGTTAACTGAATGCCTCTGTAGTCTCTTCTGTTGTTGATACTTAAATGCAATAGAGTTAATTTTCAAAAGGATTTACATATGTTAAACTGGATTTAACCTGTGTAAATGGATTTTATATGTGTAAATGTGCTTTTCAAAATTGCTATGATATATGCTATTTTTTGTGCTGAATTTATGAACTTGCTGTTCCCCTGTGCACTTCAAATACACATTAAAATGACATTTACACAAATTAATGCATGCATTTACATTAAACCAAAACAACTTAGGACCAGATTTTCAAAGGGGTACACGTGTAACCCCCGAAAACCTGGCCGAAGTACCCCCTGCGCATGCCTAGCCTATGTTGAGTAGGCTCGGCGGCGCGCGCAAGCCCCGGGACGCGCGTAAGTCCCAGGGCTTTCCAGGGGGGGGCGTGCCGGGGCGTGTCGCAGTGGTGCGTCATTTGGGGGCGGGGCCGTGGGCATGGTTCCGGCCCGGGGGCATTTCGGGGGCATGGCTGAGGCCTTCGAAATGGCTCCCAGGCCTGGGAATCTCACGCCGGCGGCCGGCCCGGAGTGCGCAAGTTACTCCTGCTTCGGGAAGGCATAAATTGTACAACAAGAAGTAGTGGGGTTTAGATAGGGCTGGGGGGGGGGGGGTTAGGTGGGAAGGTGGGGGGAGGAAGAAGGAAAGTTCCTTCCGAGGCCACTCCGATTTTGGAGCGGCCTCAGAGGGAACGGAGGCAGGCTGCCGATTTTGGGCAGCCATGTGCGCGCCGACCCCGGATTTGAATGGATACGCACGGCTACGCACGTATCTATTAAAATCCCGCGTACTCTTGTTTGCGTCTGGTGTGCGAACAAAAGTACGCGTGGGCACAGATTTATAAAATCTACCCCTTAATGTGCAGGGCAAAAGATTGAGTGGGTTTATTGGCGCCATTCACAACTTCAGCCTTCACAGAAGTGAATAGGGTTTACCCCTCAGGCCCCCAACTCCACCCACAGCATACCTAGAACCATTTTTGATGTGATAGAAAGGGGTTGGGGGGCTTTGGGGTTCAGTGCCCCTTCTTGACATAATAGGGAGGTGAAAGCTCAAAATTGGAGTGTGAAGCTCCTTCTGCAGTTGGAATGGAGGCCAGACAGTGCATGAAGCCCAACTTCCCCCTTTGGGGGAAACTCAGGACAAGGGGCAGACATCAGGGCATGAAGCACCTTTAGCTGGGGAAGAGTGACCACACCAGTTTGGGTAGGGAGTGCACATTGGGCTACAGCAGGCCTTTTTATTGGTTAGTTACTATTCGGGAGAGGGAGCAGAGGAAGTTGGCTGCACGTTGCAGAGTCAGTAATGCGGGAAATTAGATGAAATTTCCTATTTTGTTAACAAAGCAAAACGATTGAAAATCCAATGAAATATTATTGGTTTTCACATATCGTTTTGAAAACAAAATTGATCCGTCGGGCTTAGACCCAGGCCCAAAGCCAGGGCCTCACCTATACAATAGGGCCTCAGCCTAGGCCAGAGTGTGACACCTAGCCTGATGCTTGAACTGTGGCTTAGGCCCGAGCGTGACACTGGGGTCTTGGCTGAAGCCCACCCAGGCCTAATGCTGGGGCCTTGACTAAGACCTCAAAAATGTAAAAAACGTACCTGCTCCGGGGATACAACCTTGTGGTCCAGTCTAGGCCCAGGACCAAAACTGTGACCCAGTCCAGATACCAGGTCCTGATACTGGGACCTCAGGCTTATGCCAGGACCCAGCCTGGAGACTGTGTCCCAATGCAAGGACTCAATCAGGATATGGTCCGACACAAGGACCCACCGGGAGGCTGGATCCTGATGCCTGGGTCAGGCCCAGGCCTCAGAGCACTCCTCTTCTGTCTTCTTTTCTTTAGCTCTTGAAGCCAACTGGTGCCATCCTATGGGGTCACGCCAGAGTTAATTAATTCCGGTGCATTCACCCCAGCGGATGGCACCATACATCAAAATGGCACTCTCCTCCCTGAGGCATCAAGTTCAGACAGAGAGCAATATTGAAAGCCCTTTCTGTGGGTAAAATAGCATTTTGCCCCAGAAATCAGAGCTTTAATTGTTGTTTACCCTCAATGTGTGCAAACTTTGGTTTGACTTTTTAAAGAAGACTTATATGTATGTTTGTATTGAGAATTACTGAGCATGCACGGACATCAGTTCGACATACATGTAGCACATTTACACTCTTTTTAAAATTTGGTGTTACGTTGTTCATCCTCCAGTGTATAGAAACTGTGGTTGTTTTAAATGATAGGTTACAGATTACTAGTAACATTCCTGCAATTTTATGTTTTAGTTCTTTCAGAAGTCTGGGTTGAATTCTATCCAGTTCCAGTGGTTTGTTACTCTTTAGTTTGTCAGTTTGGTCTATTGCATCTTCTAGTATCTCAGAGATTTGCTTTAATTGCTCAGAATCATCACTATCAAGAAAATGTTTCCAATGTGAGTATGTTCCTAACAGCCTGCTCACTAAAAACCAAGGTAAAGAATTCATTATGTTTTTCTGCTATTTCATTGTCCTCCTTGAGCACCCCCTATACCCCTCAATCATCTAACCTCCCAACCGATTCCCCCCACAGGCTTTTTTGCTTCTTCTCACATTCTCTGTTGGCCATCTTACTACCATTTTACATTTAACCTGGCAATACTTGTGCTTTTACCTGTTTTCCTCACTTGGCTCTGCTTTTCATATTTTGAAAGATGCCCTAATGACTTGGACTGCCTCTTTCACCTCACCATTAAATCATGCTGGCAGGTATTCTTCGACCGTTTTTAAAGGATAGAATACATTTTACCTGCGCTTCCATATTGGTATTTTTAAATAAAGTCCTCACCTCATACAAAATGTTAACCTTGTTATCTGGTTTTTTTTTATAATTCATTTTCTTTTTCTAACATGCTTTCCCCTTTAAAAGCTTTTTCTATTTTAGATTGACTTAGTGTCCTTCCTCCAGTGACTGCTGATTTGATTGATTTTATGATTACTATTACTTAGCAGCCCCACCACAGTAACCCGTTGATCCAGGTCCTGCATTCCACTGAGAACTTGATCTAAAGTAGATCTCATCTGTTCTAGAATCAGCTGCTTCTCGAAGCAGTCATTTGACATCCGGAAACGTAAGCTCTCTAGCATATCCTGATGAGATAATTACCCAATCAATACTGGGGTAAATTAAATCTCCCATTCTTATTGAATTGCCAAATATATTTGTCTGTCTAACTTCTGCAAGTATTTCACAGTGTGTTTCATCATCTTGGCCAGATGGGTGGTAATAGCCTCCCTCTGCTATACTTTACTCATCACACATGGAATTTCTATCCTTAAGAATTCCACAATGTATTTTGTTTCCTGCAGAACTTTTTATTCTTCTTGACTTTGGGCCATCCTGTGCATAAATTGCCTCTCTTCCACCAATTTGATCTGCCCTGTGGTGAAGATATTATTTGTATCCTGGTATCACAGTGTTCTATTAGTTATCCTACTTTCACCATATTTCTCAGATGCTTATTAACAATATGTCTGTTAGGGATGTGCGGAGAGACGGCATACGTTGCATTTGGGATTCGTATTTGGCAGGGGGCAGATACGTTGCATTCGGCAAGGGGGCGCCCCGATACGTTTATACGTTAATTCCTATTCGTTTCCCTGCTAAACTACAACCTCCCACCCTCCTGACCCCCCAAGACTTACGAAAACTCCCTGGTGATCCGGCGGGGAGTCCAGGAACCATCCCCTGCACTCTCACACCCTCGGCTGCTGGTTTCAAAATGGCGCCGATAGCCTTTGACCTACTATGTCACAGGGGCTACCGGTACCATTGGTCAGACTCTGTCACATGGCCATCGGCGCCGTTTTGAAACCGGCAGCTGAGGGTGTGAGTGCAGGGGATGGCTCCCAGACCCCCCGCTGGACCACCAGGGAGTTTTGGTAAGTCTTGAGGGGGGGGTCATGAGAGTGGAGGGTTTGTTTAAATTGGCTCCTTTAGGCGGCTGAATAATTTGGCGAAGATTCATTGTATTCATGGGGAATCGTAATACGTTTCGCTTCCCCACGAATACAACGAATAGGGCCCTATACGTTGCGGATTCCCAATTCGTAGGGAACAAATTCATACCCTTAATGTCTGTATCCTGTTTGGTACTGTTTGAAGGCTGCTGGACACAGCTTGGTTTCCTTATGCCAGGTTGCCTCTTTGGTATTTGAAGCTAGCAGATACATTCTCTGACTAGAAAACTAAAAGCACAACATAAAAAACCCAGAGGAAAAACCTGGGTTACAATATCATGGTCTAATTTCTACAAGGCAATTTATTTTAGTGGGTGGGCCTTATAACTACTTTCAAGCAATAAGTCAAATTTCAAAATGTTTGATACTTATATACATCTGTATGGCATTTAAGTTAATGTTTGTGAGTGTGTCTGCAGAGAGAGAAGCTATATATACTTATATATATATATATATATATATATATATATATATAGGTATATCTTTACACAGTACATATAATAAAATATTTGTCTATTGAGAGCAAGATTTTTGCATCCAAATAAGTTATCATAAAAACTCACTCTCCAATATGTGCTCAGCTGATTTATAGTTACCCTGATGCTGAAGACACCAAGCCTACTCTGACCATGTGTGATTTGAGTTTCATGCACACTCTGCATATGTTATTACTTATGTGTATGGTGTTGATGACACGTTTTAGCTTTTTAATTTACATACAGTTATAATTATGCTTTATGAGATTGCAGCTGTGAGTGATTTGAAGACCATTTTTTTTGAGCTGACTGGATTTAAGTACTAGACTCTGATCAATATAAAAGCAAAGTATTACTCGTAGAGACACACATGCTCTGCATAACATTATGGAGCAGCGTTTTTATATACTTAATGATGATTCATGAAGAAACCTCCAAACTATTTTTTTTTTTTTGTTGCTGTTGGAAAAAATGGTATTTATTGACAGAATTATTTAAAGGAGCAGTACCTGGTAGAAATATTTTAGATAATAGTTAAAATGATCTTTTATTCTTTTTTGCCTCATTTCTGAAGAGATGCTCGTATTTATAGCTTAAGTTTTCTCCTTCTTAGCTCTTTCTACTATAACACATCTACGTGAGCCAGAGAACCGCTATACTGGGCTCCATTGGAGCTTCTGGCCTAGCATTTCTTCCTCCTCCTTTGGGATATTAGCTCAGTAAATTCCCAGACTGGGATTTGGCACCTCAATCCTTGATTCACAACAATATTATAACTTTCCTCTCAGCTCAACCCAACTGTCGTAGCAACAGTCCTTTTACAAAGGGGCCACAAACTGCAATTCTCCATGAAACCCAACCAATGGAGACCTTAAGACTGGCCACTAGATGTTACTATTGCAATCTCTGAGACTCCCTCATCCTCTCCCTCCCTCCCTCCAAAGGGTTTGTGAGTGCTACTTCTGCAGCATCTCCAGCCTTAGCTGGTCCAGGAGTCAAACCCAGGTCAGGACACTTGGCCAACCTGCCTGAGAGAAATATTTACAAATGGATATTATAGCCATCCCAAGTATGTTAAAATATAAAATATATTTTGTGACAGTTATCTACCTGCCTGTTAGGCATGTCTACATGTTTCAAAATCTGCTTTAGAAGCAGGAATGGTTCCCTCAGTAGAAAAGGACCAGAGAAGAAGCTCCCATGACAGGTGAGAGTTCTAGAAGGGCAAATATGGTGTTTCAGAGGGTAGGATAGGACCGGAGAGAACAGGAGAAAGAGCTTCTAGGCATAGGGAATGCTGTGCTCCTGCTGTAACTGTGCTAAGGCGGTTCTACCAAGAATGGCAGAAATTCTTTGGGGAAAAGGATTGTGCTTGAAGGTCAAAGAGAGAAATGGTAGAAGATGAGCAATAAAACTGGGAATGCTGTGATTATTGCATCCATAGAGACCGGCTTAAACGTTTTATACTTGTTAAATCTCTTCCAAGAATCCAACATAGCTAGCCCTGAAACTATAAAACTGGGCGTAAAAGTAGAGAGGTTCTTGACTTTGGCAGAAGAAAGCCATCCACAGTATAGTTAGTCTCCAGGTGGTGCGCAATATTTGTCTCCTGTTTCTTGCATTTAAAGAGGCACTGTCCACTGTGAGTCCAGGAAGAGCTTGATTTCATTAAACAACAATAACAATGAACCCAGTTTTGTTGATGTATCAAATTCCTGGTTGTGTGATGCTCTTTGGTCATCTTAAATGCCTCCTGTAACTTAGGAAGGATTTACAGTTGTTAGGAAGGGACTCCATCAAAACTGAGACGAAATGGAGTCCTTAGATTGAGATCAAAAGACTTAACAACAGATAGGGATTTTTTTTCTGCTAGTACTTGATGGAATTTAGTACCCGTACCAATTTTTCCTCTGCAATCAGCTGCTGAAAAATGACAGGAGGGAAGGGGTCGGATTAGAGATCAAAGTATAAATGGAAGACTTTTTCTGATCTACAGAATCTAACATATTATGAGGAAGTCTCAGCATGCCCATCATTTCGTATTCAAGTAAAACTGCAGCGGAATACATTCTGCAACATGAGCAATGTTTCTGCAGATTTCCAAATGAAATTTCTTTTAATTGACAATAAAATCACCCTGATATGGTTACAGAATATAAAATAAATACTGACAGGCAAAAGACTGAAAAATATAAAGCTGAGCATTTTAAAAATGCTGTATTTTCTTTCCTCTAACGAAATTCAAATAAGCTACCAATTAAGATTTTGTAGGGCAGAAAGTTCATATTTAGAGCTATTTTCTCTTAAGAATCCCCTTGTGTATCTGATACTTAATCTCTGTCACCTTATTTGTTGTGTGTCATTGCTAGATATAGTGTTACTAAATAGTTGTTCCTATAATACGGCATTGATTAGTGAGTGATTGGCGTCTTGAGGTTTCTCTGTATAGGATTAACTGTATTTGAAGGTGGCAACTTGCCACTGTACCATTACAGCCAAGCTTTAATAGAACCCACAACTAAACTCGTAGGATCCTTGTGATTTCACAGAAAAACAACTTCTACCACCATATTCTTATTTTGCAACATGCCAAAACAAGGCAGAAAACAAAGCCTCTCTTTTTTTTGACTGCAGTGTCAACAACATGGTTAATGTCCATACAATGTTTTGATTTAGTTTTTTTTATCAAGCTTTTTATGGGACATTAGACAGAACTGGACTAGACGTTTGAGAATGCATACTGCATATACAATGTAAAAAGGATATGAAATTAGGCTGATAAGATAGTTATACTTACACACACACACACACACACACACACACACACACCCACACACACCCACCCACACACACACCACTTAAACAATATGCTTTGCAGCTATCTGATAAGGGGCATGGAATGGCTCCCCTATGAGGAAAGGATAAACAACTTAGTGCTGTTCAGTTTGAAGAAGAGATGACTGAGGGGGGGGGGGGGGGGGATATGATAGAGGTCTACAAAATCATGAAAGGACTTGAACAAGTTAATGCAAATCAGTTATTTACTCTCTCAGAAAATAAAAGGACCAGGGGGCACTCCATGAACTTAGCAAGTAGCTCATTTAAAACAAATCAAAGAAAATTCTTTTTCACTCAGCACATAATTAAGCTCTGGCGTTCATTGCCAGAGGTTATGATTACAGCAGTTAGTGTAACTGGGTTTAAAAAAGGTTTGGATAAGTTCCTAGAGGAAAAATCCATAAAGTGCTATTAATTAAAAAGTAATAGTAGTTTGAGATCTATTTAATATTTGGGCTCTTGCCAGGTACTTGTGACTTGGATTGGCCACCATTGGAAACAGGATACTGGGCTTGATGGACCCTTGCTCTGACCCAATATGGCATATCTTATGTTCTTATATACTAACCTACCAAGTAGCACTCAAAACATATATGCAGTAAATGTACAGTGTATAGAGAGAATTATTTACTAGTGTTTCATATATATTTTTCACATACTACACACAGGACCAGATTTTTAAACCTATGCGTGGGCATAGATTTGTGTGCGCAACCCGGCACGCACAAATCTACCCCCGATTTTATAACATGCGCGCGTAGCCACGCGCGCATGTTATAAAATCCGGGGTCGGTGCATGCAAGGGGGTGCACACTTGTGCACCTTGCGCACGCCGTGCCCTAGGGGATCCCCGATGGCTTTCCCCTGTTCCCTCTGCCCCCCCACCTTCCCCTCCCTTCCCCTACCTAACCAACCCCCAGCCCTATCTAAACCCCCTTCCCTCGACCTTTGTTGATGAAGTTACGCCTGCCTCCAGGCAGGCGTAGATTGCACACGCCGACCAAGTGCCGGCCCGCGAGCCCCTGGCATGGCCGCTGTGCCGGAGGCCTCGGGCCCACCCATTCCCCGCCCATTTTTTCAAGCCCCAGGACATACGCGCATCTCGGGGCTTGCGTGCGTCACCGGGCCTATGCAAAATAGGCTCGGCAAGCACAGGAGCAGCTTTTCGGGATTACGCGGGGAAAAACTATAATGCTGCTGCACAGCTACGGAAGTATGCGCTCAAACTTCCAAAAACAGCAATAAAATAAGAACAAAATGAAAGTAAATGAAAATCCCCACTGAAAGAGAAAAGAAAATCTTTGGCTTGCACATCCCTAAGCAGCAATCACTCTGAGTCTCAGGGAACATTATGGGGGTTATTTTCAAAAGAACATAAGAGCTTGCCATGCTGGGTCAGACCAAGGGTCCATCAAGCCCAGCATCCTGTTTCCAACAGAGGCCAATCTAGGCCATAAGAACCTGGCAAAGAAGATCCCATGCTACTTATGCAATTAATAGCAGTGGCTATTCCCTAAGTAAACTTGATTTATAGCCGTTAATGGACTTCTCCTCCAAGAACTTATCCAAACTTTCATGGAATGCCCCCTAGTCCTTCTATTATTTGAAAGTGTAAATAACCGAGTCACATCTACTCATTCAAGACCTCTCATGATCTTACAGACCTCTATCATATCCCCCTCAGCCGTCTCTTCTCCAAGCTGAACAGCCTTAACCTCTTAAGCCTTTCCTCATAGGGGAGCTGTTCCATCCCCTTTATCATTTTACTGGGTTTTTCATATGTAAATGTACTTTATCGGGTAGATTTTATAAATTTACGCGAGCACGTACTTTTGTTAGCGCACCAGACGTAGCCATGCGTATCTTATAAAATCCGGGGTCGGCGCGCGCAAGGGGATGCACGTTTGTGCAATTTGTGAGCGCCGAGCCCGGCGCGTGCTGCCTGTTCCCTCCGAGGCCGCTCCGAAATTGGAGCGGCCTCGGAGGAAACTTTCTTTCCACCCCCCCGGCCCTATCTAAACCCCCCCTACCTTTGTTCGCAGATTTACGCCTGCCAGCGGGCTGCTTGCATGCCATTACCCGACCCAGGGGCTGTTCCAGAGGCCTCGACCACGCCCCCGGGCCGGCGCCCCTCCCCCGCCCCTTTTATGAAGCCCCGGGACTTGCGCGCGCCGGTGGCCTATGCAAAATAGGCCCGCCGGCGCGCAGGGCTTTTAAAATCCGGCCCTATGCGTGTAAGTGGACTTTTGAAAATTGCTACAATATATGCCACTGAATTGTCCATAGGTTTTACGTGCATAAGTTTACTTTAAGGGCCTGATTTCCAAAAGCATTTAGATGCTTAAAAATGGGTTTTACATGTGTAAATGCACTTAAGGCCGGTAACTTCTAAACAGGCGCACAGGTGCAGATGAGCGCGTGTTCGGTCCATGCCAAGGTACGTGGCCATTTTATCACATGCTCGCATTTATGCGTGCATGTTATAAAATAGACTGACCATGCGCACATGTGCGCATCAGTTTAAGTGGACATGCTTTTATGCGTGCAAATGCTGCTTCTACCACGTAAGTGGAGGGATTTTAGTAGACACTCGCCGACGCCATATTCAGTTTTCCCAGTCCATTTCCACTTTGCCCAGGTAAGGGATAGGACTTCCAAACCCCACTAATATTTAATAGCCTCTCTTCTCCTTTGTTATTCCTGCCTTCAAAACCCCGCTGACCTGCCTATATGATTTTGTTATACTATTTATATGCCATTGATAGCAGACGTAGAGTTATGCAGTAGGGTACCCCTGCTCATAACTATTTACGTGCAAATTTCAAGGGGAAATCCAGGAATGCCTCTGCTCTGCCCAGACCACACCCATGCTGTACCCCTTTTGCGGAATTTTTCATTTGCGCGCATAGCAGCGAGCCCGTGCGTACGCGGATGCCTTTGAAAATTTGCTTGATGTGCTCCAGCCCAACTTGTGCGCATATCCCCTAATTGATGCACGCACCGGGTTTTTAAAATTCAAACGTAAGTGCTCAAATGGGCTTTTGAAAATTGCTATGCTAGTATGCTACATTTGAATGGATAACTCCTTTCGAAAATGACCTCCAGTGTCTTTAGGTAAATAAAATTAGAGAACAGTACCGTAGTCAAAACTTCCATTTCCCCTCGAGTTTTCATGACCAAAGTGTAGGCAGGTTCACACCTTTCATCAAACTGCGATGTGAGGACTATTTCATAGAACATGTATGACTGTAAATGCCTAATAAGAAAATATTTTCTAGCCTGTTGTCAAAAGTATGTTCTGTTTCTCATTAGGTTCTCTCTTTTTTTTTTTCTTTTCTTATTTTAAATAGGCAAAAGACCAGCAAAAACAAAGGACAAACGAAACAAGAAGAAGAAAAAGAAATTACTAGAAAGAGCTCAGGAGCAGCATAGTGTCTTTCTCTCCGCAGACCGATCCAGCCAGTAAAGAGACAATTTGTTTTTGTTTTTTTCATTTTGTTTTGCGACATGCACAAAAGCTGCTATATGCTGCTGCATACTAACGCACTGCAGTTCGGCTGCTTCAACAGTATTGGTTGCAAATAGCTTGTGAAAATGCCAACAAGCTTGTTTGTTTTATTTATACGTCGAAACCTTTTTTTTTTTTTTTACCTGAATTCTCCAAGAACAGGAGCGCTGAGTTGAATCAGTGAAGCATTACGGACATGTGACGAGGACTCTCTAACCAGTGCCTGTGGGGCTTAGAACTGCTGTGGGAAAACAGCTGCAAAGTAGCATTCTTGAGAATGAACTTGTGCATATTTATGTAAAAGTAGAAATCTGACAATAGAAACACCATTTCAGCTAAGGCCCTTTTTCCCTTCCCTTGTATTGTACATTTTGAGAGCAAATGTACATAGGATATCTGCTTAGTGTTAACATATGTTCTCTGCACCTGTTTTGTTGGGGCAGTTGTATAATAAAACAAAGTTTAATATGTGACAGGAGTTACTGTTCAATATTCAAAGTAGCACAACAGTTCTCATGTAAGGAGTGCTGAGTCTACATATAATAAACCTATTTACTGTGTATTTAAGCTTTATGTGTGTAATAATTGTACATATTTAACATTTCCCTTTTTATAGTGCTTTTTCCTAATTAGTGGCTATCAACATTTTTAAATGTTAAAAAATAATGGTTTAGCTTATTTTTCTTCTTTTTCAAAGGTATCATCTAATAACTTACTGCAAAATTCAGGAGGGTTATGAAATGTGATCAAAATTGGTAATGCCTGTTTAATTTTTTTGGACAGAGAGCTCAATTTGTTAAATACTATCTTAAAACTCCCAAAATTCAGCAGCATTATAATTTTTCCCCACTTGATAAAGAAAATAAAATGTATGATTGGTAAAACCCATGCAAAATCAAGATACCACATCTTATATTTGACACTCATTAACCGTTGTAGGAGCTCTGTGGGGAGTTTGCTGGATGCCATACTAAGATGCATGCTATTCTGTCATGTAGACTAGGCAAATGTATCCTAAGAGCAAATGATATATGTAGTAGAAGATTGCAGTTCATTCTCTATTAGCAGCCAAACTGCATTATGCGATCAGTTTTACAGAACTGGTTAGGCTGGTGATCACACCAAATATTCTATGCACCCAGCGTATCCTTTACTTTTTGTTGATTCTAGGTAAGATCATTTTTGTGGTAATTCTTGCAATAAGCCATCGTTTCAAATAAGAACTCTGATGTGTCATTTTGGATGATCTTGCACCAGAAGTATGTACTAGTATAACTCTGGCACAGACACTAAAAAGCTTACTTATGTAAACCTGTATCAAGCAGTTCTCATGCTCTACCAAAAAGTAAAGCCATCATTGGTTGACACATAGAACCATTTAGCTTTAATTGTATGGTGTATTGTGAAAAGTAATTGTGAGGTAAGCCATTTGTAAACGTTGTATAACATCATTATAGAGCTGTCATTTAGAACATAAGATTGTAATACTAGGTCAGAACAACGGTCCATCAAGCTCAGTATCCCTTTTTCTAGCACTGGCCAATCCTGGTCACAAGTGCCTGGCAGGATCCCAAAGGTAGAGAGATTTCATGCAGCTTATCCCAGGAATTTCTGTAACTCTACCTTAATAATGGTTTATGGATTTTTTCTCCAGGAACCTGTCCAAACCTTTTTTAAATGTAGCTATACTAACAGTTTTCAACACATCCTCCTGCAATGAATTTCAGAGCTTAATTATGTGTTTTAAATGTATAACTTAGTAACTTTGGTATGTGTCCTCTAGTCTTTGTACTTTTAGAAAAAGTAAACAACCAAATTACTTTTACTCATTCCATTCCACTCATTATTTTATAGACTTCAAACTTATCTCTCCACAGCCATCTCTTTTTCAAGCTGAAGGGTCCTAACCTCTTTAGCCTTTTTACATAGGGAATCATTCCATCCCCTTTTTCATTTTGGAAATCTTTCTCTGTACCTTTTCCAATTCTGCTATATCTGTTTTGAGATGTGGTGACCAGATCTGCACACAATATATGCAAGATGAGGTTGCATCATGGAGCGATACAGAGGCATTATGTTATTCTCTCCTTTCCTAATAGTGCCTAGCATTCTCTTTGCTTTCTATTTAGGGTTCGATTCACCCAGAACCTGGAGCATGACTAGTGGAACACACCCAAATTTCCATCATAAAAGCATGTTCAGCAAGAATAAAAAAAGATGCATTATGACCTGAAAAAGATATTTAGCATAGGCAAGAGAAGAAGCCTTTTTTAGATATTCTAATAACCTCCTCCACTGCACTCACAGACAAGCCCATAAACACCACTTCAGCAAAAAACAAAGGCACCTTTTATTTTAATTCTTACACTCTGAAGATAGTTACTTATGCCTGAAGTCTAAGCTAAAGAGCAGCCACTTGGCTTCCATCACTTTCTATTTAAGTGATTTTCACATTTAATTATATATATTTAGGTATATTTTTTTTTGGTTGGGGGTGGGGGGGAGAAGATAGGAAAGCTAGTTAAGAAGTATTAGACCTCTCTAGCATGCTAATAGGAGAGCACATGGGAAGACTGAAAGCAGAAGACAATGGCAAATCATTGCAGTATCTTGACATGGTGGACCATGACAGCCTAAATGTCAAGAAACAGATGAGCTACACAGAACTTCAACCTTCACCACCAGGACCAAATGGAACAAAAATTTATCTTTTATGCCATCAGGTAATGTATACACACACATTAACAACTTTCTCTCATTTAACAGACTTCCTAAAGTTTTGTCTGCAAAGGTTGCTTTTAAAGGGCCAGATACACTTTTCCTTTGAGGGTGGCAGTGCTTACCATTCAAAAACTGCTTTGGCTTCTTGCTGAAGTTGCAGTGTTTACCAGTCAAAAATAGCTTTCCTAGCGTGTAGCAGATGGACTCAGAACAAATGGGTATAGTGTGCTCGTGCTAGCAGTTGGAAACTGATCTGACGTCAGCACGGGGTACATATACCCCCGCAGGAAGTGCAGCAACTCAGTAATTTCCGTCTCCAAAGCAGTTTGGAGCTACCTCACGCTCGCTGAGCGTTTTTCCAAATTCTAACGACTAAACTTCATAGAAGAATCCTACCTGAAGACGAGCCCCGCACTCCTGCGGTGATACCATTCTGTCCCTCCCCCAGTTGAGTTCAAGAGGTGATTTCCGTGGTCCCTCGGAGGTAAGAGCCTCAGTCCGGTGGCCGATTCGCGGCAGGGACCTAGCCCCCGAGTGAGAAGGGCTCGGGCGCGGCACAGAGGCAGCCTCGGTCCCGGTGCGGACTTGGCCCCCGAGCGAGACGAGTTCGGGCGCGGCCTAGAGGCAGCGGGTGCACTTCCTCGAGTGCGGCAGTGACGGTAATCACCCTCTCCCCCCCGCAGCCGGAGACCGCCCGGGTCACAGCCGGGAAGCGCCGAAGACAAGGTAAGGTGTACATCTTTACTTGTGGGTCTCCAAGGAAGCGAGGATTAGCGGGGTCTGCCTACGTGGCAGCCCGCCAAGGAGGTCGCCATCTTGCCTGCCTGCTTGCCATCACCATTTCCCTGGTTTGTCGCCTCGCTCTAGCGTTCAGGTCAGACTGAGCGCATAGGCGACGGGCGCATATGTTGGGCGCCCGAAAATAATTGGGCGCATATTGGATAGAGGCGCACATCGAAGACACTTGATAGGCGCATGTTGATGAGCACACGCGGCTAAGCCCACGGTGATAGGCGCACGTTGATGGGCGCACGCTGCTAAGCGCACGTTGTTAAGCGCACATTGCTATGCGCACGTTCATAGGCGCATGCCGATAAGTGCACGTTGCCACGCGCATGTCCATAGGCGCACGTTCATACGCGCACGCTAAGCGCACGTTCATAGGCGCACGTTCATACGTGCACGCTGATAAGCGCATGTTGATAGGCGCATGTTGCTAAGCGCACATTCATAGGTGCACGGTCATAGGCACAAGTTCATAGGCACACGCTCATAGGCGCACGTTCATAAGTGCATATTGATAAGCGCACATTGATAAGCGCACGTTGATAGGCGCACATCTTTGCGCATATTATAAGGCGCATAGAGATAACAGATGCGATGGAGCATAGGAGAGCCCATGCGTCCGCAGAGCCGGCACCTCCAGAATCAGGCATAAGAGCTCTAGGCCTCTGCTCAGCATGCAACCTCAGAGCCACACAGAGAGAGGAAGCAGACTCCCTATGTGCCCAATGTGAGGAGGCCCTGAGAGTTCCAGGCCAGGGCCTGTCCCAGACCAACATACTTGCCAGTTCCTCAGGGAACACCCCGGACCTAGCAGGCAGCGGTGAGCAGCCAGGGAACCCGAGAGACCTGGTGCCCCTAAGGCTAGAACCTGCTTCGCTCTCCTGGGTGGAATTATTCAAGGGGATTCATGCCTTTGTCAAGAGGTTTGGATAAGTTCTTGGAGGAGAAGTCCATTAATGGCTATTAATCAATTTTACTTAGGGAATAGCCACTGCTATTAATTGCATCAGTAGCATGGGATTTTCTTAGTGTTTGGGTAATTGCCAGGTTCTTGTGGCCTGGTTTTGGCTTCTGTTGGAAACAGGATGCTGGGCTTGATGGACCTTTGGTCTGACCCAGCATGGCAATTTCTTATGTTCTTATGTTCTTAAGATGCAGTCTGATCCCTGAACAGACCCATACGTACCGGAGGACCCCGCCCCTGGACCCTCAAGGCCTAGGCACGGCCACTCGCCACCCGGAAGCCCCACTTATGGGGATTCAGATTGTTCTGAGGAAGAGGGTGAGCCCCCCGAGGAGGGAGAGCTTCCCTCGGGGATAGAACCATATCGAACCATGAGACGCTTCTTTCTTAAAGAGGATCTCCCAGGCCTGGTCTCTCAATGCCTGTCGGAACTGGCTATCCCGGGCCAGGACACCCCAGGGGAACAGAGAATGAACCCCCTGTTAGAGGGCCTGCGTCAAACGGCTCACCATTTTCCCCTCCTACAAGCAGCACAGCAGCTAATCGATCTGGAATGGAATGCGCCGGAGGCCTCATTCAAAGGGGGTCGGGCCTTGTCTGGCATGTACCCCCTGGACCCGGCGACCAAGGAGCTGCTGGCGTGCCCCAAGGTAGACGCCATAGTTAGCGCAATTGTGAAGCGCACCACCATTCTGGTGGAGGGGGGAGCGGCCCTCAAGGATGCACATGACCAGCGCATGGACGCCATTCTGAAACAAGCTTTCAGGTGGCAGCCATGACCCTACGAATTGCGACCTGCTGCACCGTGGTGACGCGTTCCTTCTCCCGGGGAACACCACCCCGGGAGAAGAAATGGAATCAGCTCTCTCATTCCTCACTGACGCAGCCTCTGACCTAGTCTGTACGGCAGCCAAGGGAGTGTCATCCTCAGTGGCAGCCAGGAGACAGCTCTGGCTATGTAATTGGTTGGCCAACTCTTCCTCCAAGACACGCCTCACAAGAATGCCCTTTAAGGGATCCCTCCTGTTCGGCAGCGATCTCGAGAAACTGGCTAATAGATGGGGCGCCTCTCCCTTACCCCGTCTACCAGAAGACAGGTCGAGGAGGAGCCAGCGTTCTTTTCCTAGGCCATCCAGAGGTAGAAACTCTCAGCGCTTCAACCCTTACAGGGCTCGCTACCAAGCACCTTGTTCTCAGGCCAGGAACCAGTCCTTTCGGCCTAAGCACAACAAGAGGAGAACCGGCTCGGGTTCAGGTCCCGGCCACACCCCACAATGAGAATCAGCCGACCCATCTGAGGGTAGAAGCCATAGGGGGCAGTCTAACCCTCTTCTACCACAGGTGGGTCGAGATCACCTCTGACCAGTGGGTCCTCGCCATCATCCAAGAAGGGTACTACTTGGACTTTCTTCGGCTCCCGCCGGACAAGTTTGTGGAATCTCCTTGTCCACCCCTCAAGAGGGCAGCACTGGAAGTTACCTTGCGGAGGCTCCTGTCCCTAAAAGCCATAATCCCAGTGCCTGCATGGGAGATAAATTCTGGGCATTATTCCATTTATTTCATAGTACCCAAGAAAGAGGGCACTTTCAGGCCCATCCTGGACCTCAAGTCAGTCAACCGACACCTACGGGTCCCCAGCTTTCGCATGGAAACTCCGCAGTCAGTCAAAAGTGCAATACAGCCAGGGGAGTTTCTCACATCCCTGGACCTGTCAGAAGCCTACTTGCATATCCCAATCCATCGGGATCACCAGCGCTATTTACGCTTCAAAGTCCTGGGCCAACACTTCCAGTTCCGAGCTTTACCCTACGGGTTAGCCACCGCACCGTGGACCTTTACCAAGGTCATAGTAGTAGTGGCGGCATCACTCAGGAAGGAAGGAATTCTCGTCCATCCCTACCTGGACGATTGGCTGATCAGGGTAAAATCACCGGAGGAGAGCCACCAGGCAACCAACAGAGTTATATCTCTTCTGGAAAGCCTAGGATGGGTAGTCAACACAAACAAGAGTTCCCTACAGCCTTCCCAGTCGCTGGAATACCTAGGAGTCCAATTCAACACCCAAGAAGACAAGGTCAGCCTGACCTCCAAGAGGAGATCAAAACTCCGGAATCGTCTGCAGGCCCTGCTGAGCGCCACCCGGCCCACAGCTTGGGATTACCTACAGGTCCTCGGCCTCATTGCATCCACTCTGGAGGTGGTACCATGGGCATGGCCTCATATGAGACCATTACAACACCCCTCCTATCTCAGTGGAGCCCACGATCACAGAACTACTCCATACACCTACCTCTACCAGCCAGAGTGCAGAATCAGCTACGGTGGTGGTTGCAGCCCAGCCACATGAGCTGGGGGTCAAAAATGTCCTCCCCAACCTGGACCCTACTCACTACAGATGCCAGCCTGAACGGATGGGGAACACACTGCGAAGAACTAACCGCCCAAGGGCGGTGGAACAAAGAAGAGTCGGGGTGGAACATCAACAGACTAGAGGCACGGGCAGTCAGGCTAGCCTGCCTGCAATATGCCCACAGACTTCGACACCGGGCGATCAGAGTGATGCCGGGCAACGCCACCACAGTGGCATACATCAACCGACAGGGCGGAACCAGAAGCCGACAGGTATCCTTAGAAATAACCCCCCTGATGGCTTGGGCGGAGGCGAATCTCTAGGACATCTCCGCCGTCCACATCGCCGGGAAGGACAACACCACGGCAGACTTCCTCAGCAGAGAAAGCCTAAACCCGGGGGAATGGCAGCTGTCGCCCACAGCGTTTCAGATGATTGTGGATCAGTGGGGGACTCCGGGCATGGACCTACTAGCAGACAGGTCCAACGCTTAAGTACCCAGATACTTCAGTCACAGACGAGATCCTCTCTCCCACGGGATCGACGCTTTAGTACAGCCATGGCCTCAGGGGATCCTGCTATATGCTTTTCCTCCATGGCCCCTGCTGGGCACCATTATACACAAGATTCAGTGGCACAGAGGCCTAGTTCTTCTAGTGGCCCCGGACTGGCCAAGAAGACCCTGGTACGCAGACATGAGAAGACTGCTGGCAGGGAATCCACTACCCCTGCCTCCACACAGGGACCTGCTGCGGCAAGGTCCCATCCTCCACGAGGATTCAGCTCGATTCTCTCTTACGGTCTGGCCATTGAGAGGGCTAGACTGAAGAAAAGGGGATACTCGGGGCCGGTGATAGATACACTCCTCCGAGCACGCAAGTTCTCCACATCACTAACATATATAAGGATCTGGAGAGTATTTGAAGCCTGGTGCGACACTCACAGCACCAATCCACATGCCGCTAAAATCCCTATCATTTTGGATTTCCTGCAAGATGGACTCCAGAAGGGTCTGTCCCTCAATTCCATCAAGGTCCAGGTGGCAGTGCTATCCTTCTATGGTCCCAGGAGTGAAGGCAGCAGCATTGCCACACACCCAGACGTTTCACATTTCCTGAAAGGAGTCAAACACATTCGCCCGCCACTGAAGTGGCCAGTGCCCCTGTGGAACCTCAACCTAGTTTTGGAATTTCTAGCGGGACCCACCTTCAGACTCCTTCGAGGCTTGTCCCTCCATTTGTTAACCTTGAAGATGGTGTTCCTGCTGGCCGTATGCTCAGCACGCCGCATCTCAGAGCTACAAGCGCTGTCCTGCCATGATCCGTTTCTCAGAATCACTCCAGAGGCTATCCATCTTCGCACGGTTCCTTCCTTCTTACCCAAAGTAGTCTCACACTTCCACCTCAACCAAACCATATCCTTGCCAACCACGGAAGGTTTGAAGAAGTCGGAAGAAGGTCGAATACTGCGCCATCTCGACATCGGCAGGCTGCTGTCCAGATACCTGGAAATGTCAGAAGCAGTACGAAAGACGGACCACCTGTTCGTCCTTCACAGCGGGAAGAAGCAAGGGGAAGCGGCCTCATGGGCAACCATCACCCGCTGGATCAAAGAAGTTATCAAGGCGGCCTACGTAGAAGTGGGAAAACCACCACCTCTATGGGTCAAGGCTCACTCTACCAGAGCGCAGGCGGCCTCCTGGGCAGAAACTAGGATGCTGTCGCCGGCAGAGATATGTAAAGCGGCAACGTGGTCCTCCCTCCATACCTTCTCCAGATTCTACCTTCTGGACATCCAGGCCAGGGAGGACACAGCATTTGCGAGGGCAATCCTAAACGGACCTTGGGCAGCCTCCCACCCAGTCCGGGAGTAGCTTTTGTACATCCCATTTGTTCTGAGTCCATCTGCTACATGCTAGGAAATGTAGAGATTACTTACCTGATAATCTCGTTTTCCTTAGTGTATGCAGATGGACTCAGCATCCCGCCTGGCTGCCGGTATACATGGCGATTCACCGACTCACGGTAAGCCATGTTTTCTTATATAGGGCATCCACCCTGCCGGGTGTCGACGCCTTCCGGTTGAGAACACTGGCGGTCTCCAGCTACTATCAATCGGTCAGGGTAATCATGTTCATTTAATCGATCGGTCAGTCACACATATATCCATAAAGCTTTTGCAAGGAAGATTACTGAGTTGCTGCACTTCCTGCGGGGGTATATGTACCCCGTGCTGACGTCAGATCCGTCTCCAACTGCTAGCACGAGCACACTATACCCATTTGTTCTGAGTCCATCTGCATACACTAAGGAAAACGAGATTATCAGGTAAGTAATCTCTACATTTGGCAATTGATTTTCTTTTTTTTTTTTTTTTTACAACTTTATGATTCTTCTCTCATATCTTGTTTGTTTATTTATTTTATTTAAGCATTTTATATACTCTCATTCCAATAGAAGATCACAACGGTTTACAAAAATGGCATTCATAATATAGGTCAACAAAATACTTAATACATGTAACAAGAGCAATATTCATATTATAGGTCAACTTTAATATTTGAAAACATGTAAAGACATGTTTACTTAAAGGTTTATATGGTAGTTTGTATTGCATAATTTCCATTTCAATTATTAGTCAGAATTTTCAATTGTCTTTATATAATAGTCAGGGATTTGGCTTAGGACATTATGTATCATTCATAATCTCTCGTTCATACTGCTATGATTGTCTTTGTTTTGTTTTTATGTTGTAGTTCTCTGCATATTGGTATACTATGTTAGGTCATATGCATTTTTGAAGAGCCAGGTTTTCAGCTCACGTTTGAATCTCTTTTTTTCTGATAACAGATGTGTAATGTCTTTGGTAGAGAGTTCCACAGCTTGAGGCCTGTTAGGGAAAACATTTGGTAATGATGTGGGAAAATATCCCATCTGCCGCCTTCTGCTTAGGACTATGATCTGCAACTTGACTCTCATTGCATCATGGCTGCCCCATGCTATCTTGATTTGGCTCAAAAGAATCCCTTGTTTGAAGTTGTGCACAAAAGGCCTGATTTTTAATGGCCTGTGTGCACAAAAAACAGGGGTTACGCACATGGCTGGATCTTGTGCAGGCCGCACACATTTTAAAAGGGGCCCGGCCACGTGCGTATCCTCTGTTATGCATACAAGAGCCGAGCCTTGGCAGAGGGGTAGTCTGGGGGGGCCAGGGCTTGAGGCACCCAGTACAGTGGCCATTTGCCGCTGTGCCTGGGGATCGCGTGCCGGCAGGGTGCTGGCGTGTACAACTTGCTACAGCTTCTTTGCAGAGCAAAAGGTAAAAAAAAAAAATTAGGGGTACCTAGGGTAAGGATAGGGGGCAGGAGGGATAGGGGAAGGGAGGTTAGGGTAGGGGGTAGGGAAGTTCCTTCCCAGTCTGCTCCTTAATTGGAATGGACTGGAAGGGAGCTGGGGAAGCTGGAAGATGCATCACCACGTGATTTTGGCCTATGTCTGCTGACCCCCCCGTGTGCGCACCGCCCGTGATTTTATAACATGCGCATAAGGGTGCACGCATGTTATAAAATTGCGAGTCCATGTGCGCGTGCCGGGTAGCACGCGTGTTCTTTTTTAAAATCTACCCCAAAATATTTTGGACAAGAAGGTCACCTGATTGGTCACCTCTTGCACTGATCTTTATGAGAGGACGGGGTTCATGTGTCTAGCCTGGGTATGCAATGTTCTTAAATTCTCCATATAAGGTTTTGTTCAACATCATTCCAGTATTCAGGTTTTAAAAATAAAATGTTGAAGGGAGTCGGGTAAAAGTGGTTGGGGTTGTACCTCTCTGGCTAAATGCATGCATGCTCCCTTGGTGAAAAGGCTCCACTGTGATGGGTGTCTGAGCCTCTGGGGACTGGTGGGGGTTCCAGCGGGTTTGCCATGGGGTCAGTTGCTACCTGTCTGCAGCCACAGAGTACTTGCTGGGGTTCCTGCTCAGCATTCCTCAGGAAAGGCTTTGCAAGGCAGGGCCTTAGGAGAGTTTTATCTTGGGGCAGGTTCATCCCTATCACACGCAGTGGGGCTGGTGAGTGGTCAGTGGGAATAGTTGGTTCAGGGTAGGTGTGGCCAAGGTATTAACTCCGTGGACTTGAGCTGGTCGGAACCTCCCCAAAGAGGGGGTAGTGGAAGTGGAAGAGTAGCCTAGTGGATAGAGCAGTGGGCTACAAATCAGGAGAACAGGATTCAAGTTCCACTTTTGCTCCTTGTGATCTTGAGCAAGTCACTTTACCCTCCATTGCCTCAGTTAAAAACTAAGGGGGTCATTTATCAAAATGCGCTAAGGCGGTTTAGCATGCATTAAGGGCTTATCGCATGCGAAAAGCTCCGTTAACGCATGCGATAGGCCTTTAACGCATGCAATAGCACCATATCGTATGGTGTGATGCAAATCCAAAAAAGAGGAGGAGTTAGGGGCGAGAGTGGGCTGGGTTTGCCAGTCTGCAAAATGCTATCGCACAGACATAAAGCCGATTTTAACTACACCTTTTTCAGTAGCGTTAAGCCATCCGATAGCTTGTGTTATGGGGCGGTAAGGTGTTAGTGCATTTTGCAATGTCTCCTCAAAGGCCTGTTGTAGTAGGTTGGAAGCTCCCGGAGCACCAGCCTAGCCATTGGGGGGGGGGGGGGGGCGGGGACGGGGAGAGAGAGAGAGAGATGGATAACATCAAGCTAGGTGGAGAGAACATTGCACAAATCTCATCTTGGGGTGAGTTTCCTCTCTCCGAAGGTCATCAAATCTTCACAAGAGACCACTCTTCTGTTCGTATGTCTCATGTTGAATGTCAAAGTGGCCCCTAAATTGTGATAAACTGTCTATTAGCATAAACCACGCCCATTTTGCTATCGCATGCGATACTTATCACATTTTGATAAATCCAGGCCTTAGATTGTACGCCCTCTGGGGATAGGGAAATACCTGCAGTACCTGAATGTAATCCACTTTTGAAGCACTGAAAAAATAAAGTGCAAAAAGCAGAATAAAAATCTAAATAAAATAAATAAATAGTGAGTGGTGGGAGGGAAATGCCAAGGTGTGTGCTATAGGTTGAGGCTCAGCACTTGAAATTATTTAGTCATTATTTGGTGGTGGTTAATAAAGCAGCAACCACATTTGTCCAAGCAAATTAAGGACTCTGTCATTTATAGTGGTTGTGGGTCCTGTTAAGACTGTGTAGGTCAAGGTTTGAGGGCTCGCTGAGACTGGAGTGGCCATCATCTTTGGTGCCCTGGTTACAATACTGATCCTTGATCCTCAGTCTGTCAGTATATTTTACTAAGAATGCTTTAAAATCTTTATTGTGCAAAGAATTGTTTAATTGATTTTTTTGTATTGCTAAAAATAATATCATGTAATACCCTAACAAAGTTACTTTTAGTCATAAGACATAAAACATAAAAAAGTTAAAATTTACTGAATCCCAACTAAATGAAATGTAATATTGTTAAGCTACTAATACATACAGGGCATAATTTTCAAAGCTATTTGTGTTCATAAAACCTAGTATAATGTACATAAATGGCTCTAGTACAATAGACCAGGGCTCAGTTTGCATAACAATACATGCATAACCCAACTGCAAGCACACTTTTTTTTAACTTTAGAGAGTCATTCAAGGGTATTGTGCTGAGATGGAGTTGACATTTACGAATACTTTTTTTTATTTTAAATGTATGCATGTAAATTACATTACAAAAGTTTCATCTTCTGAAAAGTGCAGATGTAACTTTGTGTTAAGTAATTTTGTATACAGACTTGGTCAATTACCTGAATATTTTCTCAACAAACTTATGAGTGTAAGTTCACTTTAAAAATACTCAGTAAAGTCTGTTTCTACAATGTAATTGCAGACTTCAAGGCTCTCCAGGCTGTTTGAAATTTACCCTCACAATATTGAAATGATATAAAGGAGAAGATGCTTTCAGCTCTTTTTATTTTTATTTTGTATTATGCCAAAATGAGTATCATAGAATGCTAAAATGAATTATGTCATTTAAAAATCCATGATGTAAGTTCAATTTAATTTTATTCCTAAATCCCTGAAGTCATATAAAAATGAATCCAAACCCACCAAAACTTCATTCTAGTTGCACTCCTGAACTTTTTCTGATTCATTCAAATGAAATCTGCCTTTATCTTGGACAATCTCATTTGTTCCCAAAAGAGATGACGTTACTATAGCATGTGCATTAACTATTGGACTTTCATGGGTGGCATTGTCAAAATGTATGTGTTATACATTATATGGTGATAGTGAACTGGCATAGGTGGTATAGGGTTGTCTGTCATAAGCAAGTTGTTCTAATGTTAACCTTTCTCTTTGAAATTAAAGTAAAACAACATGATTTTATTTGGCTACAGGAAAAATGAAATTATGAAACATAGAAATGTAGAACATGATGGCAGATGAAGACTATATGGGCCATTCAGTTTGCCCATCCACACCTTCTGCTGAACTCAAAGCATATTCAAAGAATTAATTAGTAGATGCTTAGGAGAAAGCAAATAAATTAAAGAAAAATCTATTTTAATTAAAAAAGCAAATAAACAAAGGATGCAGACTGTATGAGCTATTTCCAGGTACCTAACAGCAGACAGCTTTACTTAGTGATGGACACTTGCACTAAATATTTCTAGGTGTGCAATGACATTTTAAAAGTAGTGGAAATAAAGGTTAAGAAACAAAAACAAATCAATTAATATACTGTATAATGTACTAGTGATACATTTCTTGCGTGACTTTCGGGAGTGAACGCTCCTTTCTTAGGGTCAAAACAGAATGAGTTTGTTCTGATCTGAGGGAAAGAAGTTTAGGCTTCTAAAAGCTGATCAAGATGAGGTTAATATTCAAAACATTTGCCTGGATAACTTTTTGGAGTTAGCCAGTCAAAATGCAGAATTGAAAAAAATCCCCTCCCCCCCCCCCCCCCCCCAATTCACTGGCTAAGTTTTCACCAGGTAAAATTTAGCTTGATTAAAAGGAGGGGGTTTTAGGGGCATAACTAAAATTTATCCAGCTAAGTCCGGTCAGAAGAATTGCTGACTTAATATTAGCTGAATAACTTAAAAAAAATAGATATTGTTGGGGGGGGGGGGGGGGGCGCATGCAGGAGAGGGAGACTGCTCGACCTTTGCTAAAATAGTGGAAACTATTCTAAAGATCAAAATAACAGAGCATATAGAAAGACATGGTTTTATGGAACACAGTATGGATTTACCCAAGGGATGTCCTTCCTCACAAACCTGCTTCATTTTTTTGAAGGGGTTAATAAATATGTGGATAAAGGTGAACCGGTAGATGTGGTATATTTGGATTTTCAGAAAGCGTTTGACAAAGTCCATCATAAGAGACTTCTAAGAAAACTAAAAAGTCATGGGATAAGAGGCGATCTCCTTTCGTGGATTACAAACTGGTTAAAAGACAGGAAACAAAGAGTAGGATTAAATGGTCAATTTTCTTAGTGGAAAAGGGTAAACAGTGGAGTGCCTCAGGGATCTGTACTTGCACTGCTGCTTTTCAATATATCTATAAATGACCTGGAAAGGAATACGAGTGAAGTAATCAAAATTGCAGATTATACATAATTATTCAGAATAGTTACATCACAAGCAGATTTTGATAAATTGCAGGAGGACCTTGAGAGACTGGAGGATTGGGCATCCAAATTTCAGATGAAATGTAATGTGGACAAGTGCAAGGTGTTGCATATAGGGAAAAATAACCCTTGCTGTAGTTACACAATGTTAGGTTTTATATTAGGAGTTACCACCCAGGAAAAATATCTAGACATCATAGTGGAAAATACATTGAAATCTTCAGCTCAGTGTGCTGCGGCAGTCAAATAAGCAAACAGAATGTTATATTAGGAAGGGAATAATGAATAAAATGTAAAATGTCATAATTCCTCTGTATCGCTCCATGGTACACCGCACCTAGAGTACTGGGTACACTTCTGGTCACTGCAGCTCAAAAAAGATATAGTTGCACTGGACAAATTACAAAGCAGGGAGACCAAAATGATAAAGGGGATGGAACAGCAACCCTATGAGGAAAGGCTAAAGAGGTTAGGGATGTTCAGCTTGGAGAAAAGACAGCTGAGGGGAGATATGATAAAGGTCGTTTAGAATGGGTAGATGTGAATTGGTTATTTACTCTTTCGGATAATAGAAGGACTAGGGGGCACTCCAAGAAGTTAGCAAGTAGCACCTTGAAAACTTAACGCACAATGAAACTCTGGAATTTGTTGCCAGAGGATATGGTTAGTTCATTTAGGGGGTAATTTTCAAAAGGAGTTACGCGCATAAATGTAACTACTATTGTAGCAATTTTCAAACGCTATTTACTCACGTAAAGTGCATTTACGTGAGTAAATCCTATGGACAATTCAATGGCATATATTGTAGCAATTTTCAAAAGCCCACTTACTCGAGTAAAGTGCATTTACATGTGTAAAACCCAGTTTCATCTGAAATTTCTGACTCACATTCTGCGAACGGACATACCAAAAACACCAGAACTATGTCTGTTGAGACTTCTTACAGGCCCGATGACACACTTACCGGAGTTCGACCGCGTATTTCTCCAAAAAGCGTTATTGGTGGCTTTGCAGCCCATACTCAAGGAATGGATTACAAAGGACCCTCCACAACTAGACATATGGAAGCATAGACTGTATAAAGTCTTCTGCTTTGATTATATGACAGCACAGCAAAACTCACCAGGAGCTAAGGTCAAGTGTAAGGCCATATGGAGCAGCTATTGGAACTCACTTTCACCCACCATGCAGACATGTGTAAATGCTTTTTAAAATCAGACCCTAAGTGTAGTTGGGCTTAGAAAAGGTTTGGATAAGTTCTTGGAGGAGAAGTCCATTAACTGCTATTAATCAAGTTGACTAAGGGGCGGATTTTAAAACAATACGCATGCCGGTACTTTTGTTTGCGCCACCGGTGCAAACAAAAGTACACCAGATTTTATAAGATACGCACGTAGCCGCGTGTATCTTATAAAATCCGGTGTCGGCGCGTGCAAGGGGGTGCACATTTGTGCAACCTGCGTGCGTCGAGCCCAGCGCGGCCTGCCTGTTTCCTCTGAGGCCGCTCCGATTCGGAGCGGCCTCGGAGGGAACTTTTCTTCGCCCTCCCCCCACCTTCCCCTCTCTTCCTCTACCTAACCCACCCCCCCCCGGCCCTATCTAAACCCCCCCCCTTACCTTTGTCGGCAAAGTTACGCCTGTCGCCGGCAGCCCCGCTTCGTCCTCTGGTCCCGGGGGCGTGGTTCGGAGGCCTCGACCACGCCCCCGGGCCGGTGCCACGCCCCCGGGCCCGCCCCCGAAATGCTGTGGCACGCCCCCGAAACGCCGCGTTGTTTCGGGAACGCCCCCGGACATGCCCCCTCCCTCCCCGTTTCGAAAGCCCCGGGACTTACGCGTGCCGGCGGCCTATGCAAAATAGGCACGCCGGCGCGCAGGGGTTTTAAAATCTGCCCCTTAGGGAATAGCCACTGCTATAACTGACATCAGTAGCATGGGATCTATTTAGTGTTTGGGTAATTGCCAGGTTCTTGTAGCCTGGATTGGCCACTGTTGGAAACAGGATGCTGGCTTGATGGACCCTTGGTCTGACCCAGTATGGCAATTTCTTATGTTCTTAAATTTGTAAACATATTGAGGAGCTGGGATGTGGGAGAGCTCCTGCTCCTCATTCACTTTTTTTGTTCTTAATATTCACTAAGCCAGCAAATGGCAAAGTTATCCAGATAACTTTATTGGGTGACTGTAAAACTTTCAAACTGGTGTGCGGGTTCATGTGCGTCAGTTTGCGCTCATGTATACGACAATTTTATAACTTGCGCATGTTATAAACTAGCCTGGCTGAGCAAATCCCAATTCTGCCATGTCAGTTGGGGCAATTTTAAAAGAGCTGCATGCCTATACCATTGCCAGTTCCACCAGTTCTTCCACCAGTTTGCTCAGTTAAAAAAGCCAGGTCTTCCAAATACACCTAGTTTAATAGCCTTCCCTCCCTCCAGTTAGCCCAGACTCTTAAAACCCTTCAGATATGGCTAATTTTATTTTATTTTTTTAAATTTGCACCTCCTCCATAGCAGAAGTGAACTTGCCCAGCAGTAGACCTGGGTGCGCACCCAAGCATGTAAACATTTGCCCATACATCTCTCGGTCCTGCCACGGAATGCCCATGCCAAGCCCAGATTCTGCCCAGACCATGCCGCTTTTTGAATCTGAGTGAGATGTGCACGCAGGGGGAGATATGCGCACATCTGGATGGCTTTTAAAATACAGTAAGAGCACGCGAGTTGAACTTGTTTGTGCATCCCTTTATTGACGTGCACGCTGGGCTTTTAAAATTCACCATTAGCTGGGAAATTTGTGCTGAATATCCAGATAGCTTTCCCATCCTCCAGCCCGCTGAATATTGACCTTGAAATGTATGTTGTTGGAAATTAAAATCCAAATGGCTCAGTCTTAGCGCATCAATCTCTTCTCGGTGTTAGACAAAGTTCTCAAGAAGAGAATAAATACCCTGAGCATGTTGACACAGTCTTCTGGGAGGGAAAGGGAAATCATAAATGCAATGCTTCCACTATGTCCATTCTAGTAAACATCAGCCAAGACAGCAGTTTGATCATTTTCTTCCATGTCAAAAAGGAATAAGAGATCCACTGCTTGCTTTGACACCATTTCATATGGATGCGGCAGCAAGGTTTCAAGAATACTTCAGTTTGTTTCCTTCTAGGGAAGCAATGATGCAAGCAGCACCCAACAATATGAAACTACATCGACAAGCAGGAAACACAGGGGCTTGTAAACGGGTTTCAGAAGTGTTTTACAGAAACAGTCAAACAGAAAGTATCCTGTCATGACTACTATTTGTATGCGCTTAGAATGAAAGCTAGCAGCACTGTTTCATTTCATCTGCTGTGCTCTTGATTAAAGTAGATGCAGTGCTCTTTAACTTTGCAAAGCAGCAGACATTTTACATAGCTTTAATTAGTTTCCACAAAGTAAAACATTCTCTTTGCACATAGCTCTTAAAACCTCCTTTCAATCTTATGATAAACTAGGGATGTGCACAGAAAATGATTTCATTTTTGTTTTTTGCTTCTTTTTTTTTTTATTAAATATTTGAAATAAATGAAACAAATGAGATTTAACAAAAAAGGAACCAGGGAAAAAAATGGTTGAAATCAGGCTCCATCTCCTTTCTACGATGCAAAACCAAATGAGAAAAAAAAAATCCTCTCAGGTCCTCTCTTCATTGCTCCCCAAACCCTGCCCTCCTCTTACCCCATCTGTGAGTGTAAACAGGGCATGAGTGATCCCCTAGTTGCTTCTGCCCCACCAGTGACCATTCCATAATGGTGTTGGCGTCAACAAAATGGCGCTAACCTATTTGTTCTTGCTATTTTGTTTTATGGCAAAGCTCAAAGTGATGCTGCCTTGGGTAAGTCAGTGCCATTATGGAATAGGCATCAGCAGGACAAAAGTGAGAGGGGATCATTCCTGTTCCTGGCGGGACCTAACAATTCTGATGAGTCTGAGGGGGCTTGCGGGGAGGAAAAGAGTGGGAGAAAGCCCAAACGGGAAGGCTTGCTTTTTATAAATGGCACAATACAAAAAATGAATGATATTCTGTTCATTTTCATTAAAAAAAAAAAAAAAAAAAAGCACTAGGAAATGCCATTTGAAATGATAGCACATCCCTCAACTAAATGTGCTGCTTGGCAAGACTAAGCTTAAACGCTCTTCTGTTAGAATGAGAGAGTTGCTGTAGGTACACAGACTTCAATGTCATCGCTATCTTTCAGTTTAATTCTGTTGAATCTTTTCAAACATAGATCGAGTTGATAAGCCAACCCCCATTGAAATGAGCACACTGACAAAGTTCATTAAAACTGTGGGAATTTACCTGCAATAACAAGCAGAAGACAAAGGGGCTGTGACCAGTGACTACAAACTTTGGAAAATTCTGTCTCCAAATCAGTCCTCTGGCCATAAAGGCACAGATGCATATTATTACCAAATAGGGAAACATGAAACAGTTTACAATACTGCTATCAAAATCTATCAAAGAAAATAATGGAGTAGTTATAGTTTCTGTATCCTATAATATAAACTTTAGAACATTATGTAAGTGGTCCATATTCAGCCATTAGGTGACTGGTTAAACATACCCAGCTAACTTTGGCAGACTATTTAGCAGCCTGGCCACACCACGGAATATAACTGGTCATCGTAAAGTTAGTCAGATAAGTTTATTTGGCTAACTTTTAGGACTGCTCTATGGCATGCCACCACAGAGCAGAAACAACACCAGCATTCCTCCAAGGTTTCTGGTTAACTATTTAGCAGGATAAATCCCAGAATTTGTCTGGCTAAGTCCAAAAATTACCTGGACAAATGCCGCTGAATATTGATCTATTTTCTTTTTTTAAGGGAGGGAACCCTATACATTCATAAGCCTTTATTCATGCACATCTATAGGAAATTTCTTCTTCAGCTCTATGCATGTAAGCAGTTACAATCTCAAATAAATCATGGAATAATCTTGTAATTCAGCAAAATACGCCACAATAATGAGAAAACCAAACATAGGAAGTAGGGGAGCAAGATAGGAAGAATCAAAGCAAGAAGATTGTCAAAACTAAATATGAAAATAACAATACAAGGCAAAGCAATTACACTATATCCATGTGTAACTGGGCCTTGCCTTGGTGGGTCTTTATTGCACCAGGAGCTCTGTGGGTTCTTCGGCTTGTTACAAAAGTATTTGTTTCTAGAAAACCTCAGAGCTATTGTCTTTGCTAAGTGCTGCTACATTCTGTGATCTATGATTTAGTTCAATAATAAACATTATGCACTCTTGAAAGAGGCCCAAAAGGCTTATTGATTCATATATCAACACTCAAGTAAACAGTTCACATGGCAAGTAAGCGAGTAAAATGGATTAATCTCTTTACAGTTAAATTCTGAATAATTCAAAAATGTATACACATATCTGACTTAACTCGCTCAGCATTTAAGCACAATAAGAAATTCTAAATGTTGTCAAGTCTGTTTATTTTTTTGTTTGACTTGAGTTATATTCAGATACTGTAGGTATTTCCCTGTCTCCAGAGGGCTTACAATCTAAGGGACTCATCACAAAGCTGCATTCGGCCATTTACCGTGCAACTGATTAGAATGCAGAAGCTTTCTAACCAGCTCATTACTGTGCAAAACCATGCAAATCAAATAACGAAGCTTTCCTAAAATAAAAGCATGCCACATTATTTCACATGAATGTAGCTTAACTCAACAGTTGTAGCTAATTTCCTCCAGGAGAATCTGGTCATTAAAGCACATCCCAATGCTCCTAGGGACATGGCTTAAAGAGGCCACTCAGCATGAGTTCTTACCACTAGGCTACTCTTCCTGGCATTAGTCAGGATAAAGTCCTCAACACTCATTTACAGCTCATTCAAATTAGTCTTCTAAAATGAAGGAATTAGTCAAAACTCTAAATCTGTTTGAATTCAAGAGGTCTAGCTAGTCTTGAATCAGTTGAGTGCAGGGGTGAGAGACTGGAGCTCTACCTCTGAGCCATTGGGTGGCTATATTAAAGTAAAGCTTAGGAGCCCAAAAGGGGTTGTATGCTTTCTGAAGCCCAGATCTGTAACTGTACCCTGGAGGATCCAGATTGATTCTTGAGGATTGTTGCTGGGAACAATCACTGTTCCTGGCATGGTGGAGCCCTGACCTAGTGTTCCATCACTCTACCTGGACATTTGGAGCTTGTTGAGTAGCTTCTGACCTGGTCTGCTCCTACCTGCTTAGGGGAAGCTTATATATTATGGAGTTAATTTTCCTAAAGTTTCAGTGTTTAAACTGAGAAAGTATATGCATAACTAGTATGTGGCAAAAGACAGAAGTTTGCGTGCATTAAATGGAGTTGTGTGTAAATGTTAAAAGAAAAAAGAGGTAGTTTAGTGACATTCCAGGTCTGGATTTGGAAGTTCATACACAAGTTAGTATTTTGTTAGCAGTATATGCACAAAAAGTACTGAACTTGTATGCACACATTTACACCTGCAAATTGAGGCACAGAATTGAAATCACACTTCGCCTTTGATGTGGTTTTTCCACGGGAGGTCTGATTTAAGTGGTGAGTAGTCAGGGTGAAGTGCTGAAGGATCTAGGCATATTGGTGGAACTGTTAGATAATTAGTGGAAAATGCTGAAAAGGACCTACTCAACCACTAATTCCCTGCACCACCTGTAGTGTCCCAGTCCTCGTAATAAACTCCATTTACCATTACCCTTTAATATCTCCAACTCAATCATTTTATAACCCAGTCAGTCACTTTAGAGCCCATACCAAGGGCACTCAGTTTATTTACATCACTTATGTGAAACCATGTCAAAGGTCTTATTGAAATACAAGTACACTCAGCTAATGCTCTCTTCTGATTCAACCTTCTAGGCACCCGGTTCAAGAAATTGATCAAATTCTTCTGACAAGACAGTAAAACCATGCTGTCTTGGATTTTGTAATCCTTTGGATCACAAAAATTGTACTATCCTCTATTTTAGCAGCAATTCCATTACTTTACTCACCACTGAGGTCAGACTAACAGGCCTGTAGTTCCCAGCCTCCTCCTTACTTCCACCTAAGTGAAGAGGAACCACATCTGCCTGTCTCCAGTACTCCGGAACTACTCCCAGAGAAACTTCAACATTTTCTCCAAGTTCTCTTAAAATACTCAGATGTATTCCATCTGGGCCCCATCTTTCCAGACTCAAAACTTGGAGCAGGACTGTCTGAAGGGTTGAGCATCAATCCAGTAGCAGAGGCAGGCTCTTGTGGCAACCACTGTCATCAGAGCTGAGTCACATCAAGAGAGGGGGGTCATACCCCTGAGATCAAGAAGGCGCTATTTTAATTGTCAATGGTCTTGCTTGGAGGTTCATGAGAAAAAGGTTTCAGGTTTAAGCAGGTTTTTGTCTTCAAGCTGTAAATAGCATTAGTGTCAAGGATAATCTTATCATTCATTGTAAAACTGAGCAGCTGAAGAATGCTGCTAAAATGAAAAATCTTCATTTTTTATGATATATCTTTATTAAACTTTGACAATAATAAGACTTGAAATAAACATTTCTTTCCACATTTTCATCCCAACAGGCCTATCTTTAAAAATTATCTTCAAACAGAAGGAGACATCTTAATCATGGTGCAGAGTCCTGAATTTATCGCACTTTGAACAAACATCCATATTTCAGGTCTTGAATGAACACTACTTATTCAAAAACTGAAATGCTTGTAGAACTTCCATTGATACGGTTTTATATAAGGATCCTAAATAGTCTTTTTTAAAATTCTTTTTTTATCATTTTTCAAAATTACAAAAACTGAATTTTGCAAAATGATAACACATGGAAATCTATCAAATATCAAATTTTTTCTTTTAGACAATTTCCAAAAACAAAGAAAACAGATTACATTTTAAACCCAAAAATCAATATAGTAAAAATTTAAAGAGTGATCTGGAAATTACAGAGAGATATATAATAAACCATATATTTATATAGGAAAAAATGCCTTTAGCATATCTACCAGTTTCTATATTCTATTACATATTTATGGGAGAAGAAGTAGTGGGGTTTTTTGATAGGAAAGATTTCAATTGTTCCAAAGTAAAAAATATATATACTTCAACCCCCCTCCTTAACGCACATTTGCATGGAAATTTTAACATAAAGATATAACCCATAGAAATTATTTCTTGGTGTAAGGCTAAAAAGCCTCTACGCCTCACTTGTGTTGTTGAGGAGAGGTCTGGAAAAATGTTTGTTTTCATTGATGAAGGAGGTTGGAAACTTCTTAAAGTAATTTTTCATTATAGTTTGAACATCTGCCAATGATATTAGTGATACCAGAAGTGTAGCTCTGTCCAAAACTTCTAATGATGAGTTTTCTAAAATTTCAGTGAGATTTTCTTGCAAATTTAATCTATTTGGTACTGCCGTAGATTTGGGTAAGAAATAACACTTATTAATTGCCGGTAGATTCTCTTCTTCAAAACCAAGAGCCTCTTGGAGAAACCTTTTCAATGTAACATAGGGAATCTCTCCCAAAATTCTAGGAAAATTCAAAATCCTGATGTTTAAATGTCTAGAGGCATTTTCTAGAGATTCTACTCTTCTGGCAAGAAATTCCTTATCTTTCGCCACTGCTGCTTTAAATTTTATATTTCCTCACTCCTTCCCCTCCAAGGTCGAAACGTTTGTAGAAATTAAATCAATTTTCCTTTGTAGATCATGTGGAGTTTGAGTGTTTTGTTGAGCCAAGCACTCAAAATTTCATATTGAAATTGTTCATTGTGGTCGCAATTCCCGCCACTAAATCCCATAACGCAGCCATAGTGACAACCTCAGGGCGTTCTGGAATCATTAGGGGTTTAAATTCTGGGGTAGCCTCTTGTAATAGTGGCAGGCCATTTCCAAAGGGACTTACCCCAGTAGTCCCAGTCTGGTTTCTGCTGCCTCCGCGCTGCTCGTCTCTGCCGGGGTGACTGCAATAGCTGGCATTGCCTGAGAGGCTGTGGTCAGCATTGGATTCGCTGCAAGCAGGTGATCCCAAGATGATGGAGAGGTGATCCAAAGATGGCGGCACGCCGCAAGTAGGAGCGAGATGTTGCTCTGCTGTAAGCTTGGAAATACCTGATTCTGCGGATGCCAATGCCTCCGCAGAATAGACCGCCAATAGACCTTTTAACTGATAAATAGGATTTAATCAAAAGAAACATTTTTCCCCCATAAACACTTTCTCTGAAATATGTCCCAAAACGTATAGGTATTTTTTAACTTGCTATAATTACCATTATATGAGTAACTTCTAAAACTGAAACAAAAACTTGAATTTCTCTTCCACTGAGAGATTCTCATGCATATGGGCCTTATTCAATGGGCGCTTAAAAAAAAATTGTTCCTATTAAAAAATCTAATAAACAGGGTCATTATCAAAATGCATTAGGACATTATCGGTACATTTAGGGCCCTAACACCTGTGCTAATGCTGTAATGCATGCGATAAAAACCGCATCGTGAAATGCATATGCAAATTTAAAATTAGTATTCAAGTGGGAGGAGTTTGTGCAGAGTAAATGGAAATGAGGGTCAGTTAACGTGTTGTGCGATAAAGGAACGCATTCCATTGCGGGATTTAATGCTGGAAATAACAACACCTTTTTTCTGTGCGTTATGCCTGCATTAGTGGCTGAAATGATATTTATCACAAATGCCAGTTCAGGGGAGAGAAAGAGAGAGAGCCTCTGTGGAGGCTCACTTATATTTGAACTTTTTATACCACTGTAAGAGGGGGTATTATGAACTCGGGGTGAGGTTTGTGGAGTGGGTTTTGAGGGGCAGTTTTACATGCACAGTCATACGTACAAATAGTACAGTCACCATCAGTGAAGATTTAATGTGATTTGACGTGTTGAAAGGTGAAAGAAGAGTAGATTTGTTCCACATTCTCTCTACCTAGCTTGATGCACTCTCTACCTAGTTGCAATCACGCTAGGAAGTGAGTAAATGATAAAAAAGCTACTCTTTCACATTTTATCACTTCAAATCACATTAAATCTTCACTGATGGTAACTGTGCTGTTCATATGTATGACTGTGCATGTAAAACTGCCCCCCCCAAAACCCACCCCCACAATCATCACCCCGAGTTACTAGTGCCCCCCTCTTACAGTGGTATAAAAAGTTAACTTTTTGGTGAGCCTCTACAGAGATACATACATGTGTGCTCTCTCTCTCTCTTTGTCCAAACCAACGCAGAATCAGGAAAATTATCCTAACCACACCCCTTTTTTATCACGGGCACTATTTTCACTATATAGCAAAATAATGAATCTAGGTCAAAGCCTGCTATGCGCTTTACTTCTAAACTGGGGCAATCCATCAAGAGTGACAATGTCTTCTTTAGCTGACTTCCAATCAATACTAATTGAGCAGGAGGTGAAATAGTTAAATACTGAATTCAGAATGATGAATTCATTTAATGCTCTTGCTTACAAAATTACGATGATGGTGGATTGGATGGAAAATAAAGACATATAACTGTGCATTGCAGAGAGAAGAAACTTACTAAAGAAAAATACCGACATGCTTTTTCATTTAACTTGGTTCATTACAGAAAAAAAAATACAGGTTTCTCATTTTTAAAACAAGCAAAATAAGTTCACTTTTTTTTAAATAGCTTGAACTGTTATTTGTTTTTTCAAATCAATAAACAAAACAAATGGCATGTGTGTGACCCTTTACTTAACTCATCAGTTTCAATAACTCTCCACTGTAATTAAGCTGTTTGTGAGAAGTTCTTTGTCATCAGCGTTCCAAAAACTCTAATTAACAAAACTAGGAGAGTTTGTGGGACCACCGTGCACATTTAGGTACCATTTATTAAAACTAAATTTCTAGATTATCCAGGAGCGTGGTGTGAGTAAGAAATATCCTTAATCTGTCAAATGGAGTTGATGATGAGGTTTGAATTGCTTAGAGTATATGTTTCTTTACATTTGCCAGGGCCAGCTATTTACAAAAAATATTTGAAGACAATGTTTGGTCTTTTATACAGGTGTGTTGCCAGCCTTGGACACACAGGGACAATCAATTGGCCACTGCCCCAGTTCTTCTCAAACAGCTTTTCTATTTACTTCACTTCAGGGAACAGGAAAGGAGCGAGGGAGAAAGAGGAATGAAATCTAGGTGTGAGAGCATACAGAGAAATTAAGAGCAAACAATAGAGAAATGAAAGAAAGACATGTCGGGGAGGGGAGGAAATGATGAACAGGAAAGAAAGAAAGAGAACAAAAATAAACTGGAAATGAGAACCTGGAAAAGGAGTTAGGAGAAGACAGACGTGGACATCGGGATGAAGAAACAAGAGACCAATACAAAAGAAATCCCACCCAGATAGCTAAGGTAGGAAAAAAGCATTTTATTTTTAGTCTAATAACTGGAATATGCAATGCTATTTAATAGTTGCAGGTGTCCTTGAGCAAACTGGATTCTTTACAGGTTGTGGTAGCTTTTATTGAATGAATGCAAGCATTATAAAAAAATGTTGTATATGAGCAATCGAGATCACATAAATGCCTTCTTCAGATATGAATAATATCTCTGATCTGAAATCTGAAGTATGCATACAATATTTTTAGACACCTTTTATGCTGATCCAGTAAAAGGTATCAGAATCTGCTCATAATCCCATGATTGGAATATAACTTTCAGTGCAAAGTTATATGTATAGTTTATATCTCTGCCCCGCGCACCTCAGCGCTGACCCATCGGGGTCCCGGGCCTACCTGCACCCTTGCAGCGAAATCGGACGGCGGCCTCCTACCCCCTCCAGCTCTGATGAACCTCGGGACTGCCCATCGTGACGTCAGCAGAGCGACCGGAGCAACCCCAGCGACCATACTTTAAAAAGGCAGGTCGCAGGCCTCGTGCCCTCTTTTACTCGGCCGCAGCTCTCTGCCCCGCGCACCTCGGCGCTGACCCATCGGGGTCCCGGGCCTACCTGCACCCTCGCAGCGAAATCGGACGACGGCCTCCTAACCCCTCCAGCTCCGACGAACCTCGGGACCGCCCATCGTGATGACAGCGGAGCAACCCCAGCGACCACACTTTAAAAAGGCAGGTCGCAGGCGCCCCGCGCCTGGTGTCGCGCGCCGAAGGAGCATGCCAAAGGTGCCTGCCCCTTTGTGCGCCCCTTCGGGTGCCCCCCTCACCCCCTGGTCATCCGCTTTTGTTCAGGGTGAACACAAGGACCGAGATCCCCCTATCATCCATTCGCCTCCAAACCGGCTTCACCTCCTGGGCCTCCACGCCTTAGGCTCGACGCATTCGGCTGGGAGACCCATCGGGGTCCGAGCTGAACTGAGCCCAATCCTAGTACACTCGACACGAGATGCTTCAAAGTCTACCCTTACAACTCACCTCACCCCTGACTGGGAGGACCTTAAAATAAAGAGCAGAACTCTGTATTTGCGCGCCTTACGGCCCACATTAGATATCTTAGTGTGTCATGTAGTGCTTTTTTCCTTTCCTTTCCTGTGCATTCCCAGACCACCTCAACCGCTAAACCATCCCTTTTTTCACATCCTTATCGTTCCCCCCCACCTCTACCCTTTCCCCAAGTACACTCTTTAACACACTCCTGTAAGTTGCCTATCTCCCCAATTAAACATGAAAACCCACACTATACCTATCCTCAAACACTACTTCCCCATACCCGTGGCCTCTCAACCCTTGTTGCAATACTCTCACCACAGAAACATACTCCCAATAATGCTATCCCCTCTCACACAGTTAATCGGCCTCACCACATTTACTATAATGCTCGTCAAAGCACAATCAACGGTCCTCCTTGACGATCGCCCCGACATATGTGCCATAACAGAGACATGGCTGAGAGATACTGACGCAGTACTGCTAAATCAACTCCCACACAACTTATATAACATAATATCAATACCAAGAATTAAAAAAAGAGGAGGACTTTTACTTGCAGCAAAAAAGCATTTTAAGTTAACCCTCCAAAATATCACTCCACCACACAAACTCGAAATTGGTCTCTTCAAATCCCCCTCACTTCAAATCTGCTTAATCTACACCCCTCCTGGGTTATTAGATAACAATCCATCCCCACTCATCAAATTCATTGCAAAAAACATCAACACCGAAACCCCCGCCATCATTCTCGGGGACTTCAACCTCCATGTTGACACTGTACCCTTACCTCCCTCCTGCGACGCTCTCCTTGAAGCATTGAATGCCATAGGATTCAAACAAATAATAACTGACCCTACCCATAAGGCCAGCCATTCCCTAGATCTCTTATTTACCAACTCCCTGATCCAGCCTGGCCCTCCCAAATGCACACCCATTCCTTGGTCTGACCATTTTCTTATTGAAACTACCTGCTCCATTAATAAAACCCCCTCCCCTACCCCCACCAAGAAAACCTTCCAATTCAGGAAACCCTGCAACAGAGATGACTTTATCTCCTCCCTCACAAATGAACTTGACAAAATAGATCTTACAGACACTGACACTGCTCTATCTTCATGGAATCAACTTACTCACACTATAGCCAATAATATCTGCCCCTTACTATACAAAGAAATCAACCCACTAAATAACACCAAGAAGCCCTGGTACACACCCGAACTCAAAGCCATGAAACACAACCTAAGAAAGTAAGAAAAGATCTGGCGCAAACAACCACTCCCTGCACAACAGGCTAAATTTAAATCCCTTCTTCATTCTTACAGACAAGCCTTAAATCACACTAAATGAGACTTCTTTGCCCAGAGAATCCACCAATTCCAATTTAATGCCCGTGCACTTTTGAATACGTCACCACCCTCACCAAAATGTCCCCCGTTCCCTCTCCAGACACTGATGACAAATTAAAGTGTGAAGAACTTGCGATGTACTTCCATGACAAAATTAACAAAATCATGGCACGGTTCTCAACTACCCTCATGCCCATTGAAACAAAAGCCATTGACCCAGCGGTCACACTCAATGACTTTGAGTCCACCGCAACATTAGAAATTGAATCAATTCTCAGGAATATGAGACCATCGTCTCACCCATCAGACACCATACCCTCAAAAGCCCTTTTGACTGTTCCCGATATCATCTTCCACCCCATCTCCAATATCATTAACAGCTCAATTTCAATCGGCTCTATCCCAAGCCCACTTAAGCAAGCTATTGTAAAACCCATCCTTAAGAAATCCTCCCTTGACCCAGCAGACCCTTCAAACTATCACCCAATCTCTAACCTACCATTTATAGCCATAGTTTTGGAAAAAATAGTTAATCGACGACTTTCAGAATACCTTGATGAAAACCAAATTCTCTACCCTTCTCAATATGGTTTCTGGAAACACCATAGTACTGAAACCCTTCTCCTCTCCCTACATGACCACATTCTGAAAGGCCTTGACAAAGGGCAGTCATTCATCCTAGCCCTTCTAGATATCTCGGCTGCTTTCAACACTGTAAACCATAGTATCCTCATCGAACGCCTCAAAGAAATTGGTATCTCTGGAGTCCCTCTCCTTTGGTTCACCTCAAACCTTAGCAACCGGCATTACAAAGTGAGACTCGGAAAAAACGAGTCCAAACCAATCAAGCTAACACAAGGTGTCCCACAAGGATCCGCTTTGTCCTCCACCCTATTCAACATATACTTTCGTCCCCTCTGCCACCTCCTGTCTCAACTCGGCCTGCCACATTTTATATATGCAGATGATGTGCAGATCCTCATTCCGGTGACCGACACCTTACATAATGCTATTAAGACATGGGAATCTGCCTCACAAGCAATCAGCAGCCTCCTCTCTAACATCAACCTTGCACTCAACACATCTAAAACTGAGCTCATATCCATTTCCTCCCAAAACATCAATACCAACTACCACTCTCTACTTACGCCACCCCCCAATATTGCATTCTCGCAACAGGTACGTAACCTGGGTGTTGCACTGGACAGCCAACTCAACCTAAGAAAATTCGTCAATTCCACCCTAAAAGATGGCTTTTACAAACTTCACATTTTGAAAAAACTGAAACCTCTATTATACCTCAATGACTTTCGCACTGTCCTGCAAGCCACTATATTATCAAAACTTGACTATTGCAATGCCATTCTCCTAGGCGTTCCCAAAAATACATTTCAGCCCCTCCAAATGCTTCAAAACGCGGCTGCCCGTATCCTCACTAACACTCACAGAAACGAACACATTACGCCTGTACTGAAAGAACTCCACTGGATCCCCATCACATCTCGAATCCTCTACAAGTCTCTCACCCTTATCCATAAATCCCTTCACAATCGCAACATGCTCTGGTTTAATGATTCCCTACTATACCGTACCTCTTCAAAACCTACTAGAAAGCAATACCTGGCTACCCTAAACATCCCGTCCCCTAAACTTACCAACCTCTCTTCCACCAAAAGCCGAGCCATATCCATTGCAGGCTCCACAACATGGAACACTAGGCCTAAAAACCTACGCCTTGAGCCCTGCCCGAAGAAATTTAGGCACAACCTAAAGACCTGGCTTTTCAAACAGGCATACACCTGAAGGGCCCCACCACCCAAAATTTACCTTGTGCTTCATCTTTCGCTCTGACTCCCCTCCTCCTTCTGCACCTACAGAGATCTCCACATATGTCACACATTTGCAGCCTACGGGCCCATCCCCCACTGGTTTTCCGCACTCCACCCTAATGTATTTTTATACAGTCTATCTTTCTACAACAGACCTCTACCCCCTAGAACACAAACTCTTCTTCCCCTAGAACACAAACTATTACTCAAAGCCCTTCTAATGCCACCATGTATTTCCCTTACCTTTTTGCTATATCCACTTAGCTCTTTTCCTTCTCTTTCCCCTTTTCTTAGCTCTTTGATGCTCACACCGCTGAACATAATTTCTGAGTTCATTTGCTGTCCATAATATTGTACATAGTTCCATGGAAAATATTTTTGCTAGTTTTGTTGTTCTCTGTAAAGCTTATATGCTATTTTAGTTCAGTGTAAACTGATGTGATGTTCCCATACTAATGTCGATATATAAAAATCCACAAATACATAAATAAATAAATAAATAAAATATTATACAAGAACATAAGAACATGCCATGCTGGGTCAGACCAAGGATCCATCAAGCCCAGCATCCTGTTTCCAAAAGTGGCCAATCCAGGCCATAAGAACCTGGCAAGTACCCAAAAACTAAGTCTATTCCATGTTACCATTGCTAATGGCAGTGTCTATTCGCTAAGTGAACTTAATAGCAGGTAATGGACTTCTCCTCCAAGAACTTATCCAATCCTTTTTTAAACACAGCTATACTAACTGCGCTAACCACATCCTCTGGCAACAAATTCCAGAGTTTAATTGTGCGTTGAGTGCCACATGCTAACTTCATGGAGTGCCCCCTAGTCTTTCTATTATCTGAAAGAGTAAATAAACGATTCACATCTACCAGTTCTAGACCTCTCATGATTTTAAACACCTCTATCATATCCCCCCTCAGCCATCTCTTCTCCAAGCTGAAAAGTCCTAACCTCTTTAGTCTTTCTTCATAGGGGAGCTGTTCCATTCCACTTATCATTTTGGTCGCCCTTCTCTGTACCTTCTCCATCGCAATTATATCTTTTTTGAGATGCGGCGACCAGAATTGTACACAGTATTCAAGGTGCGGTCTCACCATGGAACGATACAGAGGCATTATTACATTTTCCGTTTTATTCACCATTCCATTTCTAATAATTCCCAACATTCTGTTTACTTTTTTGACTGCCGCAGCACACTGAACCGACGATTTCAATGTGTTATCCACTATGACACCTAGATCTCTTTCTTGGGTGGTAGCACCTAATATGGAACCTAACATTGTGTAATTATAGCATGGGTTATTTTTCCCTATATGCATCACCTTGAACTTATCCACATTAAATTTCATCTGCCATTTCGATGCCCAATTTTCCAGTCTCACAATATCTTCCTGCAATTTATCACAATCTGCTTGTGATTTAACTACTCTGAAAAATTTTGTATCATCTGCAAATTTGATTACCTCTCGTATTTCTTTTCAGATCATTTATAAATATATTGAAAAGTAAGGGTCCCAATACAGATTCCTGAGGCACTCAACTGCCCACTCCCTTCCACTGAGAAAATTGTCCATTTAATCCTACTCTCTTTTTCCTATTTTAGCCAGTTTGTAATCCACGAAAGGACATCGCCACTTATCCCATGACTTTTTATTTTTCCTAGAAGCCTTTCATGAGGAACTTTGTCAAAAGCCTTCTGAAAATCCAAATACATTACATCTACCGGTTCACCTTTATCCACATGTTTATTAACTTCTTCAAAAAATTGAAGCAGATTTGAGAGGCAAGACTTGCCTTGGGTAAAGCCATGCTGACTTTGTTCCATTAAACCATGTCTTTCTATATGTTCTGTGATTTTGATGTTTAGAACACTTTCCACTGCTCAACACTGCGACCGTAGACCTGCGCGACCGGCGTCGGAGCCCCACCGGGGGAAGGTCAGGTCAGTGCTCGGCCTCCCCACCCGGGGGACCCCGACGCCAGCCGCACGCTCCGAGGCCTAATCCGCCCAAAGAAACGCGGCGAAAAAAAGACAAAAAAAACCGCGAACCGCACCAAGTCCCGCCCAAAACCAGAAGCCAGCCATCCAGCTACAGCCCGGCTAGGCTTTAAAACAAGGCTGCAGGCGCCATTTCGCTCCTGCTCAACACCGCGACCGTAGACCTGCGCGACCGGCGCCGGAGCCCCACCCGGGGGAAGGTCAGGTCAGTACTCGGCCTCCCCACCTGGGGGGGCCCGACGCCAGCCGCACGCTCCGAGGCCTAATCCGCCCAAAGAAACGCAGCGAAAAAAAGACAAAAAAACCGCGAACCGCGCCAAGTCCCGCCCAAAACCAGAAGCCAGCCAACCAGCTACAGCCCGGCTGGGCTTTAAAACAAGGCTGCAGGCGCCATTTCGCTCCTGCTCAACACCGCGACCGTAGACCTGCGCGACCGGCGCCGGAGCCCCACCGGGGGAAGGTCAGGTCAGTACTCGGCTTCCCCACCCGGGGGACCCCGACGCCAGCCGCACGCTCCGAGGCCTAATCCGCCCAAAGAAACGCGGCGAAAAAAAGACAAAAAAAACCGCGAACCGCGCCAAGTCCCGCCCAAAACCAGAAGCCAGCCAACCAGCTACAGCCCGGCTGGGCTTCAAATCTACACCCTGTTAGGCGTCGCGCGCCGAGCGTCGCGCGCCTAAGGAGCACGACAAAGGGGCCTGCCCCTTTGTGTGCCCCTTCGTGTGAACCTGAGATATAACAAGAAACCACCGACACCAAACGGCTCTGCCACGCAACCCTCCACAACCGAATCACACAACGTCAGCTCCACCCAAGCATTCGTCCAGGGACTCCATTATCCAGGCTTCATTCACACATCTGCTTTTTCAACACTCCTCCAGACTGCCCAGCACCCAGCAATCATCCAGTCTCTCCAGCAATCATCCAGTCTCTCCAGCAATCATCCAGTCTCTCCAGCATACAGCACCCAGCAATCATCCAGTCTCTCCAGCAATCATCCAGTCTCTCCAGCAATCATCCAGTCTCTCCAGCATACAGCACCCAGCAATCATCCAGTCTCTCCAGCAATCATCCAGTCTCTCCAGCATACAGCACCCAGCAATCATCCAGTCTCTCCAGCAATCATCCAGTCTCTCCAGCAATCATCCAGTCTCTCTAGCAATCATCCAGACTCTCAAGCATACAGCATCCAGCAATCATCCAGACCCTCCAGCAATAATCCAGACCCTCCAGCAATCATCCAGACTCTCCAGCTTACAGCATCCATCCAGTCTCTCTAGCATTCATCAAGTCTCCCCTATACCTATTGCAGTATCTCCAATACCGCAACATTTTCACAACCAACTAAGCCACAATAATGCACCTCTACACCATACCCAAAATTTGGCACAAACTCAGAAAGCATACAAAACCTACAATACATCACATTGCACGACAACAAAGGATTATACCAATAATGATATCTCCAATTACGCAATTCCTAGGACTCTCTCTGTTTACCTTAACCCTATTCAACGCACAGTCTCTTACCAAAAAAATGGACATCCTCAGTGACTATCTCATAGAAGTTAACCCAGATATCTGTGCTATCACAGAGACATGGCTAAAACACACAGATACTGTACTCACAAATCAGCTTCCCATGCAATCCTACGACCTATTCTCTGTCCCCAGGCCCAAAAAAAGAGGTGGAGGACTCCTCCTTGCAGCAAAAAAAGGTCTAAGTATAACTTTACAACTTACGAACACCTCCACCAAAATAGAATTCTCCCTCTTTAAATCAGAACAAATCCAACTAGCATTAGTTTACGCCCCACCAGGAACCTTAGAATTGGATCCCTCACCGCTGATCGAACTTATAGCCAAACATATAAACACAGACAAACCTGCAATAATCCTCGGAGACTTTAATTTACATGTAGATGCTACTACACAATCCATCAACTGCCAAACAGTCCTCTCCTCACTCAACCATTTGGGCTTTACGCAAATCATCAACAGTCCTACCCACAAGGCAGGCCATACTTTGGACCTTATTTTCATTAACGAACCCTTTACCATTCACACCAACCCCACTTGTTCTCCAGTTCCCTGGTCTGACCACAGAGTCATCCGCACAACCCTTAAGATCAACAACCCACCACCTCAAGTCGCTACCAAATCCACCATCCACTTCAGGAAACCATGCTCTCCAGACACACTCAGCGAAAAGATGTCCGAAGCACTAAACCAACTAGACTTTACAGACGCAATAACTGCAACCACCTCATGGATCACTATCAACAATAAAATCGCAGATCAAATCTGCCCAACTTCAACCAAAACCATACAACCCACATTAGACAATAGAAAACCCTGGTTTACCCCAGAACTTAAATCACTAAAGCAATCGCTAAGAAAAAATGAACAAAGCTGGAGAAAAAACCCAACCACTTCGACACATGCCATCTACAAATCCCTCCTCAACACTTACAGGAATACTATCCTTAGAACAAAGAGAGAATTCTACGCAAAAAAAATACACAACTTCATTTTCGACTCAAAGGCTCTTTTCTCATATGTCTCCTCTCTAACCAAACCATCTCCTCCCACCATCCCAGACCACCAAGCTCTCAACAAAGCAAACGAACTCGCCGACTACTTTAAGACAAAAATCACCAACCTTACACATTCAATCACAACCAACAGCTCCACCCAAACATACCACCTAACAGCCCTGCCGCAACAAAACACATGCCTGGACTCATTCGAGCTCACTTCTTCACTGGAGATAGAAAATACACTCAAGAAACTCAAACCATCCTCCCATCCATCAGACCCATTACCAACTAATCTCCTCATAGCCATACCAAACACCATCTCAAAACCAATTGCAGAAATTATTAACTCATCCCTTTCTCAAGGTCTAGTTCCCAACCAGTTAAAATTGGCAATCCTCAAACCACTACTAAAAAAACCAAACGCCTCTCCATCGGACCCAGCTAACTTTCGACCTATCGCTAACTTACCACTCATTGCCAAACTGATGGAGAAAATTGTCAACAAGCAACTGTCAGAATACCTGGAAGATCATAATATTCTATCCCCGGCTCAATATGGTTTCCGAAAACGCCTAAACACCGAATCTCTATTACTATCTCTCACTGACACCATCCTCATTAACCTGGAGAAAAAACAATCGTACCTGCTTGTTCTTCTTGATATTTCTGCTGCGTTTGACACGGTAAAACACACGATACTTATAGACCAACTTGCCAATATAGGGATCAAAGGCACAGCTCTAAGATGGTTCCAGTCCTTCTTAAGCAACAGATTCTACAAAGTTAGAATAAACAACAAAGAATCGCATCCAGTCCTCACAGATCTAGGAGTCCCACAAGGTTCCTCACTTTCACCCACCCTCTTCAATATCTACCTCCTCCCTCTCTGCCACCTACTCTCAAACCTCAAGCTTACACACTACCTCTATGCAGACGACATACAAATCCTTCTCCCGATCTCAGAATCCCTTGAAAAAACCATCACATACTGGAACGAATGCCTACAGCCGATTAAAAACATTCTCTCAAACCTCAACCTAATATTGAATGACAATAAAACCGAAATGCTCATTGTCTCCCAGGATCCCCTTACAATCTCATCAAACCTCTCTCATAACTCAAATAGCAAGTTCTCACCCGACGTCAGAGACCTTGGAGCCTGGCTAGACAACCATCTAAACCTAAAAAAGTTTGTAAACACTACCACTAAGGACTGCTTTTACAAACTGCAAGTCCTTAAAAAACTTAAACCCCTCCTCTACTTCTCGGACTTCAGGCTCGTACTGCAATCCATCATACTATCAAAGCTCGACTATTGCAACTCCCTTCTGCTAGGTCTACCCTTCAACACCATCAAACCATTACAGATGGTACAGAATTCCGCTGCTAGAATCCTCACAAGTTCTAACAAAAAAGACCATATCACCCCAATCCTTCGTAACTTACATTGGCTTCCCATCAAATATAGGATACTCTATAAGATACTCACAATAGTACACAAAGCAATATACAATCTGGCTCCTATCATGCTAAGCACTCAACTTCAACCGCATACATCTTCCAGACCAATTAGAAGCGCATACAAAGGAACACTGCATGTCCCACAAGTAAAATCAGCATTGAGCAAACGAGCATTATCTTCAGCTGGACCCCACCAGTGGAACGCTCTCCCCCCCAGATCTAAGACTAGAACCCAGTCATCAAGAGTTCAAAAAAGACTGAAGACCTGGCTTTTCCAACAAGCCTTCCCAGATTCTCAATGATACTTAGACAAGAGGACTTCCTAAATAATAGTATCCCTAAATTATCGACATCTCACCAATTCCTACTATCAGGACTCCACAACTGCTCAATCAATTTTTGAATCCATAAGTTCACTATATTACTCTTATTGTATCTATATGGTAGATTTGACAGGTCATCTCTACTACGTTAAATAGTTAAATTGTATGTACATATTATATTATATTATATTTATTATTACTATGTTAAATTGACATCCGGTTTTATTGTTCCTTATGTTCTACAGTTCTATGTAAAGCCCCCATCCGCTGTTGGGCAGTTCATCGTTTTATGTAAACCGGAGTGATTTGTAATTCCCACAAGAACTTCGGTATATAAAAATTAAAAATAAATAAATAAAATAAATAAATATTTATCCTGGCACTGAAGTCAGGCTAACTGGTCTGTAGTTTCCCGGATCGCCCCCGGAGCCCTTTTTAAATATTGGGGGTTACATTTGCTATCCTTCAGTCTTCAGGTACATTGGATGATTTTAATGATAGGTTACAAATTTTTAATAATAGGTCTGAAATTTCATTTTTTAGTTCCTTTAGAACTCTGGGGTGTATACCATCTGGTCCTGGTGATTTACTACTCTTCAGTTTGTCAATCAGGTCTACCACATCTTCTAGGTTCACTGTGATTTGATTCTGTTGCGATCCCCCCTGTTGCTGCGCTACAGGAGGTCTCTTACCTTCCTCCAGAGGCCGCTCTGAAGCCTGGGCCTCGCCTGTGTTCCATCCGGGACTTGCTTCAGGGCCTGAGAGGCCTAGCTGTGCCTGTGGCTTGCTTGCCAGCGTTTGGACTTCCTGTTTGGCGACGCCCTTCTCCTAGGGGCTGGCCCGCAGCTCTCCACCTGACTTATAGGCCCAGCGGTGGGCGGTCCTGGCAAGCTCCTCCCAGGGAGTTGCCTTCTACCCCCAGTATTTAAGGACTTTCTGTTCACTTGCAAAGGGCCTCCGGATCGGGCTCTACAGTCGTCTGTAACTTTGCCGATCCAGGTCCCCCGGTTTCGCCTATGCCTTGATGGGTTCCTGTCCTGTGTCTCTGCCTAGATGTTTGTTCCTGTGCCTGCTAGCCGTAAGGACTTCGGATGGGGGTATCCCAGCATCGGAGTTCCTGTTCGCCTGGAGTTTCCCTGCACCCTCCTTCTCAGCGTGGTCCGCGACCAGCCTTCCTGGGCTGTGTAGGGCGCGTCTGGGACAGGGTGGTCCGCGACTCAGTCCCACGGGTGGGCTGAGTAGGGCGCCCTTATGGACAGTGCCATGTTTCCGTCCAGCCTTGTCTACAGTGTCTGCTTCAACCCTTGCCCGGATGTCTTCCTGTCTCTGCCTTAACCTACGTCCTCGTCTGGTTCCTGAGCCTTCTGTCCTGTTGGGCCCTGGAGTGGCCAACAGGAGGGATTCGTCCCATGGGCTCTTGAGCTTCTGCCAGCCGAAGGGGCTTTGGATGTGAGTATCCCAGCATCGGAGTTCCTGCTCGCCTGGACCTTTCCTGTGTCTCGCTTCAGCCCTTGTCCTGATGTCTCCGTCTTGCTTCAGCCTGCTTCTGCCCCGTCTGATGTCTTCTGCTTAAGGACTCTGTCTGCCCTCGCCTCTGTCCGGCCTGCTGCCCATTGCCGTTCCCTGCGGCAGGTCCGAAAGGGCCGGGAACAGTCGGAGGACCGTTCATTAGTCAACTTCCCCGTGTTGGCTACCATGGGCATGCAGGTCCGGCTGAGGGTCGGACTCCCTGCTTCTGTTCTTGCCTGCCTGGCTCACCATGCCTGCTCGGCTCACCTCCCACGGTGTGGCTGGGGCTCCTCCCTAGCTTTCGCCGTGGCCCAAGGGCTCACCACCCGCTTACGGCGACCGTGCCCGCGCGCACTCGTAACAGATTCAGTCTATCTGAATCATTACCCATGAAAACGTTCTCCAGTACGGGTACCTCCCCAACATCCTCTTCAGTAAACACTGAAGCAAAGAAATAATTTAATCTTTCCGCGATGGCACCTTTAACCCCTCGATCATCTAACGGTCTAACTGACTCCCTCACAGGCTTTCTGCTTCAGATATATTTTAAAAAGTTTTTACTGTGAGTTTTTGCCTCTACGGCCAACTTCTTTTCAAATTCTCTCTTAGCCTGTCTTATCAATGTCCTACATTTAACTTGCCAACGCTTATGCATTATCCTATTTTCTTCTGTTGGATCCGTCTTCCAATTTTTGAATGAAGATCTTTTGGCTAAAATAGCTTTTTTCTCCTCCCCTTTTAACCATGCTGGTAATCATTTTGCCTTCTTTCCACCTTTCTTAATGTGTGGAATACATCTGGACTGTGCTTCTAGGATGGTATTTTTTAACAATGACCATGCCTCTTGCATATTTTTTACCTTTGTAGCAGCTCCTTTCAGTTTTTTTCTAACAATTTTTCTCATTTTATCAAAATTTCCCTTTTTAAAGTTTAGCATGAGAGCCGTGGATTTGCTTACTGTCCCCCTTCCAGTCCTTAATTCAAATTTGATCATATTATGATCACTATTGCCAAGCAGCCTCACCACCATTACCTCTCTCACCAAATCATGTGCTCCACTGAGAATTAGATCTAAAATTGTTCCCTCTCTTTCGGTTCCTGAATCAATTGCTCCATAAAAATGGCATTTATTTCATTCAGGAACTTTATATCTTTAGCATGTATCGATATGATACATTTACCCAGTCAATATTGGGGTAAATTATTACCACACTACCAATTTGGTTAGCTTCCCTAATTTCTCTTAGCATTTCACTGTCAGTCTCACCATCTTGACCAGGTGGATGGTAGTATACTCTTATCACTATAGTCTTCACCGACACACAAGGGATTTCTACCCATAAAGATTCAATTGTGCATTTAGTCTCGTGCAGGATGTTTATCCTGTTGGACTCTATGCCATTCCAGACTTAAAGTGCTACACCACCTCCTGGGTGTTCCTCTCTGTCATTGCGATATAATTTGTACCCCGGTGTAGCACTGTCCCATTGGTTGTCCTCCTTCCACCATGTCTCTGAGGTGCCAATAAAGTCTATGTCATCATTCACTGCTATACATTCTAATTCTCCCATCTTACTTCTTAGACTTCTGGCATTAGCATACAAACATTTCAAAGTTTGTTTTTTGTTTGTATTTTCATTCTGCTTTTTAATTGATAGGGATAAGTTAGAATTTTTTAGCTCAGGTGAGTTTTTAGTTACAGGCACTTGGACTTCTTTTCTTATTATTGGAACCTCACTGTTTGGATGCCCTAATTCTAATGCATCATTAGTATCCTTTGAAGATACCTCTCACAGAACCATGCACTGATGAGCGACTGTCAGCTTTCTCCTTTGTTCTAGTTTAAAAGCTGCTCTATCTCTTTTTAAAGGTTGGTGCTAGCAGTCTGGTTCCACCCTTGTTAAGGTGGAGCCCATCCGTTCAGAAGAGGCTCCCCCTTCCCCAAAATGTCCTCCAGTTCCTAACAAAACTGAATCCCACTTCCTAGCACCATTGTCTCATCCACGCATTGAGACTCCGGAGCTCTGGTGACCTGCACATGGAACAGGGAGCATTTCAGAGAATGCTACCCTAGAGGTTCTGGATTTAAGCTTTCTACCTAAGAGCCTAAATTTGGCTTCCAGAACCTCCCTCCCACATTTCCTATGTCATTGGTGCCCATATGTACCACGACAGCCGGCTCCTCCCCAGCACTGTCTAAAATCCTATCTAGGTGATGCGTGAGGTCCACCACCTTTGCACCAGGTAGGCATGTTACCAGGCAATCCTCACGCCCACCAGCCACCCAGCTGTCTACATTCCTAATAATCGAATCACCAACTATGACGGCAGACCTAACCTTTCCCTCCTGGACAGTAGGATTTGGGGAGATATCCTTGTGCAAAGGACAATGCATCACCTGGAGAGCAGGTCCTTGCTAGAGGATCCTTTCCTGCTGCACCAGGTTGATGCTCTCCAATCATGAGACCTTCTTCCTCCAACGCAGCACCAGGGCTGCCAGTCTGAAGTTGGGGCTTGGCTACTATGTCCCTGAAGGTCTCATCTATATACCTCTCTGTCTGCCTCAGCTCCTCCAGGTCTGCCACTCTAGCCTCCAGAGATCGGACTCGTTCTCTGAGAGCCAGGAGCTCTTTGCATAGCATGCACATGTACAATTTTTCACCGGCGGGTAAAAAATCATACATGTGAGGTGGTGGAGGGCTAAATAATTTTGTGAAAACAAGGGGTGACTCACCAAGTGGAACAGAGCTGGTGAAAGCCCTTTGCTATGAAACTGGCAGCACCTCACTGAGCAAGTAAGAATCAGCCAGTATAGTGTATTCCCTTGTCTCCACCAATGTGGTTGGTGCTGAATTCTTAAACTGTCCCTATAAATCCATCAGGATCTCAGTATCCTGTGGTCTTATGGGATCATTCTTGGGGTGGGGGGGGGGGGGTGAGAGGTGAGGTCATGATTGTTGAATTTTATTATCAAAATCTCTAAGGAAAACTTTATTGACCTAAACATAGAAACATGATGGCAGAAAAAGACCATATAGTCTATCCAGTCTGCCCATCTGTCCAATTAATTCAGCATTATAATTCTCATCACTTCCTTAGAGATCTCCTGTAGTTATCCCTTGCTTTCTTGAATTCGGATACTGTTATTGTCTCTACCTCTTCCACTGGGAGGCTGTTCCACACATCCACTGCCATCTATGTAAAGAAATGTTTCCTAAGATCACTCCCGAATTATCCCCCTTTCGCCTTCATCTCATGGCCCCTCATTCTAAAGCCTCCTTTCCATTGAAAAAAGCTCATCTCCTGTGCATTGAAACTTTTGAGCTATTTAAATATATCTGTCATATCTCCCCTATATCACTTTTCCTCTAGGATATACATGTGTTACGCTTGAGCTATGGTCTGGTGTCGTGAACACCACCCAAAAGGGTGGCTCCAGGTGGAGAGAGACAGGGATGGCTGGAAGGTCTCTGATGATGGCTATGAATATGAGGAGCAGGGTATTGGCTGGGACAAAGTCCAAGTCCAGGCTGGGTCAGGGCAGGCGGCAGGCAAACAGTGTCAGGGTCCGGGCTGGGTCAAGGAACCTTATAGCAAGGTAGAAAGCCCGAAGGCCACACACACACAGCAAGGCAGGGCAGAGGGCCCAAAGGCCACACACACACAGCAAGGCAAGGCAGAGGGCCCGAAGGCCACACACACACGGCAAGGCAGGGCAGAGGGCCCGAAGGCCACACACACACGGCAAGGCAGGGCAGAGGGCCCGAAGGCCACACACACACACACGGCAAGGCAGGGCAGAGGGCCCGAAGGCCACACACACACGGCAAGGCAAGGCAGAGGGCCCGAAGGCCACACGCACAGCATGGCAAGGCAAGACAGAAGGCCCGAAGGCCACACACAAGGCAAGGCAAAGTAAGACAGAAGGCCCGAAGGCCACACACAAGGCAAGGCAAGGCAAGACAGAAGGCCCGAAGGCCACACGCACAGCATGGCAAGGCAAGACAGAAGGCCCGAAGGCCACACACAAGGCAAGGCAAGACGAGACAGAAGGCCACATGCACAGCAAGGCAAGTCAAAGCAGGGCAGAAGGCCCGAAGGCCACACACACCGCAAGACAAGGCAGAAGGCTAGAGCAGGGAACTGCCAGGCAGGGTTATAAGGTGAAGTCCAGAACATAGAGAAAACAAGGAAGATGGACTGGGCCAGTCAGGAGAGCCTGCTCTTGAAGGACCCCTGGTGGTGAGGTGGTTGCACAGTGGCCATAGCCGTAACACATGTTTAAACTTTTAAGTCTATTCCCGTTTGCTTTAGAGCGAAAAACACTGATCATTTTAGTGGCCATCTTCTGGACTGACTCCATCCTGTTTGTATCCTTTTGAAGGTGTGGTCTCTAGAATTGTATACAGTATTCCAAGGGAGGTTTCTACTAATCATTCCTCTCCCTATGCAGTCAAGCATCTTTCTGGATTTTACCGTTGCATTATGCACCTGTTTGGTCACTTTAACATCATCAGATACAATTACCTCCAGATCTTGCTCATCCTTTGTCTTTGAAGAATTTCACCTCCAATAGAGTACCTTTCCTTTGTGTGTCTGCATCCTAAATGCATTACTCAGCATTTTTTAGCATTAAATCTTATTTGCCAGACCATAGACCATTCCTTGAGCTTCACTAGATCCTGCCTCATGTTTCCACTCCTTCCTGGTTGTCAATCCTGTTACAGATTTTGGTATCATGTGCAAAAAGACAAACCTTTCCCGACAACCCTTCCTTTATGTCACTCACCTGAGTCCCTTGGGCCCATGCTTTGAGTTTTTGAAGTACCTAGTGTAATCCCATCCCAGTGTGCCTATCTTGCAAGGGTTGGGTCATAAAAGAATGTGTTTCTCTTTGGGACTAGAACCACTCACTGGCTAGCTCTTTCACAATCCCTCTTACTTCCAAGGCTGAATCCTTTGTAAGTGTGGGGGAAGATATATTTATAGGGGCAAATGTTACAGGCTGACCTTTTTACACATTCCTTTTTCCTTGTTGTTCCCTTTGAATACATATACAGCGTTGCTCCCTGCGTCAACAGCAGGGGGAAATGTGGAAAAGAGGATTCATATTCAGTCAACAACCAACAAGGACTGAACTTCACAAACTGGGTAAACAAATAAACGTGGGGGTATCTTGCTTATTACTGCGGTTACTACCCTAAACCAATTAAGCCTGATACAGCACTTTGAATGCATATACAACATTGCTCTCTGCTTAAATGGCAGGGATAGATGTGGAAAAGAGGATTTACATTCAGACAACATCCAACATGGCATTGATCTGTGCAGTCTGGGTAAACAAGCATCGGGGTAACTTGTTTGTTGTGGCGGTTACTACTCTTAACCATTAAGCCTTATGCTCACCTTTGATGCAACTCCAACATTACTCTCTGCATCAATGGCAGGGGATGGCAAGAAATTTGAATCAAACAGTTACCAACAAGGGCCTGAACTTGATGGTTGGTGAAACAGATAAGTATGGGAAAATAAGTGTGGGAGCTTTCTGGGCAGACTGGATGGGCCGATTGGTCTTTTTCTGCCGTCATTTCTATGTTTGGGCAAGGGGGCTTGTCCTCAGTGGGTACAGTGAGTGTGAAATAAATACTAACTATGTTAGTGTCCAAAATTAAATATTTACTGTTCAAACGATGATGATCAGGACTCACAAATCAGGGCCAAGGAAACATCCACTTTCTTGAATTAAGTACAGTGGAGCTCCCAGGTGGGCAGTGTCTCTTTTGACTATTCTTCATATCATCTGCTCTTCCCTATAAGGGGACAAAGAAAAAATGTTTTCACCTTGAAGCAGGCCTGGAAAGAACTGCAAGGGGAATTTAATTGTAGAACTTCTTACCCATGTGGGTTAAGTAGATAGTAGGGGTAGGAGCTGCATGTACATGTGTTTCAAAATGTATTTAATACAAGAGTGAAATCATTGGTAATGATAACAAGGAATAACTTTAACCTATATTCAAAAGTATAGTAAAGTCCGTTTATAAGATAGAATTTCCTCTGTGAAATGTAATAGATTTAATGGTGGCTTCTAGAGCATAAGTGGAAGGATTATTGTCAGAGAGAAGCGGGGCAGGGAAACTACTCTTGGGAAAAGGCCAGCAAATCAGAGTACATTTCAAAGTAACATTCGTTGGGTGCAGTGCTGTTGTGATGGCTGACTCCCTTTATTTATTTATTTATTTTATGCATTTAATAATATTTTTTAATTACTTCACTGATTAAAAATCATCCCACAATACAGCATAAAACACATCTTATACAATTGTATAAAACAAATACCAAAAGAAACAGCTAAAACAGAATAAAATAGCAAGACCCATCATTGCCCAACTCTCTGTTACCCACCTATTATGGAAAATTATTAGCATATTGGGTCATAAACCATGTTTTGAGCTTTCTTCTAAATTGCTTCAGTGGGGTTTGTGCCCCGACCTTGTTACTGAGTCACTGAGAATGGCAGGGGTCATCAATTAATTAATATCAATGTGACCATCCCTTTGGTTGATCACTAGATGGCCCTAGGTCCCTTACCATCTGGACTTGTAACATCATGGGATTTTTCCATTCTTTTTCAGTCTCTCCACTGAGCTGACTGGATTGGCTATTCCAGGGGCATAAAGTGGAGTTAGAGAAGAACAGAGGGTGGTCATTTTGAGTTAGAGGATTAGGAGTAAGGAGCTGTTTTGTTTCATCCCTGCTGAGCTGGGCCCACTAACCCAGCTTGGTATTTTTCTTGCATTTACAGGAGATCCCTTCTCAGTACACTTCCTGTCTGAGAGTCTGCCTCCCTTTTTGAAGAGAGTTAAGGTTTTTGTAGATTTTGGTACAGCTTTCATTAAGTTTTCCTGAACCTTGGGAAAGGAGCAACTCCCTCTAATCCTGAGAGCAGGGGCTGGAGACCCAGCACGAGACCTTCTGGATGGAGAGTTTTTGTTCATGTGGAGGTTTTTGCCCCACTCCTTCAAAAAAGGTCTCACCAGAGATCTATACAGAAACAATATTACCTTCTTTTTTTTGCTAACCATTCCTCTCTCTATGCATTCAAGCATCTTTCTGGCTTTTGCCATCTCCTTATTCACCTATGTGGCCACCTTAAGATTATCAGATGCAATCACCCCAAGAACCCGCTTTTTTCATGCTTAGAAGAATTTCACCCCATTTAGTATATCTCTCCCTTTAAGTTTTGCACCCTAAATTGCATAACTTTGCATTCTTTAGCATTAAATCTTGTTGCCAGACCTGGACCATTCCTTGAGCTTCACTAGATCCCTCCTTATGTTTTCCTTACCTTCCTGAATATCTCCCATCTTGCAGATTTTGGTAACATCAGGAAAGAGACAAACTTTTCCCAATAATCTGTCTACATTGTTACTCAAGAAATTATTAAAAATAACTGGTCCAAGGACCAATTCTTGTGGCACATTGTTACTGATGTTCCTCTCCTTTGTCACTCTCCTTTTTCATCTCCCACTTAACCAATTTCTAACCCAATCAATCACTTTAGGGCACATACAGTTGGTGCTCAAACTATTTATGTCATCTGTGTACAATCATGACAAAAGCCTTATTGAAATCCAAATTACACTACATCTAATTCTCTCCCCAATTCAACTCTCTGGTCACCCAATTAAAGAAGTTGATCAGATTCATCTGACAAGACCTGCTTCTGGTCAAAAGTCATGCTGAATCCACTGGATTCCAGAAACTGCAATATCCTCTGCTTGACTATCGATTTCATTAATTTCCTCACCACAGAGGTCATATTCTTCAGGCTATAGATCCCAGTTTCAGCCTTACTCCAAGTTTGTGAATAGGAACCACATCCACCTGTCTCTAATTATGTATATTCCCTTAAAAACTTAGGGGCGGATTTTCAGAGCCCTGCTCGCCTAAATCCGCCTAAATCCAGGTGGATTTAGGCGAGCAGGGCCCTATGCGCCGGTGCGCCTATGTTCAATAGGCCTACCGGCGCGCGCAGACCCCGGGTCTCGCGTAAGTCCTGGGGTTTTCCGAGGGGGCGTGTCGGGGGCGTGTCGAGGGGCGGGCCCAATCCGCGCTGCGTTTTCGGGGCGGGCCGTAGCGTTTCGGGGGCGGGCCTGGGGGCGTGGCCGCGCCCTCCGGACCCGCCCCCAGGTCGCGTCCCGGCGCGCTAGCGGCCCGCTGGCGTGCAGGGATTTACGTCTCCCTCCGGGAGGCGTAAATCCCCCAACAAAGGTAAGGGGGGGGTTTAGACAGGGCCGGGCAGGTGGGTTAGGTAGGGGAAAGGAGGGGAAGGTGAGGGGAGGGCAAAAGAAAGTTCCCTCCAAGGCCGCTCCGATTTCGGAGCGGCCTCGGAGGGAACGGAGGTAGGCTGCGCGGCTCGGCGCGCGCCGGCTATACGGAATCGATAGCCTTGCGCGCGCCGATCCCGGATTTTAGCGGATATGCGCGGCTACGCGTGTATCTACTAAAATCCAGCGTACTTTTGTTTGCGCCTGATGCGCCAACAAAAGTATGCCAAATCGCGCTATTTGAAAATCTACCCCTTAGGATGTATCCCATATGACCTCATCATTCTATCTAATCTAAGGAGTGAATTTTAAAAGCCAGAGGCACGCCAAAGGCAGGAGATATGCGCAAAAGTCAGCCCAGCATGTGCCACATGGATTTTAAAAGGCGCCTGTGTACATGTGTATCTCCCTGTATGTGCACAATTTTTTATGAATGAAAATACTTATGCACACAAGCATGTACCAGGTTTCACCATCATGCAACTTTTCTTTTGCTATGGAAGGCATGTAAGCCCAAAAACAAAAAGAACTAAGTTAGTCAGTGGGGTTTTAAGGGTCAGAGCTAACAGAGAAAAAAGGAGGTTAATTAACTGTGGGGTTAGGAAGATCTATCCTTTACCTGGGTAAACTGGGAATGAACTTCTGCCTAATTTAGATGGGCTGTTATAAAATAACTCCCATTCTTCATCCATTAAATTGTAGTATCTGCTAGAGATGTGAATCGGAACCGGAATCGGTTCGGATTCCGGTTCCGATTCACATGTGTATTTTTTTTCAGCGGGCCCGATGGCGGTTTTGTTTATCGGCTGCGCCTGAGCCGATAAACAAAAAACCCACCCCGACCCTTTAAAACTAATACCTTAGATTTCCCCACCCTCCTGACCCCCTCAAAAAACTTTTTACAGGTACCTGGTGGTCTAGTGGAGGTCCCTGGAGCAATCTCCCACTCCCAGGCCATCAGCTGCCACTAATCAAAATGGCGCCAATGGCCCTTTGCCCTTACCATGTGGCAGGGTATCCGTGCCATTGGCCGGACGCTGTCGCATGGTAGGAGCTCTGGATGGCCCGCGCCATCTTATGCTCCTACCATGTGACAGGGGCTGACCAATGGCACCGGTAGCCCCTGTGACATAGTAAGGGCAAAGGCTATCGGCGCCATTTTGATTACTGGCAGCCGATGGCCCGAGTGCAGGAGATCGCTCCTGGACCCCTGCTGGATCATCAGGGGCTTTTGGCAAGTCTTGGGGGACCCTCCTGACCCCCACAAGACTTGCCAAAAGTCCAGCAGGGTCCGGGAGCGACCTCCTGCACTCGGACCGTCGGCTGCCAGTATTCAAAACGGCGCCAATAGCCTTTGCCCTTACTATGTCACAGGGGCTACCGGTGCCATTGGTCAGCCCCTGACACATGGTTGGAGCACAAGATGGTGCCGGCCATCCAGTGTTCCTACCATGTGACAGGGTCTGGCCAATGGCACGGATACCCTGTCACATGGTAAGGGCAAAGGGCTATTGGCGCCATTTTGATTAGTGGCAGCCGACAGCCCGGGAGTGGGAGATCGCTCCAGGGACCCCCACTGTACTACCAGGTACCTGTAAAAAGGTTTTTTGGGGGGGTCAGGAGGGTGGGGGAAGCTAAGGGATTAGTTTTAAAGGGTCAGGGTGGGTTTAGGGGTTATTTTTGTGTGCCATTTTTCCCGCCCTCCCCCAAAACGATAAGAGAACCCCCACGATCAGTATCGTGGGGTTTTCCTATCAGTTTGGGGGAGCTCCTGATTTCTGACGATTTTGAAAATATCATCCAATATTTTCAATTGTCCGAAGCCCGATTCACATCCCTAGTATCTGCTGTTGATTGTGCAATTCTGTATGTCTTATTCCCACCCATTATCTGGGCAGCTTCTCCAGAAAAGTATATTTGAACACTGAATTCAGATTTTTGTAAACCAGTGTCATGATTCTGCCTGTTATGCAGCCCCCCTGTCAGGAGACGTCAACAGTGAGCCTCCCTCCCACTGTTCTAGCTATCTTCTTGCAGATCCTATGAGGTGGCATCTCAAGTCCTACTTATCTCAGCCTGTTCATTGTCTCCTTGCCTCGCAATTGAGTCACTTCAGTTCCTTGACCTTGCCATTCTTGCCACGCTTTTCTGCTTTGTGGTCATCTCAGCTTTCTGCCTAGATTTGTGGCCTTCCTTGGCCTCCCTGCTTTGTTCTCTGACCTTCCAGGCTTCCCTGCTGTTATGATTTGTGGGTGTGTGGACCCTTGGCCCAAGATGCGAGTTGTTGCCACCTGGGGGGAGGAGCCCCACAGGTCCGCACTGTCGGGAGGCAAGGTATAGGCCCAGCAAGAAACTCTGGGCACAGTGATGGAGAGGTTCCCAGGAGCCAGGAGGATACCCCAGTAAGATGGCAGGCTGGAGGCAGTAACTGAGTTGAGACCTCGAAGGGAGAGGCACCAGAAAGACCACAGAGCAGGAGGCGCGAGATTGGCCATGTAGGAGATTCTCCGGATGGCAGCCCCGATGGGTGGAGCTATGCAGCATAGATGGCGTTGATGTAGCGACGTAGGCTAACCCATGGAGCAGGGAAGCCCAAGCCAGGCCTCTGCTGGTGATGCAAACAGTGTCCCGGAGAGCGGCGGTGTGACAGCAGTAGTGAGCCATGACCCCGAGGAGCGGGGAACACTGACAGTCACAGTGAAGAATGAGAATGCTACCCCGAGGAGCGGGGAAGCTCAGACAGTCTTGTGTAGAACACAAGAAGCAAAGAGGAAGGCAAATAGAATGCCAGAGGAAGAAGAATAGATGCCAGATGTCTTTAAATGTAGTTATTGTAGTGGAGACTTGTTTTTGTAAAAAGCCCGACTCAGTCGAGTTTCGCTACACATCTAGTGGCTGCCTCAAGTGCTATAATAAAATAACATATACAGAAAAATTAAAAAAGACATACACAACTTAAAAAATCAATTATATAAAATATTAATATACAAACATAAAAGAACATTTAAAATGGTGTCATGAAACAAAACATATAAAGGAGATCCTCCGACAGAGCGGCAATAGCCGCTCTGTCGGAGGCCTCTGGTCCCACCCCTGAACCGCCCCTTTAGTAAAGCCCTGGGACTTACACGCGTCCCGAGGCTTTATGCATGTCGCTGGGCCTTTTTAAAATAGGCCCGGCATGCATAACCCTTTGAAAATCTGGCCCATGGTGCATTTCTTGCTTCAGGTAATAAAGAATGATGCTATCATAAATTAAACAAATTAAAAATTCAAATAACACTAAAGGCCATTAGGAAATTACAAAAAAGCAGGAATTAAACTAATTTTCCTGTTATACCCAGCCTATATGTTTCAGTACTTGAAAAGAAATGGTTATATATGGAATTGATATTAAAAGACATTTATTTGAATAACTTTGAGTTATCCAGCTAAAGTTTAGCTGGATAACTGGAAGGCATTTCAGGTCAAAATTGCGTAAGCAGATATTCAGAGTTAGCTGAAAAAGTAATTTGACTAACTTTAGATATGGCCAAGAGCAAGGTTAAAGTTATCCAAGAATGTGCACCTGGATAACTTTAATATTAAGCTGTTATAATTAAAGAATATAGCTGGTTAAATGACTTGAAGAAAAATAAACAGGTGAGCAGGCCTACTGAACCAATCCCCTACCCCCCACCTCAGTAGAATAAAATTGGGGCCTGCAGGAACCCCCCACCTCCCCCCAATCCAGCTCCTGAAAGATTTTGTAAAAGTTGAAGAGCTACTGACTGCAGCTCTGGAGAAAACCCTTACCTCTGGCCTCCTCCTCATCACCTCCCCCACCCTGAACTCTCTTTAACCCTCTCAGCCGCTGGGATCACATTTATCCCACTGAATATCTCAGATTACTTATTTGACTAACTTTATCCGGATAAGTGATGGTTACTGTTTGAGTCCAATTTCCTTCCCCCCCCCCCGCCGCTGAAGCAGAGATCAATGTTGGATTTGCATCAGATGTGTAGTATCAGGCTTTTTGGGTAGTAACTGCCGCATCCAGCAAGTTACCCCAGTGCTCTTTTGGTTACTGTTTGAGTTCAATTTCCTTTCCCCCCCTGTAGTTGAAGCGGAGAGCAATATTGGTGTTACATCAGAAGTGTAGTATCAGGCTTTTTGGTTAAGGGTAGTAACTACCGCATCAAGAAAGTTACCCCCATGCGTATTTGTTTTCCCAGACTGTACAGTTCAATGTCCTTGGTTGTTGTCTGAATCCAATTCCTCTCTTCCTCTTTTCTCCATGCTGTTGAAGCAGCGAACAATGATGGAGTTGCATCAACAGTATGAAGGCTTATTTGTTAAGGGTAGTATCTGCCACACCAGCATGTTACCCCCATGCGAAGGCTTATTTGTTAAAGGTAGTATCCGCCACACCAGCAAGTTACCCCATTGCCTCTTACTTCATTCCCCTCCCCCTTGCCTTTAGGGATCCACAGTGTTTATCCCATGCTCTTTTGAAATTTTGCACCATTTTTGTCTTCACCACCTCCTCTGGCAGGACATTCCAGGCATCCACCATCCTCTCGTGAAGAAATATTTCCTGATATTGATTCTGAATAGTCCTCACAGGAGTTTCATTTTGTGACCCTTAGTTCTACTGGATTCTTTCCTGCGGAAAAGGTTTGTTGTTGATCGTGCATCATTAAAACCTTTCAAGTATCTGTTTCAAATCTCCTTTGCTCCTCCTCTCCTCCAGGGTATACATATTTAGGTCCTTCAACCTCTCCTCATAAGTCATTTGATGGAGACCTCCCACCATTTTGGTATCCCTTCACTGGACCGCCTCCAACCTGTGTCTGTCCCTTTTGAGATATGGTCTCTAGAACTGAACACCATTCTCCAGGTGAGGTCTCACCAAGGATCTGTACAAGGGGACGATCACTTCCTTTTTATTACTCGATATTCCTCTCCCTGTACAGCCCAGCATTCTTTTAGCTTAGCTATTGCCTTGTCACATTTCTTCGCTATCTTTAGATCGCCAGACACTATCACCCCAAGATCTTTCTCCTGTTCTGTGCACAGCAGCGCTTCAAACCCCCCCCCCCCCCCCCCCCCCCAATATAGTTCCTTTGGATTACTGCATCCCAGATGCGTGACTCTATACTTCTTGGCATTAAATCCCAGTTGCCATATCTTCAACCACTCTTCATGCTTCCTTAAATTACGTCTAATTCTCTCCACTCCTTTTTGGTGTGTGTTGCAGATCTTAGTATCATCCGCAAATAGACAAATTTTACTTCCTATCCCTTCCGCAATGTCGTTCACAAAGGTTTTGAACAGAGCTGGTCCCAACACTAATCCCTGCCTTATGGCCTTTGGGCATTCTAGGTTTGTCTAGGAAGACTTGTGCCCTGTTCAGGCCTTCTTCTTTATTGTTTGTGTGTTCTAGTCCTGTTCTTGTCTAGTCTTAGTCCAGTCCTTGTCCTGTTCTATCTATTCCTTGTCCTGTCCTGTCCAGTTCCTGTTTCCAGCCCCAGTCTTGTCCTTGGTTCCAGTCCATATCTTCAGCCCTGCCTATATCTGTCTGCCCTCAGTACCAGCCATAACTCCAGCCAGGCCTAGCACTATCAGGTGTACAAACCATGCTATTGAACTGGGCAGCAGACTTGGGGGGGGGGGGGTCAGCGGAAGAAGAGTTGGCCCCCGAAGGTTGTCTATGGACCCCATCCCACTGACAGCTGAGAAGAGAAAGAGGTCTGTGAGGCACCAGTGAAACCCATCCCATAAGCAGGCAAAGAAAGTAGAGGGATCTTGTTCTCCTGCTCCTTCTTGGTTCCAATGTATGCTGTCCAAAACATGTGCAGCTAGCTCATGCTCTAAGCTGATCTTGAAATGCACGAGATTAGCATAGAGGAAATACTAGCCCCACTATATTTGATTAGCACAGGGAGTGATACACAAGGAGGCACAGAAGAATGGCTCATGATGGTATTGTGTGTGTGAGGGTATGTTCTTATGTTCTTAATGGGAGCGAGTCTGGGGTGTGTTTGTGAATGGGAGCCTGACTGGGTGTATGTGTGTGTGTGTGTGTGTGTGTGTGTGTGTGTGAATGGAAGTCTGTCTGGGCTGTGTGAGTGTGCATGGGAACCTGACTAGGGTGTGTTGGTATATATGTGTATGGGAACCTAGCTGGTGTATGTATATGTGTGAAAGTGTGTGTGTAGGAACCTACCTGGGGTGTATTTGTGAACAGGAACCTGAATGGAGTATGTGTGTGTGAATAAATGGGAACCTGTCTGGTAGGGGTGTGTGGATGGATGGGTGTGTGTGTGTGTGTGTATGTATGTGTTTGGTAACTGGTCTGGTGTGTCTGTGTGTGTGAATGGGAGCCTGCCTTCAGTGCCAGGAAAAATAGTGGAAAGTATTCTACACATCAAAATCACAGAACATATAGAAAGACATGGTTTAATGGAACAAAGTCAGCATGGCTTTACCAAAGGCAAGTCTTGCCTCACAAATCTGCTTCACTTTTTTGAAGGAGTTAATAAACATGTGGATAAAGGTGAACCTGTAGATGTAGTGTACTTGGATTTTCAGAAGGCGTTTGACAAAGTTCCTCATGAGAGGCTTCTAGGAAAAGTAAAAAGTCATGGGATAGGTGGCGATCTCCTTTCGGGGATTACAAACTGGCTAAAAGACAGGAAACAGAGAGTAGAATTAAATGGACAATTTTCTCAGTGGAAGGGTGTGGGCAGTGGAGTGCCTCAGGGATCTGTATTGGGACCTTTACTTTTCAATATATTTATAAATGATCTGGAAAGAAATACAACAAGTGAGGTAATCAAATTTGCAGATGATACAAAATTGTTCAGAGTAGTTAAATCACAAGCAGATTGTGATAAATTGCAGGAAGACCTTGTGAGGCTGGAAAATTGGGCATCAAAATGGCAGATGAAATTTAATGTGGACAAGTGCAAGGTGATGCATATAAGGAAAAATAACCCATGCTATAGTTACACAATGTTAGGTTCCATATTAGGTGCTGCTACCCAAGAAAGAGATCTAGGGGTCATAGTGGATAACACATTGAAATCATCGGTTCAGTGTGCTGCAGCAGTCAAAAAAGCAAACAGAATGTTGGGAATTATTAGGAAAGGAATGGTTAATAAAACGGAAAATGTCATAATGCCTCTATATCGCTCCATGGTGAGACCGCACCTTGAATACTGTGTATAATTCTGGTCGCCACATCTTAAAAAAGATATAATTGCGATGGAGAAGGTACAGAGAAGGGTGACCAAAATGATAAAGAGAATGGAACAGCTCCTCTATGAGGAAAGACTAAAGAGGTTAGGACTTTTCAGCTTGGAGAAGAGACAGCTGAGGGGGGATATGATAGAGGTGTTTAAAATCATGAGAGGTCTAGAACGGGTAGATGTGAATCAGTTTTTTACTCTTTCGGATAATAGAAAGACTAGGGGGCACTCCATGAAGTTAGCATGTGGCACATTTAAAACTAATCGGAGAAAGTTCTTGTTCACTCAATGTACAATTAAACTCTGGAATTTGTTGCCAGAATATGTGGTTAGTGCAGTTAGTAGCTGTGTTTAAAAAAGGATTGGATAAGTTCTTGGAGGAGAAGTCCATTACCTGCTATTAATTAAGTTGACTTAGAAAATAACCACCGCTATTACTAGAAACGGTAACATGGAATAGACGTAGTTTTTGGGTACTTACCAGGTTCTTATGGCTTGGATTGGCCACTGTTGGAAACAGGATGCTGGGCTTGATGGACCCTTGGTCTGACCCAGTATGGCATGTTCTTATGTTCTTATGTGTGTGAAAGACGTTTGTGCTGCCCCAATAATCCTCGCCAAGATGACTGGAAATGAAAAGTTCTCAGGTATGGAGAATGATGAATTTTCCATCCTTTGTTTTAATTATTGAGTATCTGTGTCTGCCATTTTTAAATATTTTATTGTTGTTTGGAAAAATTTTTAAATTTTGAATGAGCTCTTAATTATTGGATTTCATTCTGTTCCTTAGCTCATTGGAAATATTCTTTTTATAAGTATGGTGTACTAATATGATTGATTTATATTCCTTGATTTTATTTATTTATTTATTTATTTTTATTTATAGTTTATTAAGATTTTCAAACATTTACAATGCCAAAAAATCAGGGATTAAATTTTGCATATCTAGAAATCATATAATCATATTTTTAAGCAATATTAAATAAATGTCAAAATGTTCAAGTCCACATTATGGGAGGAAATGTATATGCAAATATTAAGGAAAATGTAATACTAACTTACAACATCTGGATAATTTTATTTTTTATAGCATTTAACTCAACCCTTTTCTTTTTCCATCAAGAAAGATTCCAGGTGGGAGGGGTCCTGGAAAATAAATCTATTTTTTTTTAAATACTATCAAACATTTACATGGGAATTTAAGGAAATAAGTAGCGCCAATTGTCAAAACTCTTGGCTTTAATTGTAGAAATTGCTTTCGCCTGAGCTGTGTAACACGAGATACGTCTGGAAATATTTGTACTCTTTGGCCGCAAAATAAAAACTCTTTATTTCTGAAATACTTCTGTAGTATTAAGGTCTTATCTCTTTCTTTGCAGAAAGTTACCATCAAAGTAGCCCTTTGTGGTATAGCGGCTACAGAAGATTCCAGAAAGGAGGTTAAATTTACCGAAACAAAGAATTCCTTAGAATTGCATGATAATCGATTGAAGCAGTTAGAAGAAATAGGTAAAACCACTACTATACAGATTGCAACATTACAATCTGTAAATAATTCGCATATTAAAGATAGTTTGGTTACTCATAGACAGTTGGAGAGTCTGGAGAATGAAAATAGAGCTCAAAATGTAAGATTTTTAAATTTCCCATTCACCAGACTCTTATCAGCTACTGAGTTATTAAAAAAAATATTTGTTAGAAAATTTATTGATTACAACTATAGACGATAAATCTGTTTAAAAAATATATTATCTATCTAATGCCAGATTGAAGAAACAGGAGGAAGAGGAGGGAATGGAAACTGTGCAACAGGAGACCTTGATTTTATTGTTTGATGAATGATTTATGAAAACTGGTAAAGTTTGTTTCTCCTTTGCTGCATTGCACACAGAGTCTGGCTTGTTGCGGTTTCCAGTTCAGTTTCTGTTTATACTTTATAGTATCTTTATTCTGTATTTGGTGAGGTTGATTCTGTATTCTGCATGTTTAATTGAGGCGAAGTATTCAATATTAACAACAACAACAAAAAATGAAAAGAGAGGCAGCACAGTAATTGTTCGCACAGGGCAGCATGCTATGGTTATGAGGTGTTGGAATGGATTTTTGGGTACTGTGGTGATGACCACTCCCACGGGGAGGAGCCCCATGAGGAACCGCAGTACTAGGCTAGATTCTATACACACAGACACATAGAAGTTGTATTATTGTACAGCTCGATTGTACTGCCCGAGGAGCAGGCAGCAGTGAAGGTAACCCAGCAGAAATAGTCCGGGGTTCCTCAGCAGAGGAGACCAGTCTCACACTCGAGTAGGTGATAGGCAGCAGCACGGCATAGCAGGGACAGGTCCCGGATGTAGACACAGAGCACTGAAGCTGAAGGTGAGACAGACTGAAAGGGTTAGTACTCACTGAAGCAGAAGCTGTATTGTTGAAGGTCCTGGCAGGCAGAAGTTGTTCAGTGGCAGGCACCAGATTAGGGAGAGCAGGCCCTCGAGGAGCGAGTACCCAGTATCCCAAGATAGGTACCTGAAATAGAGCAGAAGGGCCCCCGAGGAGCGGGTACCCAGGTTAGTGAAGAAATACCCCGAAGGGCAGAGAGAGCTTCCTGCGGCAGCTGGGAAGCGGCAGAGTAGCTTAGACCGGAGGCAATCCAATCCTTGCTAACTCAGGCCTGGATTTATCAAAATGCGATAAGTATCGCATGTGATAGTAAAAGGGGTGTGTTTTATGCTAATATACAGTTTATTGCAATTTGTGCTAATTACCTATGGGCTGGATTTTAAAAGCCCATAAAAACCCATAAAATAGGCGCGCCGGCGCATGAGTGCCCTGCGCGCATAAATCCGGCTCGCCGCCGGCGAGCACACAGCCCCGGGATGCGCATAAGTCCCGGGGCTTCATAAAAGGAGCGGGGAGGGGGGTATCCGGGGGTGTGTCTGGGGTCAGGGGGCAGTTCGGGGCGGGACCGGGGGCGTGGTGCCGGCCCGGGGGCGTGGTCGAGGCCTCCGGACCAATCCCCGAATCGGGTAATGGCGCGCCAGCAGGCGTAAATCTGCCAACAAAGGTAGGGGGGGGTTAGATAGGGCCGGGGGGGGAGGGGGTTAGGTAGGGGAAGGGAGGGGAAGGCAGGGAGGTGGAAAGAAAGTTCCCTCCGAGGCCGCTCCGATTTCGGAGCGGCCTCGGAGGGAACAGGCAGTGCGCGCCAGGCTCGGCACGCGCAAGTTGCACAAATGTGCACTCCCTTGCGCGCGCCGACCCCGGATTTTATAAGATACACGCGGCTACGCGCGTATCTTATAAAATCCAGCGTACTTTTGTTCACGCCTGGTGCGCGAACAAAAGTACGCGCTTGCGTAAATTTATAAAATCTACCCCTATGTGAAGAGCTAAGTTAGTGCAAATTGTGATAACATTTTCAGAGTTTGTGAGAAGTGCCATACCTGTTGTATTTCATGCAATCAACCACTGGGGGACCATTGTTGAGAGAGAGACTGAGACTGAAAGACTGACTAGCCATAATGTCCTCTCCCTAGATAGGTATTTGTATCCCTATGGGTGGCCCATCTAGTAACTTGAGGTGAGGTTTAGACCTTGCTCAGCCCCACCTAGAAGTCCTATGTTGCCCCTGTGGGAGTTCCCCTGTCCTAGCTGGACCTCCAGTTGTGACACTCAGAACTTATTTTCCTTAATGTTGACATTTTATGGTTTTGTCTAGGTAGGTTTTGGAGTTACCCACATGTGAATTTCCTGCTGCTTTCACCAGTGACTTTTTTCCCAGGTAAGTCATTACCCAGAAATCATTTAGTCAGATAAAAAAAAGAGGCAGGGTGAAGGGCATTCTGTGAGCATGGCTACAATTTATCAGTTCTAGACAGATGAATTTGGTCAGGTTAAGTCTGGTCAGAAAAATCACTGTCCTAAAGCTACCCAGGTAAGCTTACAATATATTCACTGGAACACTTACCCAGATATATTCCACTGAATACCTACTTACCTGGGTAATTTTCTTGCTCCCTGGCTTACTCAATATGAACCACTTTGGGTACTGATGATCCTATTTTGTCTGGGTCTCATTAAGTCCTCACCACCCTGGTCTGCCTTTTTACTAGAGGAGAAATGTATAATTTCCAGTAAGGATTCAAACGCAGTACTTGTTTCTATATGAAAGAAAAATATTCAGTTAGAATTCTAGTTTTGTAACATAAAAATAGAGAATCTTATTTTTTTTTCACAAACATTTGACATTTAAAACAGATTTTAAAGCTTCTGAACTTAGTAAGCAATATTCATATATAAACACAAGAAAAACATAATATTTTTAACCTGTATACATTTTTACAGATTATTAGTAATACATTTCCCAAAATCAGATATACAATATGAAAAAGATATAATATAAAGATAGTGATAAATTGAAAACACAAAGCCTTATTCACTAGGGACTATTTTTCATTGGATACTTTCAACAAAACTTGTTAAGGAACAGATGGAAGGAATTCATAGGATTTGGATGGAAATATTAAGATATTTAAGATAGAAGACTGACTCCAACATGTTTTGCTATATTACTATATAAACAGAAATTATAATAGGACTTGAGAAATACAGAAAAAAACAGTCTTTCATATTATCGTGCCATCTTGAAGTTCATAATCATAAGATATCTCACATTTTGAACTTTTATAATGTTTCAAGTCTGTGTCTTTTGATCTTTCCTTTTCAGATTATAATGGCAGGTTCTATCAAATTTATGAAGTGTTTGCTAACTGATAAGCATCAATCATGCAATATAGACCTTAATGTATGCACTCAACATATGAGTCATTTTCTCTAGCAAAGCAAGTCATTGAAGAAAAAAATATTATCTTCTCATATGAAGAAAACTATATAAATTAAAGGGCCATTTACACTTTAAATCCATGCAATAATTATAGCATTTACATTTTAGGTTATACAATCATGCAGCTAGTACTTACTGCATAACTTTTAAGTATATTGAAATATGCAACACATTGTACACATTTACCTTAAGAGAACTAAGACAAATATTATTTCTCCATGCAGTGCCAATTAAGAAAAAATGTATATTCCCTTGGCCTATGAAACCATCATCCAAAGAAAATATATAGCAACACTACTGCTTTCAATTTAACCATCTGTACATTTCCCATGATGGCCCTATAGCCATGGTGAACTATACATGACAGTGTAGATTTTCAATAATTTAAGTCATCAACTTACCTTACATTTTACCTTAATTTATGTTAATAGTAATAAATCACATTATCACAGGTGTGCAGCCAAAAAATGTTCATTTTATTTCTTTTTTCCATTTTATGTATGTTTTTCGTTTTAACTTTGAAACAGCTGTGTGAGTGCACGCATAGGCTGGCTTGTGCCAAAGGATGTGGACATTTTATATCATACGCATGTATATGCGTGCAAGGTATAAAATAGGCTTTATCTGCTTATATGGACGTGCACATGTGTGTGCAAATGCTGGCTCTACTGTGTAACAGGCCAAAGCAATATCGGTGCACGTTAAATGGGAGAACATGATTGAACATCTGCTCCCCTAACATGTGCCGATCCACCTCTTGGGGGTGCCAGAAGCAAAATGCAAATGGGCTGCCGTGGTAAAAAGGAAGTGCTAGGGGAAATTGTGCACCTCTAGCATCTTCTTGACAGCGGGCAGCCAGGTGAGGGGGTTGTCAGTGGGTTAGGAAAATGGACGCTCAATTTACAAGCATCCCTTTAACTAACCTGACTTTTTTTTTTCTTTTTTTTTAGGGATATTTCAAATTTTCTAGTTCCTCTGACTTAATATTGCCACAATATTAGAGGCAGACATTAAGTTTGGCGAGTAAAAATGTGCGCATCGGATGCACACTTTCTTTGCATCGTGGGGAATAGATAATAGCCTCATCAACATGCATTTACATGTCATGAGCGCTTTTACTTATGTGAATGATTGGATGCGCGTTTTGGATGCACTAATTCCCATTTTGCATTAGGGATTATGGACGCGCATCCAAAATGCGTGTTCCATCGTGCCTTGAGCAGTGTACTACGGCCAGCGCATGATACTGCATCGGCCTGTAAGTGGGGAGATTTTAGTAGACACACGCGCTGACGCAATTACCAGTTTTCCGAGTTTGTTCCCAGTTAACCCAGGTAAAGAAAAGGACTTCCTAATCCCCACCAAGTTAATTAGACTCCCTTTTACCCTGCTAGCCCCTATCCTTAGATCCCACCTAGAAGCCTAATTTTTTTGTTTTTTTTTGTTTTGGGACTTACATACCATCCATAGCAGAAGTAAAATTAGGTGGTAGGGGACACCAGCATGCTTGTGCACATAAGTATTTATGCATTGGTTTCATTCATAAATCCTGGAATGACCATGCCCCACCCAGACCATGCCTTTGCCCCTTTCCATAAAAAAAAAACTTGTGTGCATACCGGGAGATATGCACACTTGGGTGCCTTTTAAAATTCACATGGTGCACACCAACCCAACTTCTTCATATATCTCCCAGGTTTGGTGCATGCCAGGCCTTTAAAATTCTCCCTATATATATTTAGTGTGCAATAATTGTTCTAGTGCATATTAATTGAATTTAGTGTGCACTATAAAAGCACACATTAAAAAATTAGTCTGCACTAACTAAAGCAAAATGAATCATACGAATACACATTCCTACTTTCTGGAGCATGTGGGTTTTCTAGAGAGAATTTACATGCATGCTTTTCAAAATCTAAAAGTCCCAACCCCGTCCAGACTCCACCCCCTGGATCATATCTCCCCTATGTGTGCAAAAGTATTCACATACAAGAGTGAAATTTTAAAGGAGTTACACACATAAAAGTAGCATATATCATAGCATTTTCAAAAGCCTATTTATGAGGGTAAAATCTTTTGAAAATAAAGCCCTATAGAGTGCATTTTCAAAGGAGTTATAATTGTAAAAGTAGAAATTTTCAAAAATCTATTTTCACATAAAAATTGTTTAGCAAATTTCCTCCAATGTGTATATGTGTATGTGCATGATTTTATGTGCATATTAATCATTCAATTTTCTGCAGGTTAAGCACTCAACATCCACAAAATCATTCACACAAAATCCTTAAAACATCATTATTCCCAACATGTTATACTCATTAGATCTTCTTCAGGGGAAAATTACATTTGTTAAATAACATACAAACATAGCAAAAATCTGTGAAAATGAAATACAATGTCATAAATCATTCACTAATTTCAAACAAGTGAATACAAATTCAAAGCATTCCAAAGAGCATACTCATTTTCAAAAATGTTCATTCTGCCAGGAGCAACACCAACCCCAATGATCATAGGAAAATATCTCCTATATCTATTATCATAAATCAAATCTTCTGTACTTCAACACACTTGGACTCACACAAATTCCGAGGCACAGTCGGTATTACTACAAATGAGTTCTTCCATTCTCCAGATCACTTTAAGGTATAAATTGTTCCACCAATATTCTTGTACTTTCAAAATTATCAAATCCACTCATAGGGCAGATTCCTAGATCACTACCATGGGAAGATCACCAAATCTTAATAGTTCTAAACAACAAAGATCACTTCCACCAACTAATTTTAGCCAAAAAAACTGACTCTCCAAAATTATTGATATGCTCCCAGCTCTCTTGAAAATGAAAATATGCTTTCCAAACATGATCATAGATTCAGGCATGTAGAAAGACTCTTCTACCGCTACAGCACCATCTTAGCCAATAGGTCACCAACAGCTCTTTTTAAGCAAACCAAAATGAAATGGGGAAAACATTTAGAAGAACTGACAACAGACAACCATAAAATGAGAAATAGGTTTCTTCAGATAGAAGACTACAATCGTAACTTACCTTAATTAGTTTAATTCAATTTCCCAAAGATTTCTGCAATAAATAATTACAGTGCCAAAAACTGAATGACTCATGGCTGCTGCTTTGAAAATATTCATGCTTTGAGTGAAGAGTATGGTAAGCTGGATATTTGCAATAGAAATGATCAGTAATGCAAGTATAGTGTATGACTATGTACATTCACTGTTGGCATGAACTTGAATTTTTGCATTTGATCAGTTGCTCGTATTTCTTTCGTCATGCATTAAAGTGTCTAGAATGAGAGCATGGTGACAAATAGAGGGCAACAACAACAAGGGCGAACAGTCCAACCTAAAATAATCAATGAGGAATCCATCAAGGAAGGACAACAGAATTGTTAATGTCCTTTGTTTGTCAGGTAAATGTGTTAGCGTACCAATGTAGTTAACAGAAGCTTCACGGACAGTGGACAAGAGAGAGGAATATTGTCTCCTGCTGATGGTGTGAGAAGCAAACTGGAACCAAAATCGCTAAGTTTTGGGGTCAAGTAAAAAAATGTTAGGAGATTAATCTATTGATGCAGAAGCAGTAGGTAAAATATTAAGAGGCACTCTGACAAGCCAATGCAATGCCGTTTGCTCAGGCTAGTGCACAGGTTATCCTGCGATTGGATGCATGTTTTAGACACGCATCTATAATCCCCATATACATTACGGGGCTCAGCATGTCCAAAACACGTGACCAAAACAGGGCATAGATAATAGCACTGATCACATGTTGATGAGGCTAATAGCTATTACCCCCAATGTAAAAAATAACTGAGCACCAGACACACACGTTTTAACCCTAAAAAATTGACACCAGCCCCGGAGCTGGCATTAAATTTTAAGGATCCCCAAAACTGAATTGAAAAGCAGAAAATACTGCTTTTCTGTGGAGGTATTAAGTCAGAGGAACCACAGAAAGCAGCAACGTGAAAAAAAAAATATCTTGATGGTAGTCAGGTTAGAAAAACCGACACTCAGTTTACAAGTGTCCATTTTCCTAACCTGTGACTGTGCATAGGTTAGGAAATGGAAAATTAAGTGGCTGTTTTCATAACTCATGCACAGCCGTTTCTTTTGGGTGCCTCATTTGCCTACTGCATCGCATGCCGGGGGAGAGGTGGATGGGTGCGCTGACTCACATTTTTCACACGCAGATATTGCAACATCCTGTTAATTACAGCAGTATTCACATGATACTGGAAGCAAAACAATCAGTCAAAGAAGTTATTAGAAGAGTCAAATTCTAATAGTAATGTGGAGGTATGCAGGATATTTTTACGGATGGAGCATGCTGACTCATCACCTGCCAAACACATTGGGTGTGAGATTGTCACAACAAATGAAGATAATTTTCAGTTCATAAGCTTCATTGTAACACAAGTGTGTCATAGCATTGCCCCTGATAGCTGATATCAGTGTTCTGAAGTATATATTCCCTAGGTATGTGCATTTATTTGAAACTATACAAAATAGATTTCTCATTTCATTTCATTTGAATTCATTTTTGAAATAAAGTAAAAGAAAAAATAAATAAATTGTTTCCTTTACTTGCCCTCCTCCTGATTCCCCCCCCCCCCCCCCCCCCCCCGAACCCTCTTACCAAGTTGGTATTCTTCATAGGCTGGAGCAATACTCACTGAGCCGATGATTTCAATGTGTTATCCACTATGAAGCCTAGATCTCTTTCCTGGGTGGTAGCTCCTAATATGGAACCTAACATCTTGTAACTACAGCAAGGGTTATTTTCCCTATATGCATCACCTTGCACTGCTTCACATTAAATTTCATCTGCTGTATGGACACCCATTCTTCCAGTCTCACAAGGTCCTCTTCCAATTTACCACAATCCACTTGTGATTTAACTACTGTGAATAATTTTGTATCATCTGCAAATTTGATTACCTCACTCATCATAGTCCTTTCCAGATCATTTATAAATATTTTGAAAAGCATTGGTCCCTGTACATTCCACTGCCCACCCCCCTCCACTGAGAAAATTGTCCATTTAATCCTAATCTATGTTTCTTGTCTTTTAACCAGTTTGTAATCCACAAAAGGACATCACCACCTATCCTTTTACTGTTACCTTTTACTTTTTCTAGAAGCCTTTCATGAGGAACCTTCTCAAATGCCTTCTGAAAATCCAAATTCACTACAGCTACCGGTTCACCTTTATCTACATGTTTGTTAACCCCTTCAAAAAAGTTAAGCAGATTTGTGAGGCAAGACTTGCCTTGGGTAAAGCCATGCTGACTTTGTTCCATTAAACCATGTCTTTCTATATGTTCTGTGATTTTGATGTTTAGAACACTTTCCACTGTTTTTCCTGGCACTGAAGTCAGGCTAACCGGTCTGTAGTTTCCTGGATCACTCCTGGAGCCCTTTTGAAATATTGGGGTTACATTAGCCACCCTCCAGTCTTCAGGTACATTGGATGATTTTAATGATAGGTTGAGAAGTTGCAACCATCAAATCAGTTTCTTTGGTAATTCCATATAAAGGGAATTACAGTAGTCCAGGCAGGAGATTACAAAGGCCTGAATGACTGTAACATAGGCAAGAGCATCAAAGAGAGAATGGAGATGTCGAAGTTGATATGAGTGGCAGAAGCCTGATTTTGAAACAGAGAGAATATGGGCCTCAAAGGTGAGGTTAAAATCCAGTATGACCCGATACTTCTGATTGGTGACTGAATGGCCGAACAAGTACTTCTGTTTTTTGAAGGTTAAGTTTTAAGTTATTGATTTGAATCTAGCTTGCTATTTAATCCAGGCATGTGTTTAGGTTAGCAATAGGTCAGGATTGGAACCTAGGGATCACAGTAGTTGAATGTCATCTGGAATGGCATGGTATTACCTGATTAGCTTGCCAAGCCTCCTCCCCTCATATAGGCTCCCTCTCTCTGAAACCCACACTCATGCATCCCCCCATCCCCCCTTACCAACCACGCTCTCCCTCACACCCTCCTGCTCTCTCTCAACCTCCCCTCCCCTACACCCTCCTGCTCTCTCTCACCCTCCTCTCCCCCACACCCCCTTCCCTCTCTCATACACACATTCTTTCTCACCGGCATCCCCCCACCTCCTTACCTCCCATGCACTCTCTCACATCCTCCTGCTCTCTCTCACCTTCCCCTCCCCCATACCCCCTCTCTCACACACATTCTCTCACCAGCATGCCATGAACTGAGCACGTCCCACGTGTGCCGCAGGATGCGTTCCGTTCGCGGCAAAGATGAAGGCCTGGGCGCGCCGTTCGCGGCACATGGGAGCCTTCCATCTTCACCACAAGTGAAGCACACCCAGGCCTTCATCTTTGCCACGAATGGAGCGTGTCCGCGGCACACACGGAATGCACTCCGTTTGTGGCAAGTTGGGGACTCCTCTGCTATTTTCTGCACAGAATTTGGCTATTCTGCGCAGAAAATGGCAATTCTGTGCGGGGGGGGGGGGGGAATTCTGTGACAAAACCAGGAAGTTCAGAAACAGATGATGATTCTTGGAACCAAGGGATGTTGAATATTAGGAGAAGTCTAGTCCTGGGGGAATTCTGTGCAAATTCTGTGCTCCACAGTAGCACAGAATTCCCCCAGGACTAGACTTCTCCTAATATTCAACATCCCTTGGTTCCAAGAATCATCATCTGTTTCTGAACTTCCTGGTTTTGTCAAGTTCTACTTCATCTGATTATTTTTATTTATTTATTTATTTATTTAATGAGTTTTATATACCATTATTCGGTTGAGCCATCATAACGGTTTACAAGAGTGTACATTATCTTGTAACGGAGCATTAGTAAGAAACAGTAAACAGATTCTTAACAGATGGGTAGCAGTACAAAACCATTTGAAATATTAAACAATATCAGAGAAATGGATATCAAGTCCAGAATGATTTAAAATTGGGATAGCGGGGGAGGGAAGGAGGAAAAGAAGAAAAGCAAAGGCGATCGGCGCCATTTTGAGTACTGGCATCGGACAGCCGGCATGCAGAAGGTCGTTCCCGGACCCCTGCTGGACTTTTGGCAAGTCTTATGGAGGTCAGGAGGCCCTCCCAAGCTGACCAAAAGTCCCTGGGGGTCCAACGGGGGTCCCGGAGTGACCTCCTGCACTCCGGCCGTCCGATGCCAGTACTCAAAATGGCGCCGATAGCCTTTGCCCATATTATGTCACAGGGGCTACCGGTGCCATTGGTCAGCCCCTGTCACATGGTAGGAGCACAAGATGGCGCCAATGGCCATGTGACAGGAGCTGACCAATGGCACCGGTAGCCCCTGTGACAAAGGCTATCAGCGCAATGATGAAACCGGCACCGAGGGTGTGAGTGCAGGGGATGGCTCCCGGACCCCCGCTGGACCACCAGGGAGTTTTGGTAAGTCTTGGGGGGGTTCAGGAGGGTGGGGGGTTTGTTTAAATTTTAGTTAGGTAGCCGTATAATTCAGCGAAGATTCGTGTATTCGTGGGGAATTGCGATACGTTTCGCTTCCCCACGAATACTACGAATAGTGCAATATACGTTGCGGATCACCAATACGGTGAAAACGAATGCACACCCCTACTAGATTCTATCTGGCTTTTGCAGCCCAATTACATGACTGCATTTTTTAGCATTAAATCTTAGATTCTAGTCTAGATCATTTCTCAAGCTTTATTAGATCCCTCGTCATGTTTTCAAAACCTTCCTGGTTGTCTGTACTGTTGCAAATTTTGGTAAAACCTTTCCCGATTTCCCTTCCACAATATCACTTATGAAAATGTTCAAGAACTTGTTCAAGGACCAATTGCTAAAGCATACCACTAATAATGTCCCTCGCCTCAGAGTGAGTGCCATTTATCACTAAACTTTGTTGTCTCCCACTCAACCAATTTCTAACCCATTCACTTTAAGGCACATAACAAGAGTGCTTTGTTTATTCATAAGTTGCCTATGTGGAACTATGTCAAAGGCCTTACTGAAATTCAAGTACACTAGGTCTAGCACTCTCCCCTGCTCCCTTCTCTGGTCTCCCAGTAAAAGAAATTCTTCTGACAAAATCTATCTCTGGTAAAAAAGAATCATGCTGCCTCTGATCTTTAATCCTTTGAATTTTAGAAAGTACACTAGCCTCCAGGCCCAGAGCCACCAGGTTGCAAACTGTGCAATTGGACAGGGCGGTATACTCTGGGGGTGGCATCAGGAGCAGGTAGAGTCCTGTGCTAATACTGGTGGACCTGACCCTGGCAGTGGAAGAAGCAGGAGGTCCAAGAGGTTGCTTGTGGACTCCATCCCACTGGCGGCGAAAGAAGCAGAAAGCCAATGGGGCCTCTGGTGGACCCCATCCCACCAGCAGCGGAAGAAACAGAAGGCTTGTGTGGCCACCAGTGGGCTCCATCCCATTGGTGGCAGAAGAAGCCCATCCTGCATCTCCTCCTTGGGTGTTGGCTTTGTGGTAATTCATGAGAGATGAGAATACAGAAAGTGCTAGCATTGAATTACCACAGAGCCAGCATGCAGGAAGAGCTGTAGAACAGATGCTTTCCCCAGTGAAGATAGAACAGGATTGCAGCAACAACAGCAGAGGAGGAGTGACCCGTGGACCCTGACTTCCGTTCTGCATGTGTGTGTGTGAGTAAGTGAATGGGAGGCTGCCTGTGGTGTGTGTGTGAGAGAGAGAATAGTAGGCTGCCTGTGCTCTGTGTGTGTGTGTGTGTGTGTGTGTGAATGGGAGGCTGCCTGCACTCTATATGTGGGTGTGTACGTAAATAGGAGACTGCATGTGATGTGAGGGTGTATAAGTATGAATGGGAGGATGCCTGGGATGGCTGTGTGTAGGTGAATGAGAGCATGCCTGGGATGGGTGTGTGTGTGTGAATGGAAGCCTGACTGGATTGAGTGGGTGTGTGAATGGGAGTCTTTGGGATGGGTGGGTGTATAAATGGGAGCCTGCCTGGGATGGGTATGGTGTCTGAGCACATGCGTGCATAGGAGCCTTCCTGGGATGAGCAGTGTGTGTGTGTGTATGTGTGTATGTGTGAATGGTAGCCTGCTTGGCATTTGGGTGGACTGAATTGGAGCCAGCCTGGGGTGTGTGAGTGTGAATAGGAGCTTGTTTGGGTTGTATGTGTGTGAAAGAGGTCTTTAAGATCATGAGAGGTCTTGAACGAGTAGATGTGACTCGGTTATTTACACTTTCGAATAATAGAAGGACTAGGGGGCATTCCATGAAGTTAGCAAGTAGCACATTTAAGACTAATCGGAGAAAATTCTTTTTCACTCAACGCACAATAAATCTCTGGAATTTGTTGCCAGAGGATGTGGTTAGTGCAGTTAGTGTAGCTGGGTTCAAAAAAGGTTTGGATAAGTTCTTGGAAGAGAAGTCCATTAACTGCTATTAATCAAGTTTACTTAGGGAATAGTCACTGCTATTAATTGCATCAGTAGCATGGGATCTTCTAGGTGTTTGGGTAATTGCCAGGTTCTTGTGGCCTGGTTTGGCCTCTGTTGGAAACAGGATGCTGGGCTTGATGGACCCTTGGTCTGACCCAGCATGGCAATTTCTTATGTTCTTATGTTCTTAAAGAGAAAGAGAATAGGTTCCAGGTGGATCCCAACCGGTCAGCAGCTGAAATGAAGAGGAGGGCCCGGGGCTGCTGGCAGATCCCAACCAAGGAAGATATGGAGATGCCTAGGGGTTTCTCTGAGAGGGAAGTAAATGTTTGTATGAGCAATTACCCAAACACTAAGAAGATCCCATGCTACTGATACAATTAATAGCAGTGGCTATTCCCTAAGTATAATTGATTAATAGCCATTAATGGACTTCTCCTCCAAGAACTTATCCAAAGCTTTTTTGAACCCAGCTACACTAACTGCACTAACCACATCCTCTGGCAACAAATTCCAGAGCTTTATTGTGCGTTGAGTGAAAAAGAATTTTCTCCGATTAGTCTTAAATGTGCTACTTGCTAACTTCATGGAATGCCCCCTAGTCCTTCTATTATTCGAAAGTGTAAATAACCGAGTCACATCTACTCGTTCAAGACCTCTCATGTTCTTAAAGACCTCTATCATATCCCCCCTCAGCCGTTTCTTCTCCAAGCTGAACAGCCCTAACCTCTTCAGCCTTTCCTCATAGGGGAGCTGTTCCATCCCCTTTATCATTTTGGCTGCCCTTCTCTGTACCTTCTCCATTGCAACTATATCTTTTTTGAGATGCGGCGACCAGAATTGTACACAGTATTCAAGGTGCGGTCTCACCATGGAGCAATACAGAGGCATTATGACATTTTCCGTTCTAACCATTCCCTTCCTAATAATTCCTAACATTCTATTTGCCTTTTTGACGGTGCAGCACACTGAGCCGACGATTTTAAAGTATTATCCACTATGATGCCTAGATCTTTTTCCTGGGTGGTAGCTCCTAATATGGAACCTAACATCGTGTAACTACAGCAAGGGTTATTTTTCCCTATATGCAACACCTTGCACTTGTCCACATTAAATTTCATCTGCCATTTGGATGCCCAATCTTCCAGTCTTGCAAGGTCCTCCTGTAATGTATCACAGTCTGCTTGTGATTTAACTACTCTGAATAATTTTGTATCATCAGCAAATTTGATAACTTCACTGGTCGTATTCCTTTCCAGATCATTTATAAATGTATTGAAAAGCACCGGTCCAAGTACAGATCCCTGAGGCACTCCACTGTTTACCCTTTTCCACTGAGAAAATTGACCATTTAATCCTATTCTCTGTTTCCTGTCTTTTAACCAGTTTGTAATCCATGAAAGGACATCGCCTCCTATCCCATGACTTTTTAGTTTTAGTAGAAGCCTCTCATGAGGGACTTTGTCAAACGCCTTCTGAAAATCCAAATACACTACATCTACCAGTTCACCTTTATCCACATGTTTATTAACACCTTCAAAAAAATGAAGCAGATTTGTTATGCAAGACTTCCCTTGGGTAAATCCATGTTGACTGTGTCCCATTAAATCATGTCTTTCTATATGCTCTACGATTTTGATCTTGAGAATTGTTTCCACTATTTTTCCCGGCACTGAAGTCAGGCTCACTGGTCTATAGTTACCTGGATCGCTCCTGGAGCCCTTTTTAAATATTGGGGTTACATTGGCCACCCTCCAGTCTTCAGGTATAATGGATGATTTTAATGATAGGTTACAAATTTTAACTAATAGATCATAAATTTCATTTTTGAGTTCCTTCAGAACCCTAGGATGCATACCATCCGGTCCAGGTGATTTGCTACTCTTTAGTTTGTCAATTTGGCCTACAGCATCTTCCAGATTCACAGTGATTTTGTTCAGTTTGTCTGACTCATCACCCCTGAAAATCATCTCTGTAACTGGTATCTCCCCAACATCCTCATTAGTAAACACGGAGGCAAAGAATTAATTTAGTCTTTCTGCAATGACCTTATCTTCCCTAAGAGCCCCTTTAACCCCTCTGTCATCTAATGGTCCAACCGACTCCCTCACAGGTTTCTTGCTTTGGATATATTTAAAAAAGTTTTTATTATGAGTTTTTGCCTCTATGGCCAACTTCATTTCAAATTCTCTCTTCGCCTGTCTTATCAATGTTTTACACTTACCTTGACAATGCTTATGTTTTATCCTATTTTCTTTAGATGGATCCTTCTTCCAATTTTTGAAGATAATGGTCCAGCATGAATTATGCTGGACCATTATTGAATAGATGTCCATTCTGAGGAGGGGGCAATTAAATAGCTTATCTCAACTACTGTAAACAGCACTGGATCTTCACATTAGGTTCTATAAAACCATGAAAGGCTTCTAAAGACATTAAAGTCATGGGATAGGTAGCAATGTCCTATTGTGGGTTGGGAGCTGATTAAAAATTAGAGGGTAGGGCTAAGTGGTCATATTGCTCAATGGAGAAAGGTGAATAGTGTAGTTCTCCTGGGATCTGTTCTGAGATCACTGCTTTTTAAAATTGTGGCCAGACCTTTGTTCAGCCATTAATTGGCCTTAGGATGTAAGTCAGCCTAAGTGGAAATAGCATTCCTGAGTAGGCCCTCCTCCAGAGGCTGCCTATGGATGATGATCTCCCAGGCCACAAGGGGGGATGAGTCTTTGTGAGAAGGAGGCAGTGTAGTTTTGATTTCAAGAAGGAAAGACATGTTTCAGTATGTTCTCCAGAGTTAAGCCCCCAGCTTAGCAAAAGAAAGGAGAGAAACTGCCCTGCCAGTTCTTGGTGATAGGCTGGAGGGAAACAGAGTGACTCTTGTAACTTTTCCTACACTGAAAGTGAGGATTTTGGCTGGTCTTGACCTGCACCTTCTGGGAGGCTGTAACTTCCTCTCCAGAAGTGCAGGAAGGACCTGTACACCCCTTCAACCCATCAAGAGGAGGGTGCAGTGCCCAGCCAATGAAACCCCTTTTGGTTTCTTTTATTTTGTGGGAAGGAAGGTGTTTTGCTAATTGCTGCCCCCTTCTTTGCCCAGTGAGTTATTTTTCAAAGAAGAGTTTGGAGAAGAAGACAATCAGGAGATCCCCAATCGGAGTTTCCACACTGGGACACAAGACACAGACAGGTGAAGATTGGACGTGCCCTTCTGGAGTCAGGTACTGTTTGAGAAAACGGACATCTGCCCTGGTTAGGATACCCCAGCCCCTTGGGACAGACATTCATTCCACACCATGGATGGATTACAAGTTCCAAATTTCAGTAAAAAGGGGCACTTGCACAGAGAGATACATCATTTAAACTTGTACTGCATCAAAGACAAGGAATCTGGATGTATTTGGACCTTTAAATTACACACTTTATTGATTTTCCTCCAATCAATATCAATAAATATTATTTTGAACACCCATCCCGCGAGTCCTGCCTGTTTTGTCCAGGTACCTGATCTGGTGTCATTAGGAGTGCTGAAGGTTGAAAGAAAAGTAAATGTGCTGACTGTACTCTCTATCTAGCCTGTTCCCTGACTTTGTTGACTGTACTTTACCTGGCCTGTACTTTTCTCTCAACTTTCAGCACGCCTAATAGGGATGTGCAGACAAAAAGTTTATGTTCATAAGTCCATAAGTCGAAAAGGGGGGTCAATTTCGGTCAATATGGACATATGGAGAATTCCATAAGTTGAGTCTATGTCCATACGTGCACCGGTTCCCTAAATAAAAATGTAAACCCCTCACCCTCCTTAATCCCCCCCCCCAAGACTTACCAAAATTCCCTGGTAGTCCAGCGGGGAGTCAGGAAGCCATTCCTCTATTCCTTTGCGAGGAGCACGTGACGTCCGCGTCACGTCGGAGTGACGCGGCTGTCACGTGGTCCACCGCGGTTCCGCTCCCGGACCCCTCGTTGGTCACAAACGGAACTTTTGGCCAGCTTGGGGGGGCCTCCTGACCTCCCCAAGCTGGCCAAAAGTTCCGTTTGTGTCCAACGAGGGGTCCGGGAGCGGAACCAGCTTGGGGGGATCACGTAGTCCACCGCGGTTCCGCTCCCGGACCCCTTGTTGGACACAAACGGAACTTTTGGCCAGCTTGGGGGGGCCTCCTGACCTCCCCAAGCGGGGGAGGACGGCCGCGTCACTCCGACGTGACGCAGACGTCACGTGCTCCTCGCAAAGGAATAGAGGAATGGCTTCCTGACTCCCCGCTGGACCACCAGGGAGTTTTGGTAAGTCTTGGGGGGGATTAAGGAGGGTGAGGGGTTTAAATTTTTATTTAGGATCAACGATCGCGATTTCCAACGTATTCAACATAGCTATGTTGAATACGTTGGAAATCCGATCGTTTTCGCCTCATCACTTTTTTAAGTTAAAAAAAATAAATAAGTAGCGTTTTACATATAAGTTCAAAACGAATGCACACCCCTAACGCCTAATGACACCAGATCATCACAGGTTGGTACTGTGCTATACATACCTGTTACAGTGTATTTTTAACTGCCCCTCAAGCCTTCAACACCCTCAACCTGAGTTTAAAATTTCCCCTGTTACACTGATATGCACGCGTGATAAGGCCCTAATGCCAGCTTTAAGCCCTTATGGCAAAATGATGAAATGCCCTGTTAGTTATCTTTAATGATTTTCAGAATGCAAATATTTGAGTTATAGAGAAGTGTGCAGAGGAGTCTAATTCTGGACACCGCTCTCCAGAGAATGCAAACTATCAGCAGGAAGCTTATGAAAAAGTAGGTGTTCTTTCAGATAGGCTGATTAAAATGTTAGAAGTCTTCTAGTTAAATATAGTATATAGTGATGCTTTAGAAAGCATTTCTTCAAAAATGTTTTTCTGAAAATTATAGGTTAAAAAACAACAACCTTGCTAGTGGTGGTGAAGTAACACTTCCTACTATTATTTCATCAAAGTTTTTGACTTCAGAAATAAATAACAGACTGAATTTCATAGAATGACTGTAAGATCTTTCCATATGGGCAAGGTCCCTAATTAAAACTCCTTGAAAGTAAATTAGTTATTCAGAACTGACCACTGTTTCCCACAGAGGGTAATCAGAGGAAGATTTACAGACAGCAAACATCCTGTGGAGACAGCAATGGTGTTTGTTCTCTTAAGGAAACATGGCCATTAATAAAAGCAAGTAAATGCTTCATCCTGCCAGGATCAGAAAAGTACATATAAACCAAGGCATTAATGGAAATAAAACACATACTCAGAGTGTGCTACCGCAATTTATTACAGCATCAATAATTTTACAGAGATTCTATTTGCTTTGCCACCATTCAGTTTTGATATGACTGTAGCCATTCCATGTACAGGAATAACTTTGTGATTAGGACAGTAGACTGTGAATCAGGATAGCCCGAGTTCTAATCCCACTGTCACTCTTTATGATCTTGGGGAAATTATTTTACCCTCCATAGATTAAGGTACAAACGTAGGGGGTTATTTATTAACAGTTTTCTCCCATTTTGACTGTAAGTATCAAAAGGTCACGCAGATGCACAATGACATGTGTGCATCGGTACGCGCCCTATTTTGCCTTGCACATCCTTGTCTGAACTGCGTAGGGGGGGTGGGGGTGGATTTTATAAGCAGCAGGTATTCATGCCATAACCAGTTTTACCACCAGTTCACCCATTCTACAACTGGATCTTCCAAACTCCCCTGGTATAATAGTGTGCAGTCCCCCCAGTTACCCTTCTGAAATAGCTGTTTTTTTAAAGTTACACTTTCTCCATAGCAGCAGTAAAGTTAGTGTCCTGAGTGCACCCTGTCATGCAACATTTTGCATGTACGTCTCTTGGCCCTGCCTCAGAACACCCATGCCCTGCCCAATCCATGCCCACAGCACACTCCTTTTTGAATCAGATTGAGATATTCATGTATCTGGTAGGCTTGCCAACTGGTTCCAGATTTTCAGGACAGGTTGATCCAGTCCTGGTTTTATTCCCCCAGCATGCAAGTAATTATAGTCTTAATTTCCTTAAGGAATGCATTAGGGAAATCAGAATAAGTCCCAGCATGTAATGGAGTAAAACCAGGACTGGATCAACCTGTCCTGAAAATCTGGAGCCAGTTGGCAACCCTAGTATCTGGAGATGCGTGCACATGGAAGTGACTTTTAAACTCCAAGGCATGTGTGCATGCCCTACATACATGTGCATCTCCCAATTTTAGTATGTGCCCGGCTTTCAAAATTCACCTTTTTGTTTCTACGGGAAAAATAGTAAATAGATTGTAAGCCTTCTGTGGATAAAGAGATACCTACAGTAGCTGAATGTAATCCACTTTGAAGTACTGAAAGGTAGAATATAAATAAATAAATAAATAAAATAATTAAACATTTCCAGGCATCCTCTTGGCTTGATGATTATGCAGCCTCTCCCCCCTAAGGAAACATATGTATATCATATGGTAAATCACAAATACCAACAATCAGAGGACATTAAATTTTCTCGTATACACAAATGTTCGGTTTAACTAAATAGGTTATCCCATATATTGGTGATAACCTTATGTTTATTGATACCGTTTTTAATTTTCTCAATCTTTTAAGTTTTTCAATTTTTTTGAAATTTTCATTACATTTTAATTCATTTCCATTTTAATGCAGTATACTCTTTTTAACTCTCATTGATAATGCTTGTCCAAAGCATTGATTAAAGATCTCTCTTACACAGTCTCCATCTCTAAGGTTATCGTTTACTTAGCTTACGTTTTAAAGGAGATCTTCTTCTCTTATATGAGCCTTCTATTTTAATGAGACTGGAGCCGTTGGCCTGATACTGATAGTGTTTCGACTATCCCATCTTTTTCAGGGACTGAGAGAGATTTTGCTGTCTCTGTATTCTTCTTAAACGCCATGAGCTGTTCTCTCTAATGGCGTCTAATATTAATTAGAAATGTGAATCGGTACCAGACTCATTTCCAATATTGGGTTTGTAGTAAAACCATGGGAAATCTTCATTTGCGGTTCTGAATGCTTTTTTTTTCAGCTGTCCGGAGCCGGACAGCTGACCCTTTAAATCGAATTATTTAGAATCCCCCACCCTCCTGACCCCCCCCAAAAAAACTTTTCTAAAGTACCTGGTGGTCCAGTGGGGGTCCCGGGAACGATCTCCCGCTCTTGGGCCGTCGGCTGCCAGTAAACAAAATGGTGCCAATGGCCCTTTGCCCTTACCATGTGACATGGGCTATTGGTGCCATTGGCCGACCCCTGTCACATGGTAGGAGCAATGGATGGCCGGCGCCATTTTTAAAATTTTTATTTCGTGGGGTTTTCCTATTGCTTTAAGGGACCCCCCCCCCCCCCCCCCCGATTCCTGACGGGTGAGAAAATATCGTACGATATTTTCATCCGTCAGAAAAACGATTCACTTCCCTAATTAATATTACTGGACCTTTCAGCTGCATTTGACACAGTAAATATTGATATTTTAATACAAAGGCTAGATGAAATAGGACTTAGTGAAACTACCCTTCAATGGTTAAATCATATTTGAATAATCAATTTTACCAGGTACAAATCAATAATGCGATTTCCGAAAAAAATTTGTCCAACTGGATGAAGCCATTTCCACTTCAAAATGCCAGCCGAGCAGCAAGTAATAAAATAAAAAATTGGGAAAGGTAGGTTAGGTTAATGGGGTGGGGAGGAGAAGGGAAGAGAGAGAAAGTTTAGGTAAGGGGGTAGGGAAGTTTCTTCCTAGTTGGAGTGGACTGGAAGGGAACTGGGGGAGGCCCAATTGCTAGAAACCATAGAGGGGGCCCATTTAGCTATTCTCCATGCCTGTAAGGAAGGTCCAGTGTATGAGAAGAAAGAAGGCCAGATAGTGATAGTTAGTAGTTACAGATTGTGTACTTTTCCTTCTTGCAGGGGATGACACAACATGACTTTAATGGCCTGGGACCCAGTGGACTGGAAGGATTAGGCAGCATCCACAAGTGCTACCAGACAATCCAGAGACACAGAGTCTGTGGCAGCTCCAGAAGAGTATGAGAAGGATGTGGCAAGAGATGAGGAACACACAGGATTTGCGGGAGGATATGCTCTTCCTACCTTTTGCGAAGCACATATTCATCATGTCTTGGGACAAATCTTCATGAGGGGGAAGGCAGAGAAAGAGAATATGATAGCTTTTTTCCAAAAGCTTTTTACTCCATCGAAGAGCTGCATTCTTGTCCAAAATGAGAGAGATGCAAACCTGCTTGTAGGCATAAGACAGGGCATACAGGGTCTCAAGAAAATGATGTTCAAAGAACTGCAGGGTGTAAGGCAGGAGATTCAGGGTGTTATCTGGATGCTGCAGGAGGAATTGCAGTCCATGACTTCTGTCTAGAGAAAGATTCTTCAGTGGATGCCACAGGGCCATGGATGCTGCCTTCCCTGTATTTGCACCTGAACCTCTATGGTTTATTCCTCCACCAACTGTGGTTCTGCCAATCAATGGGAGGCCCACCCTGCATATCCACCATCATCTATGATGACTCCTCTTCCTATGGCTCCACCATCTCCAAGTATGCCTCCACTAGCAACACCTCCAACACCTAAGAGGAAGGCACTCCTTTCTGATGACCCAGTTGGAGACATCCTCTCTGCTGACATGGGGATTGCCTCATCTTGCACAGCATTTAAATAGGAGAGGCACACCAGTGCTGCTAAGCCTTCATCCTCCCCAAAATGTCAGCTCTTAAGGGTCATCCTCACCTTTGGATCTTTCCTGCGGCTGTCGGCCCTTCCTACTGCCTTCTGTGTCCATGGCTTCTGAAGACACTGTCATTAGTGGCTGCATAACTCTGCGCAGAAGCACCAGACTTGAGCAGTCCATGATACTGGAGCCCCCGCCCCCCCCAAAAAGAAGGACTTCCAAGGAGAGAATACTTGTTTTGCTATGCACAAATACCTTTGAAAATGTATTTCTACCCAAATATTTTTTTCCTTTACAGCCTAATGATGATTCTGGTGATGAATCTCCAGTTAATATTTCCTCACTCAGGTTGTATGCCTCCTCCTCATCTTTCTATTCATCACTGGGCACTGTAAGATGAGCATCTTGTCCCTCTGGAGAAGGTAGGCCTCAGGTCTTGACCATATTATGAAGCATGCGGTAGGCTAGCAAGATGTCACATACTTTTGTAGAGAAGACATGCCTTTGATCTGTCAAGTTAGTGAAAATGTGGTGGTAGGTGGTCATATGACTTTGCCCAGGAGGGCCACTCCAGCTTTTATCAGGGACAGCTTTGCTGCCTATCACCTTGGGATATCTCACTTTCCTCTTTGCTACCTTCTCTCCTTCAGGTGATAGGGGATATTCACTGAAAATCTGACTCATAATCCATTGGCATACCCACAGACCTCAACAAATGTCTTCTACAACAGAGCCCACTGGCAGAACAGGGCAGGCATTGAGAGGACCTTTATCATACTCCAAATGCCTACCCTGTTCTGCCAGTGGGTTCTGTTGTAGAAGACACCCGTTGAGTGAATATCCCCTATCACATGAAGGAGAGAAGGCAGCAAAGAGGAAAGTGAGATATCCCAAGGTGGTAGGCAGCAAAGCTGTCCCCTGGTAAAAGCTGGAGTGGCCCTCCTGGACAAAGTCATACGACCACCTAGAGGCAAGGGGAGATAAAAGAGCAGAAGTTAGTTGCAGTGAGAGCAGCATACCTACCTAGAAGCCAGTCCTCTGTGATGAGAATATCCTGGAAGCAATCATGAATTCCTGACTGTGAGAGGATGTAGGCATTGTGATAGGACTCTGGAAACCTAGGCACAACATCCATGATGATCCTCTTGACACTGCAGACCCACCTGCATGTTGAGGGAGTGGAAGTGTTTAATGGTTTACTTCCCTGAATGCTTTTACTTACCTTTTGGCTTTGTTCACCAATCCCCAACAATCCTAGTATAAAACCCTCCTCAGAAGGTTTACTAGTCTGTGCTGGAATACACTATACCCTTTCATCAACAGATGGACCCCATCTCTGCTCAGCAATCCTTGACATCATCCCATGTTTCAGGAAACTGAAAAACTCTCATCAGCACACCCATACATCTATTCATTCATCTCCAGAATTTAATCTTCCATTCCTGTACCTTTATCCTTAAAAGGGAAGATGGAGGAGAATACTGCCTATACACCTATCTGCTTTACCCTCTCTTCCAGAGCAATAAAGTCACTTTTGATTCACTGGCAGACCTGTAAAGAACAGATTACAGTAGTCTAATTAGGATGAGATGAAAGAGTGAGCAAGGGTTTTGATAGTGTGGTCAGAAGGGAAGGGATGTATTTTAGTGATGTTGTAAAGAAATGACACATTTTAGCAGTGTTTTGAATTTGTATAGAGAAAGAGAAGGTTACAGGCTGAGGGGATTGGGAGGATAACAATGTTATTCACAGAAACAGAGAAAAGTTGACACACAAAAAGTCCTTGGAAGGTGGAAGGTAGGGGTCAAGAGTAAGTGTATTTAAGGGAAAAGATAAGATGTTTAGTGATGCAGTGAGACATTCAGATAGCAATGTCAGTCAAGCAGACTGAGATTTGGGACTGAATTCCTTATAAAAGTTTTGGTATAGAGAGGTATACCTGGGAGTCATCAGCAAAGAGAGTATTGAAAGACATAGGAGATCAGAGTACCAAGGGAATTCATATAGAAAGAGAAGCTAGAGGGCCTAGCATTGAGCCCTGAAGCATACCACTTGATAGTAGGATGAAGGTAGAGGAGGATCCAACAGATGACATTAAAAGTATAATGGGAGAGGTAAAAAGAAAACCAAGACAGAAGAATCTAAGTGAGAACAGAGTATCAAGAAGTAAGTAACAATTAACAGTATCAAAAGCAGCAGATAGTTCAAAGAAAAGGATTGAGTAAAGGACCTTGGTTTTAGCCATAAACATATCATTGGGGACTTTAACAAGGGGTGTTTCTAAGGAACGTAAAACCAAATGCAAAAACCAGATTGCAGTGGATCAAGAATTGTTTGATATGAAAGAAAGTCAAGACAGCGGAGGTGACCAGCACATTTGAGTATTTTGTTTGTGAAAGGGAGGGGGGAAATGGAATGATAGCAGGGCAGAAAGAGTCTAGTGAGGAATTTTTGAGGAGCAATGTAATCACAGCATGTATGAAAGCAGCAGGAACAATTGCATCAACAGAGATAGAAGTATGTGACAGATGGAAGGGATGACTACAGAGGAAAAAGAGCTGAGGAACAGAGTGGAAATGAGGTCAAAGGAACAAGTAGTGAGCTTGGAGGAGGAGACAAAATGAGCATTTTCCTCCTCTGTGAGTTCAGAAAAGGAGGATGAGGCTTAGGTGCATGAAACTTTCTCAGATGGTCATAGTATTTTTGCTTAGCTAATATAATAGCAGACTGGAAGGAAGTTAGTATAAATTTGAAATGTATGAAGTTGGCATTACCATATGATTTTAGCCAAAGACAAAGTTGATAAATTAATGTAGGAAAAGAATTATGGGGTAAGCCAAGGCTGAAGTTTGGTGCGCCTTACAGGATGGGAAAAGGGATGGGCAAGAGTGTCTAAATCAGATAGGGATGTGCATTTGTTTTGAACGAATGCGTAATCCACAACGTATAGGTCCCTATTCATTGCATTTGTGGGTCCGTGAAAAGTATCGCGATCCCCCACAAATGCAACATATCATACGTTTCCATTCTTTTGGTTCGCGCCACGGTGTTTGAGAAATAGAAGGCCATGTGATAAAGTAGGGGCAGATTGGCCTATCAGGGGATCGGGCTTCCCCCGGTAGCCGGACTACGGATCACGTGGCCTCCTCTGCTCCAGGCCATTGAGGGCGCCGGGCCAAAGAAATGAAGAGACCAGGCTGGTGGGTCCGAAGAAAATAAGATGGCTGCTGCCAGCCGCCGCTGGAGAAATGAAGGCCGGCGCAATCAGCCGCCGACGGAGAGCAGGCCGGCGGGGCTGAAGAAAACAAGATTGGCGCAGCCCGAGACTAGGCCGAAGAAAAGAAGATGGCCGCCACCAGCCACTGCCGGAGAAATGAAGACCGGCGCAGCCCGAGACTAGGCCGAAGAAATGAAGATGGCCGCTGCCAGCCGCCACCAGAAACGAGCTGTTCATCTGGGGGCCTTTGTGTGTATATGTATTTGAGATCAGAAGGGTGCTTCTCTGTATGTGTATGTGAGAAAGGAATGGTGCTTCTGTGTGTGTGTGTGTGTATGTGAGAAAGGAATGCTGCTTCTGTGTGTGAGACAGGGAAGGTGCTTCATGTATGTGAGATAGGGAGGGTGCTTCTGTATGTATGTGGTGTATATGTGAGTCAGGGATGGTGGTTGTGTATGTAATGTGTGTGTGCGAGAGAGAGATGGAGCATGTTTTTGGCTGGCTTGTGGCTGTGAGAGAGGGCATATGTGTGATTGAGCCTGTTTGTAAGTGAGATAGAACATGTGTGTGATTGAGAGCTTGTGTGTAAGTAAGAGAGAGCGAGAGCATTGTGTGATTGAGAGAGACTGGCCAGAGAGGTGATGTGTGTATGTGTGAGAAAGATTGATGAGGGAGATGACTGGTGTGTATGTGTGTGAGAGAGAGAAGAGACTGGTTGTGGTCCCTAAGGAAGAGGACAGTGAGGACAGTGAGGACAGCTTCAGCAGCTACTGCTGCTTCTGGTGTGGCCTGCAAGGGAAAGGAGTAGGAGAACTGCTGGAGAGGATAAGTAAAGGTGGCTTTTTAAGTTCATTTTTCTTGATTGACTACCATTTTAATTATTGGGTAGTATGTGATGTGTCTGCTGTTTGAAATATTTTATTGGTGTTTGGTAAAGCTTTCAAAATTTGCATGAGTCTTTAATTATTGGATATTCTATTCATCAGCTGTTCTGAAATTATTTTATTTGTATGATTTTATAATTATGATTAATGATTTATATATCTTGATTTTATTGATTTGTTTCACGAGGAATGGTGTTTTTCCATTGTTACACTGTATAGAGTCTGGCGTGATGCGTTTTACAGTTCAGTTTTGGTCTGCACATTTCTATTTATACTTTGTGACTTTATTCTGTATTTGGTGAGGGTTTGTGTTCTCTGTTCTGCATGCAAAGACTGAGATGAAGCATTCTTTTAATATGTGGTTTCTCTGTAGGGATCTGTAGTAGCTTTAGCTTGGCCTGTTCTGTTTTCCTGATAGGAGGAGTATTGATATTTTAGATTCTGGTGTAATATTTGTGGTATTCTTTTTCATAGGTAGGGTTGTTATTCTTTGTAGAGATGTGAACTGGAACCGGAATTTTTTTTCGTGCGGCCCGATTGGGTTGTTTTTTTTTATTGGCTGCGCCTGAGCCGATAAACAAAAAACCCATCCCAACCCTTCAAAACAGCTCCCTTAGCTTCCCCCATCCTCCCGACCCTCCCCAAAACGTTTTAAATTACCTGATGGTCTCGGGAGCGATCATCTGCTCTCGGGCCGTCGGCTGCCACTAATAAAAATGGCGCCAATGGCCCTTTGCCCTTACCATGTGACAGGGTATCTGTGCCACTGGCCGGTCCCTGTCACATGGTAGGAGCACTGGATGGCCGGTGCCATCTAAATGGATGTTTTAAAGGGTCGGGTGGGTTTAGGGATTGTTTTTGCGTGCCGTTTTTCCCGCCCTCCCCCAAAACGATAAGAGAACCCCACGAACAATTTTGTGGGGTTTTCCTATTGGTTTCAGGGAACCCCCGATTTCTGATGACTGAAAATATCGTACGATATTTTCAATCGTCAGAAATACGATTCACATCCCTAATTCTTTGAGTGTTGGCAGATAGTACTGTGTTGATACGGGAGGACCATGCCAAAATATATCACAATAGGTATGATGCCATATGAATTCCAAGATGCAAAGTTTTCTTGTTGGCATCACAACAGTGCATGAAATTATCACAATAACGTATATATTAATTTTACCTCAGAATGTCACTTTTCATGTAAAATATGTGTTAAATGCATAATTTAAAATTGTGTATAGGGAGGTAGGGGTAGGCGCCAGGCTGTAAGGCTTGCCTAAGGTGCCTAATACCCTTGCACCGGCCCTGTGCACAGCAGCAACACTCCACCCCACCCAGGCATAGTTCATCATGTTTTAGGTCCTAGCACGCATGTTAGACTCCTTGGTCCGTGTTTCAAGACGGATTGGGTAGACAGTACACCCCAGTTGACAGTCGTGCCGCATGCTGAGCCTCGTCTTGTCTTGCCTCCTTGTCTTTCACCTATCAACACCACAGCAACCTGACTACCTCCATTCTGCCAGCCTGTGTTGCCCCTATCAAAACCACAGCAACCTGACTACCTCAGTTCTGCCAGCCTGTCTAGCCCCTATCAAACCCACAGGGACCAGACTACCTTCACTCTGCCAGCCTGTCTTGCCCCTATCAACTTTCTGCCACTCTGCCTTGCTGCCATACACCAGATGACTCACTCAACTCCTTGTGATGTTCTTGCCACTATTATGGTTCCTCAGTGTGTTGGTGCTAGTCTTTCTGCTTGCTATGTTCCCCCTTCATTGTGCTGTAGGATGTTGATGCCACTTATCTTGCCACTTTGCCTGTCATGCTGCCTTCAAGGGTTCATGCATCTGTTATCGGTGCTCTCTTTTGAAGCTGTGGTGTGTTTTTGACACTCTCGCTGTTGCTTTGCACCTCTTTTAAAGCACTCTTGTCACTCCTGGTACCCCTTTACCCCTTTAAAGTGCCTTAGGCTATTCATGCCACTTTGGTGCCACTTTGCCACAGTCTAAGTACTTTGGAGCTCTTTTCTCGTTCTGATGATTGCTCCCCAGACGTTTCATCAGAATTGATAAGAAAACCCCAATTCTGCAGCCAAAAATAGGCTGCAAATACTTCCCCCTTTGACTTTAATGGAAAACAAATCAAACAAATTGGGATTTTTCCCAGAAAATGAATGCAGCAAATTTGGGTCCTGATGAAATGAATAAGAATCAAAACGAATTTTTTCCTTCTGCACATCCCTAAAATCAGATGAGGGTATAGTGTTGGAAGAAGAAAGATGAGATAATAATAGAGAGGATATAATGGTCAATAGCCTGGAGATTCCTGAATATATTGGTGTTGACTGGATGAGACTATGAGGGAGAGTGGTTCAGTGTTAAAATTCACATGATGATCTGAAAAGAAAGAACTGAGGTGGAGAAGTCTGAGAGACAACAATTGGAAGAATGGACTAAGTCAAGGCAGTAGCTATGCTGATGGTTAGGGGCACTAGAGTAAAACTGGAGGTCAAATGAGAAGGTTAAGGCAATGAGTTTTGAGTCATAAGAGTCAGAGGGGTCATTGGAGATTAAAGTCCCCAAGAATAAGGAAAGAGAAAGTGGTTCAAAGAAGAAGGAAAGCCAGGAGTCAAAGGGGCAGATTTTCAAAGCCCTACGTGCGTAAATCCAGGAGGATTTAAGCGCGTAGGGGGGTTACACGCGCCGGGCCTATTTTCAAAAGGCCCGGCAGCGCACATAAAGCCCCAGGACGCGCATATGTCCTGGGGCTTGAAAAAAGGGGCGGGGCATGGGCAGGGAGGTCTGGGAGCAGGACTGAAGCCTCCGGCACAGCAGCCATTTGCTGCTGTGCTGGGGGATCGCACACTGGCAGCTGGCTGGCGCGTGCAAGTTACACCTGCCAGAGGCAGGCGAAACTTACAAAATAAAGGTAGGGAGGGAGATTTAGGTATGGTTGGGGGTGGGTTAGATAGAGGAAGGGAGGGGAAGGTGGGAGGGGCCGAAGGAAAGTCCCCTCCGAGGCCGCTTCAATTTCGGAGCAGCCTCGGAGGGAATGGGGAAAACCATTGGGACTCCCCTAGGGCTCGGTGCGCTCAAGGTGCACTAGTGTGCACCCCCCTTGCACGCGCTGACCCTGGAATTTATAACATGTGTGCGACTGCGCGTGCATGTTATAAAATTGGGCATACATTTCTGAACGCCGGGTAGCACGCACAAATGTAGGTTTTAAAATCTGCCCCAAAGTCTGTGAGGAGGAGAGGGATATATCAGGGGGCTTGATAAATGATAGCTATTACAGAAGTAGTGGGGTGAATAGGTGGATGGAGTGGACCTAAAATGAAAAGAAAGAATTGAGTTTGAGGTGGGAGAAGGGGGTTGAAATATACAGGAGGGGAAAGAGCAGCAGCCTAAATATCTCCACTGCACCTTACTGTGCAAGGGATATGGGAGAAAAGATAATTTATATGACAGAAAACAGCAATTGGAAACAGAATCCTCAAGGGAAGGTCAAGCTTCAGTCAAGATGAAAAAAGTATAAGAAGATGGCTTTTTCTTATGTAGACTACTAAGATGTCTCATTTCCAAAGGAGCTCTATGTGATCGGGGGGTGAAAGACTGATGAGCACAGATTAGGAGAGAGACCTCAGGATCAATAGTATCTGACAAAATGAAGGTAGGAAAGCAATGTGACAAGGCAGTGGCTAAGGCCAGAGGGATACCAGGCTGCGTAGATAACCAGCAGAACAAAGGAGGAGATAATGACCCAGTACAGGTCTTGGGTGAGGCCTCACCTGAAGAACTGTATTCAGTTAAGGAAATCATAACTCAAAAAGGATAGAAACAGAATGAATGTGGTCCAAAAGAAAGTAACCAAAATGATGTGAGGGTCTGCCCCAAAAGACTTATGAGATGAGACGAGAGAACCAAAATATGTATTCACACTTAAGCATACATATGAGCATATCTTGCATGGTACAATTGTGCATATTTTATAAAATGCATGTACTGTATATGATATGCACAGTTTATAAAATACTGTTGTTGATTTCTGAGTGGCCATATGCGCACATAAATGGGACCACATGGATGTGTTTGTATGTTATCCTCCCTGTATGGACATTTTCACAAGAAATATGTGCAGGCATTTTAAGAGGAAAATCTTGAGAAGAAAGATTTGATGTGATATTTTTCAAAGTGAACTTATACTTTTGCTGTAGAAACTGGTATAACTTCTTACATTAGCCAAAATGTGTATGCGTGTTGTTATAAAATTACCCTTATATATCTCTGTACAGCACTTGATATGCATTAAACAAATCATTATAATAATAGTAATAGTAATAGTAATAATGACCTACTTCAATGCTGTTCTCTACTAAGATCATGGATCTAGGGAGAAAAAGGATTCTAAACAAAGGTGACTTGGTCTTTATTTCAAAACTGAAAGGCCTTTTTCTACTTTAGTTTTTCCCACAACCCTTAGCATTGCATAAAACATAGAAACAGAGAATACAAGAACATAAGAGCACGCCATACTGGGTAGAACCAAGCATCCATCAAGCCCAGCATCCTGTTTCCAGCAGTGGCCAATCCAAGTACCTGGCAAGTACCCAAAAACTAAGTATATCCCATACTACTGATGCTAGTAATAGCAGTGGCTATTTTCTAAGTCAACTTGATTAATAGCAGATAATGGATTTCTCCTCCAAGATCTTATCCAAACCTTTTTTAAACCCATCTACACTAACTGCACTAACCACATCCCCTGGCAACAAATTCCAGAGTTTAATTGTGCATTGAGTGAAAAAGATCTTTCTCTAATTAGTTTTAAATGTGCTACATGCTAACTTCATGGACTGCCCCCTAGTCCTTCTATTATCCGAAAGAGTAAATAACAATGTTGTGTTTGTGGCATTGTGGATCCTTGGTTGCTGTGGAGATGACTCCACCCACGGGGAGGAGCCCCGTGGGGAACCACAGCGATAGGCTGAACTCAGCAGACACAGTAATGGATGGAGGGCTTTTATTGAACTGCTGTAGTTAGATGATGCAGGCAGGAAGGTAAGGCACTGAGATCCACGAGGTGCCAATACGTTCAACAGGCTCAGATGTATAATCTCACCCAGATGTTCACGATAGGCGGGAGCCCGCAGTGCGGGTAACGCCGCGGCTGGTGGATGGAGCTGGTGCACCGGATCGTAGAGGTACTCAAAGGAATGTAGACTTCTTCTGATGATGAAATGGTGGGACCAAAGGTCCGTGGTGAAGGATACATAGGCTGGTAGGCCCTCGAGAAGCGAGTACCTGAAAGTCCGATATCCTGAAATGGAGAAGAGAGAGAAAGACCTCTGAGGAGTGGTTGTCTTATTTATTTATTTATTTAAAATTTTTATATACCGACATTCATCCAGGATATCACATCGGTTCACAGTGTAACAAAAACAAACGCCTTAGTTAATAGAGGCCCCAAAGGGTAGTTGGAAGCGAGAGACCTCCGAGGAGTGGGTGTCTAGAGCTTCTAGAGGAGCAAGGCCCTTGGAGTGAAAGTGGCGACTAAGCATGCAGCTTAGAGCGGTCAGAGTAGCTAAACCAAAGTCCTTACTAACTCAAAGGTGGTAGCAAAGTGGAGGCTTGATATACCCAGAGGTATTGACATCATTCGGTGGGGCCGCCCCCGAGGTTCCCACCATGATGCGTATTTGAGCATAGGAGATGTGTGCGCTCGCACCCTAAGAGGCCATGGGAGTGAGCATGGCGGACTGGAACTCCCATGCTAGGTTGGAGACGCTGAGGCCCTCGGCACTCGGCACCGGAGGCAGACATCTTGCCCAAGGACAGAGAAAAAGGAAGAAAAGAGATAAGGCAGAGCAGTAGCAGCCGTCTGCGACCGAAGGATGCAACAAACAAATTCACATTTACCCGTTCTAGACGTCTCATGATTTTAAACACCTCAATTATATCCCTCCTCAGCCGTCTCTTCTTCAAGCTGAACAGCCCAAATCTCTTTAGTCTTTCCTCATAGGGGAGCTGTTCCATCCCCTTTATCATTTTGGTCACCCTTCTCTGTACCTTCTCCATTGCAACTATATCTTTTTTAAGAAGCGGCGACCAGAATTGTACACTGTATTCAAGGTGCAGTCTCACCATGGAGCAATACAGAGGCATTATGACATTTTCCGTTTTATTCACCTTTCCCTTCTTAATAATTCCTAACATTCTGTTTGCTTTTTTGACTTCCGCAGCACCCTGAGCTGATGATTTCAATGTATTATTCACTATGACGCCTAGATCTCTTTCCTAATATGGAACCTAACATCGTGTAACTATAGCATGGGTTATTTTTCCCTATATGCATCACCTTGCACTTATCCACATTAAATTTCATCTGCCATTTGGATGCTCAATTTTCCAGTCTCAGAAGGTCCTCCTGCAATTTATCACAATCTGCTTGTGATTTAACTACTCTGAATAATTTTGTATAATCTGAAATGTAGATTTAGTATATTTGGATTTTCAGAAGGCGCTTGACAAAGTTCCTCATGAGAGGCTTCTAGGAAAAATAAAAAGTCATGGGATAGGTGGCGATGTCCTTTCGTGGATTGCAAACTGGCTAAAAGACAGGAAACACAGAGTAGGATTAAATGGACAATTTTCTCAGTGGAAGGGAGTGGACAGTGGAGTGCCTCAAGGATCTGTATTGGGACCCTTACTTTTCAATATATTTATAAATGATCTGGAAAGAAATACGACAAGTGAGGTAATCAAATTTGCATATGACACAAAATTGTTTAGAGTAGTTAAATCACAAGCAGATTGTGATAAATTGCAGGAAGACCTTGTGAGACTGGAAAATTGAGCATCCAATGGCAGATGAAATTTAAAGTGGATAAGTGCAAGGTGATGCATATAGGGAAAAATAACCCATGCTATAATTACACAATGTTGGGTTCCATATTAGGTACTACAATCCAAGAAAGAGATCTAGGCGTCATAGTGGATAACACATTGAAATCGTCGGTTCAGTGTGCTGCGGCAGTCATAAAAGCAAACAGAATGTTGGGAATTATTAGAAAGGGAATGGTGAATAAAACGGAAAATATCATAATGCCTCTGTATCGCTCCATGGTGAGACCGCACCTTGAATACTGTGTACAATTTTGGTCGCCGCATCTCAAAAAAGATATAATTGCGATGGAGAAGGTACAGAGAAGGGCTACCAAAATGATAAGGGGAATGGAACAGCTCCCCTATGAGGAAAGACTAAAGAGGTTAGGACTTTTCAGCTTGGAGAAGAGATGGCTGAGGGGGGATATGATAGAGATGTTTAAAATCATGAGAGGTCTAGAACGGGTAGATGTGAATCGGTTATTTACTCTTTTGGATAGTAGAAAGACTAGGGGGCACTCCATGAAGGTAGCCTGGGGCACATTTAAAACTAATCAGAGAAAGTTCTTTTTTACTGAACGCACAATTAAACTCTGGAATTGTTGCCAGAGGATGTGGTTAGTGCAGTTAGTATAGCTGTGTTTAAAAAAGGATTGGATAAGTTCTTGGAGGAGAAGTCCATTACCTGCTATTAAGTTCACTTAGGGGTACATTTTAAAAGAGTGTACGCTGGATTTTATAAGATACGCACGTAGCCGCACGTATCTTATAAAATCTGGGGTCGGCGCGCGCAAGGGGGTGCACATTTGTGCAACTTGTGCGCGCCGAGCTCTGTATGCGCTGCCCATTCCCTCCGAGGCCGCTCCGAAATCGGAGCGGCCTCGGAGGGAACTTTCCTTCCATTCCCCCGCACCTTCCCCTCCCTTCCACTAACTAACCCACCCTCCTGTCCCTATCTAACCCTTCCCCCTACCTTTATCAGAAAAGTTACTACTGCTTCTGGGAGTAGTAACTTACGAGCGTCGGCGCGGCAGGCCCCGCCCCAGGACCGCCCACATGCCCCCAAGTACGCCCCTGATCGAAAACCATGCCCCCTGGCCACGCCCCCAATCGCCCCTTTTTGCAAGCCCCGGGACTTACGCACCACCACCGAGCCTATGCAAAATAGGCTCGGCGCGCGCTGGGGGTTTTTAAAAGGGTTACGCGCGTACCTTATGCGTGTAACCCTTTTAAAATCCGGCCCTTAGAGAATAGCCACTGCCATTAGCAATGGTAACATGGAATAGACTTAGTTTTTGGGTACTTGCCAGGTTCTTATGGCCTGGATTGGCCACTGTTGGAAACAGGATGCTGGGCTTGATGGACCCTTGGTCTGACCCAGTATAGCATTTTCTTATGTTCTTATATTCTTATGAAAATTTGATTACCTCACTCATTGTATTCCTTTCCAGATCATTTATAAATATATTGAAAAGTATGGGTCCCAATACAGATCCCTGAGGCACTACACTGCCCACCCGCCTCCACTGAGAAAATTGTCCATTTAATCCTACTCTCTGTTTCCTGTCTTTTAACCAGTATGTAATTCCACAAAAGGACATCACCACCTATCCCATGACTTTTTACTTTTCCTAGAAACCTCTCATGAGGAACTTTGTCAAACGCCTTCTGAAAATCCAAGTACAGTACATCTACCGGTTCACCTTTATCCACATGTTTATTAACTCCTTCAAAAAGGTGAAGCAGATTTGTAAGGCAAGTCTTGCATTGGGTAAAGCCATGCTGACTTTGTTCCATTAAACCATGTCTTTCTATATGTTCTGTGATTTTGATGTTTAGAACACTTTCTACTATTTTTCCTGGCACTGAAGTCAGGCTAACCGGTCTGTAGTTTCCCGGATCGCCCCTGGAGCCCTTTTTAAATATTGGGGGCAAAAAAGACAATTTGAAAAGAAGTTGGCTGTAGAGACAACAAACTCATAATAAAACCTTTTTTAAAATATATCCACAGCAGGAAGCTTGTAAGACTGTTAGATGCTCGAAAAGTGTAAGTGGCACATAGGGAAGACAAGGCCATAGTAGAAAGACTAAATTAATTCTTTGTTGTGATGGTTACTGAAGAGGAAACAGTTTATTGTATAGAGTACAGATCCTATTCAGGTTACATTAGTACTTTCCTAGTTTTGGAAAGTCATTTCAGAAGTTTAGTGTGAGACAGGAGGCTGGATCCTGACTGCTGAGAATAACATGGCTTCAGATCCCTCCTTACCATACAAACTCTATAAGCTTGTCAGAGGAGGTCAATGTCAAAAGCCTTGAGGGTTTGCTTTGCTGCCCTTGTAGTTCAAATAATCACCAGAGAAATAAGATCCCCTGGCTGGTGTTTGACCTTGGAGGGCATAGTGAAAGTGGAGGGGTGCTGCAGGATGAAGAGGAGTATAGCTGATTTTCCCACCTCCTTTAGATCCCATAGTTGAAGAGGCTTCTATTCCACCCAACCTAATTTGTATTATTGTTGTTAAAATTGAAGCAGTTTGGCAGCAGGAATCTGAGCCATTGCAGGGTTTGAGCATTGTTGGTATATTGCTATAAGTAGGTCTGTGCTAAGGAGTGGCTTTGGGGCTGTAACATCTAAAACAGGGAGTGGTGTGTGGAGCACTCTGTTATTGGGGCCTCTAACTGTCACAGGGTGCTAGGCTGAACTTGAGATATACCTCTCCAGGAGGTGTACGGGACTGCAAGGCAAGACATGGGCCAGGCTTCTGCTTAGCCAGTCCCTTCCCCCCACAGGTTGAGCCCTTGTGTTCTGGGGGCCAGTAAGGCTTGGCAGAGGCAGCAGTGCATCATGGTGAGTCCTGGGCAACTGGAACAAGGTAAGCCTTGGACAGGATGGACAAGGCAAAGGTTGGTACAGGCTGGATGAGGCAAGGCTTGGATAGGTTGAAACAGGGTAGGACAGCATACTAGAGCTAGACTCAGAAAAAGGACTGGGCTGCATATAGAAAGAGACAAGGCAAGGTAGTGAACATGGTCATGGAGAGATACAAGCAAGGCAGGATACTGGATAGTGCAAACAAAAAGAGTTGAATCGGTATCAAGGTGAACAAAGTATTTATTAGTAATTTCAACTATTTTTGTTTGCACGTCTGCTATATTGGATCGGCTTCCATGCTGTTTTTTAGGATACTGGACAGGATTAGGTACAGACCCAGGCTGGGACAGGATACTGAGCAAGTACTGGGACAGGGAATGGATGCTAGGGTTTGGACTGGACAGGGCATGACAAGACCAGAGAAAGACAGGACTGGACAAAACTGACTACTACAAGACTGAACAAGGACTAGGCAAGACAACACAGAACAAAGAACACAGAAGCCAAAAAGTAGCAATGATGGAGGCCCATAGACCACTAAGCAATAGACCCAAAGGCCCTAATACAAGAGTAGAGAAGACTCCGAGGCCACAAGGCAAGGTAAGGCCTATATAGGCCACAGAGCAAGGAGCAGAGGGACAGAAGGCCTGGAAGCCATAAGACAGGGTAAGGCCTGAGTAGGCTGCAAGACAAGGAGCAAGATACTGGAAGGCCCAGGGGCCACAAGGCAAGATAAGGCCTAGATGTGCCGAAATGAAAGGAGCAAGGAATAAGAAGGCCCAGAGGCTAAAAAGCAAGGTAAGGTCTAGATAGGCTGCAAGCCAAGGAGCAAGAGGCCACAAGGCATAGAGCAAGGTAATAGTGTCCAAGACAGAGAGCCAAGAGAGACTCCCTGAAGAGGCACAGATGTACTGGCAAGTCTGGGTTACATATGGCTGGAGCTTGGGTGAGGTATGAGCAGTGAATAGGAACTTAGCAAGACAGGAAGTTAAGCTTGCTGAAGTCCCCTGGTGGAGCTGCATCACAGACAGTCAGTGAGGAGGTGGCTCGGATAGTTCAGAACAGAGCTCACTGGAGGCCTCCACTGTTGAGAAAGTGTTGTAGCAGGCAGAATCAGGGCCCGATGAGGCTGCACAACAGACAAAATCGTGACACTACCACTGGGCATTGGGGAGTCACTGTCTATGGCTGTGGTCTGCTGGAAGGTTGAAGTTGATCCACTGCTGGGACAAGATGTGGGTGTGTAGGGAATCTTGGCATTAGGTGGAGGGGGGAGATGTAGTTTTTTTTAAATGTTTGTAATAATTATGGCTCAGGTTAGTTTTGAAAATAAAGTTGTGATCTTTTATGACAAACCTTTGTGTATTGTGATTTATTGAATGTAAATTGTGAAGGTTGAGTATGAGGGAATGGGAAGTCCTGGATGCACATGTTACCAGTGAGAGACAGTTGAGCCACACATAGTTCTACCAGTTTGAATTACATTAATTACCTATGCAACATGGACTGAGGACATTGAGAACTAGTTTAAATATTTGACTTTAGTCAGAAACATATTTATGTTTTCTAACTGTGAAAACAAACTTAAGTACAAAACTCTGACCTTGATTACAAAATCATTTCCTTTAAACATTTTATTCTTAGCTCATTGATTACAGGCTGTAATTTTCATATATCCTTCTGGAGTGATGCTAATTGGAACCCTTGATAGAGAAAAAAGAAAGATCTGACAATTGAAGCTATGAATTATTAGTCAGTCTGCTTTGAATTAAGAAAAGGTTTCTTTTTCTGTAACCTTTAACTAACCTGCCCACTGACTTAACCTCAAATAGCCTTTGGACTTGCAGCTGCCCTTAGCTGTGGTGTCTTTTACCAAGAGGAGGAAGAATTCATTCGTACTAGTTACGATATATACAACCGATGCTATCATTTATCCTGTAACCTAAAACCAAAATACAAGATCACACAACTCCTGACAAAAACACGTATTGAGCCTATGAAGTTCAAAACTAAGAAAAGCAAGCAAGAAATAAATTTGCTTTTTTTCATATTAGATTTTTTAACTTTGCCTAAACAACAGGGCATAGTTTAATATAATAATGTGGGATTGTTTTAAATAGACTGAACACACGTGACAAGTCTCTGGTGAAACAAGGGTCTGTGGCAGAAGTTGTTATTAAGACTAAAGCAAATGCTTTGAGGTACCTTTGAAGACAATAATAAAATAAAAAATTATAGGTGTTTGCCATTGGCTACTGTCTGCAAACAGTCCAGAATAGATAGAAAGAAAAAGGTTCTCAGCCAGGCTTGTCCACTTTCAAAATATATATTTTCAAAATAAAAAATAATTTCTAAGGTAGTATTATTAAATAAGGAATGGGGGATTATTTTTGTGGAATTGTCAATAAAACCTAACTTTTTTCTTTGTGCACATGAGTGTTGCTGTAATTTAAAACCTGTAAGAAAATCAAAAACCCAAAAGGAAAGTAAAACGTCTGTGACACGCTGTGAACATGTTGTTGGTAAAGTGGACAACAGCAAGTTGCATAAATAAATAAAATTGAATAAATAGCTAGGGATGTGTAGAAGAAAAAAAATCATTTCAGTTCAATCATTCATTTTGTTGGAACCCAAATTTGTTTCATTAGTTTCAATATGAAAAAAAAAATAATTTATTTGTTTCATTAGTTTATACATTTGCTATTAAAAGCTATGGGGGAAGCACTGCAGTCTATTCTGAGCTCCAGAATACTGATTTTCTTATCAATTCTAATGAAACTTGTGAGAAGAAATCATCCTATAGGGGGGAAAAACTGCAGGATATGTAGACAGTGGAAAAGTAGAATAAAAAAGTGGCATAAAGTAGCCTAAGCTTCTGCAAAGGGGTATTAAGCTTCCAGCATTGGCAGGAGTTCTCCAAAATACCATGGGAGAAGCAAAGAAGTAGCAAGAGGAGGAAGAACATCCCAAGATGGAAAAAGAGGACACCAGCAGTAGTGATTTGAACACTTAATGGCATCACGAGAGACAAAATGGTATCAAAATTGGCATCAGCATCCTAAGGCACCCTGAAGGGAGAAGAAAGCAAAAAACGTGGCAGAAAACATCCCAAGAATCAGACCAAGAATCAGAAAGCTTGTTATCAAGATTTCAAAAGCATAGGAAAGGTGCACAACAGCACCCTAGATTGGCAAGAATCTAGTGTGCTGTAGTGACTTAGCTGGGATTTTGCAGAAAGAAGTTAAGAACCCCCAAGGTATAAAATCTGTACATGGCAGCAAGTTTGAGTGCCACTAGACTCTGAAGGTGTAGGATGAGGGGCATAGCATTAAGGCACAGTGGCATGGGAAATGCCAGTCATTCTATTCAAGCATACAGAAAACCAGAGAGGGAAATGTCTCTCCTTTATTGAAGTATGGCTGCACCTGACTGATCCAACAGTCCAGTAGCATATGTTTTTGTAATGAAGTAAGCCAAGCCATGCATGTCATAGGTACCCATGTGCACAGTACAGTGGAACTGTGAATGGGCCATGAAATCAGTTTTGATTCATGGGATGGTGAAGCCATGGATATCCATGGCAAGAGCAAGAGATGACAAGAAGGTGAGTATCATTGATGAAGATAAGAAAGGTATTAAAAGCCTGAGGAGTATTTCTGTAAGTTTCCAAAGTGATGTATAGCTAAGGCAAGAGGAAACATGGGCAAGTACTTAAGGGTAAGGGGATTTGGCAAGAACCTTGAACACAGTTGGAGGAAACACTCTAAGGTACCAGCTTGCAGAGCAAGTGGCAGCAGCAGTGGTGCTCCAATATCTTTAGAACTGGAATGTCAGGAGTAGAGCAATGCAGCAAGAAGGGAAACCATATCAGCCCCAAAGGCTAGTTCTTGCACATGCATAGAAGATCGGGCACCCTAATGTGGAAAGGATTGCTAGGAGCAGTAGCATCAAAAGTGGAATTTTAATAATTTTTCAAAACTGTAATGGTAGGAGCAGAGCAATGTAGTGCAATGTATAGCTGTAACACCTCCAAAGATGTGGTATTGTCAGTGTCAGGTCCATGGAACATTTGTAAAATACCTATGCAAGTAGAAAATGTAGTATTCGTAGGGACTGCAAAGTTTATTGGAAAATATTAAGGATTTTGAGCTTCGTTTTGATGATTTTGATATGGTGGTTGGAGCATGGCATCCTGCAGCTGGAAGGTCAAGCCACAGTGGTTCTTAGAGATGTGAATCGGAACCGGAATCGGTTCGGATTCCGGTTCCGATTCACATGTGTTTTTTTTTCATCAGGCCCGATCGCAGTTTTGTTTATCGGCTGTGCCCGAGCCGATAAACAAAAAACCCACCCCGACCCTTTAAAACTAATCCCATTGCTTCCCCCACCCTCCCGACCCACCCAAAAATATTTTACAGGTAGCTGGTGGTCCAGTGGGGGTCCCGGGAGTGATCTCCCGCTCTCGGGCCGTCGGCTGCCACTAATAAAAATGGCGCCGATGGCTTTTGCCCTTACCATGTGACAGGGTATCCGTGCCATTGGCTGGCCCCTGTCACATGGAGGGAGCACTGGATAGCCGGCGCCATCTTGAAAAATGGCACGGGCCATCCAGTGCTCCTACCATGTGAAAGGGGCCGGCCAATGGCACGGATACCCTGTCACATGGTAAGGGCAAAGGGCTATCGGCGCCATTTTGATTAGTGGCAGCCGATGGCCCGGGAGCGGGAGATCGCTCCCGGGACCCCCACTGGACCACCAGGTACCTGTAAAATGTTTTTTGGGGGGTCGGGAGGGTGGGGGAAGCAAAGGGATTAATTTTAAAGGGTCGGGGTGGGTTTAGGGTTATTTTTGTGTGCCGTTTTTCCCGCCCTCCCCCAAAACGATAAGAGAACCTCCATGAACAATATCATGGGGTTTTCCTATCATTTCGGGGGAGCCCCCGATTTCAGACAATTTTGAAAATATCGACGATATTTTCAATCGTCCGAAGCCCGATTCACATCCCTAGTGGTTCTGTTTATTTCTGCAGCTGAAAGTGTCAACCCAGCCACAGTAGATATGGTTGGAATAGAGTTGCAGAAATCCACTACTTATTCTTGGGATAAGTAGCTTAGAATATATCTACCCCTTGGAATCCTTGTGACCTGGCTTGGCCACTGTTGGAAACAGGATAATGGAATAGACCCTTGGTTTGACCCAATATTGCAAGTCTTATGTTCTTATGGCATTCTGCAGTTGGAAGTATCAGGCCTCAGTGGTTATGTTTGGAGCAAGATAGGCTTAATCAGGATACATTAGGCCTCAGTGGATATAATGGAGCATGGCATGCCACAGCTGGAAGTGTCAGACCACTGTGGATATATTTGGAGTAAGACAAGCTTATGCAGGATATGTTAGGCCAGGCCTCAGTAGTGGGTTTTGGAGAAAAGAAGGCAGAAGATCTCAGTGAATTCATGCTCCAGTGGTGTTTAGGAAATACCACCACTGAGGCATGCTTCCACCGACTTCCCCTGCCTGCTTTTCTCCAACTACCACCTCTGAAGCATGACTCCACTGTGCTGGTCCTTGGAGCATGGCAGGCAGTTGAGTCATGCTTCAGTGGTGATAAATGGAAAAGCAGGCAGAGGAACTCAGTGGAGTCATGCCTCCATCATGGTAACTGGGGAAAAGTAGGCAGAGAACTCAGTAAAGTCATAACTCAGTGGTGGTAATTGGGGAGAAGCAGGTGGAGGAACTCAGGGGAGTCATGGCTCAGTGGTGGTAACTGGGGAAAAACAGGTGGAGGAACTCAGTAGAGTCATGACCCTGCAGTGGTGCTTGGAAGATGGCAGGCAGAGGAACTCAGTGAAGTTATGCCTCAGTGGTGGTAATTTGGGAAAAGCAGGTGGAGGAACTCAGTGGAGTCATGATCTTGTAGTGGTGCTTAGAACATGGCAGACAGAGGAACTCAGTGGAGTCATGATCTTGCAGTGGTGCTTGGAACATGGCAGGCAGAGGAACTCAGTAGACCTTATGGTGGTGTTTGGGGCTAAGCAGGCAGATGAACTTAGTTGAGTCTTGACTCTTCAGTTGTTGATGGGGTTATGTCAGAAGGAAGGAGGAAGAGTCCAACTGGCTATACTGGGGACACAGCAGTGGTGGAGATTAAAAGCACAAATAATAAGTGCAGGAGGAAGAGAGTAGCACTGCTCAACAAGCAGAGTTAGAATACTTGGCAGAGATACACACTGTCTACTGGCTGGGTAGCCTATACAGTATACAATTCTACAGTAAAACATCTCTTTCAGTGTGTGCAAAAATGTCTCCCACAGGCATAGGCACTGCAATCTGCCTCAGAAGTTAATAGTAAATGCACATTAGAAAACAAGACAACAGCATACAGAGTGAACCCTATTTATAATTTGGTACCAGTTAGTTTGGATCTTTGAATGGACTCCTTGAGATAACTTGATATGTCTCCCTTGTCAGTTTTGGTTTGTAAACAATTTTGAATTATATGTGTTAAATCTTGTACACTTGCATTTAAGCAATTAATCAATTTTAATAATGATAAAGACAGAAAGACAGAATGGCATCAAAACCCCCGAAGTCATACAGTTCTATGAATCACAAACAGTACAGAGCATCAAAATCTCCAACGAGTAAAGTATGGGCATCCAATTGAAAACAGCAAAGAGGCATCATAATCCCTAAGATGTAAAGTACTAGTGGGATATCACAACAGCACAGAGGCATCAAAGCCATAAAGCAAGAAGAGAGGGGCAAAGGGAACCAACAATACTTGTATACACTGCCCAAAGCAATGAAGGCACCAAAAGAACAGCTCCAACAATGGCAAGATTTTGCCAAGGCACCACAAAGTGGCAAAATGATACCCATTGTGCAAGGTGTTCTCCAAGGCATCATAAGAGAGCCAGGAGCAGGCTGGGCAGTAACAGTAGCAGACTTAGAAAGAAAGGCATAGAGCCAAGAAAGAGATGAGAGGAGAAACTGTTTTTCTTTTCTTTTCTCAACATTATTTATTTTTGGGGACAAACTACCCCAGTATAAAAAGAAAAAAGCAGGGTGAGGGAACCAGGCTGGAATCGTAAAGGTATACAACAAAAGAGTAAGATAAAGAACCAGAAAAGAGATGGGGTGGGAGAAAAAAAATTGTATTTTTTTTCTTTTTTTTAAATATATTTTGGGGATAAAATACCTCAGTTTAATCAAATAAGAAGTAGGATGAAAGAACCAGGCTGGGATCTAAGCAGCAAACAACATGGAGGCATCAAAACCCCTAAGGTATATCATCAATGGTATGGAAGCTTGGCAGAGTAACAGCAAGACCCCCAAGGTGTATAATCTGGGGTATAACAGGTATGCAGAGTGGAGGCAAAATTCCCAATATGTAGTATAAAAGTTACAGCAGCAAGGCAGAGTTTCAGCAAGACCCTTTAGGTATAGCATCAAGAGTATGGCAGTAAGTAATGGTGGCAATAAGACTCCCAATGGCATGGTAGTTAAGCAGAGTGTCAGCAAGACTCCCAAGGTATAATGTCATGGGGCATGGTACCTAGGAATAATGATAGCAAGACTTCAAAGGTGCTTTCAGTCATCTTGCCACTCACATGGAAATTCTGGAAAATCCATCAAGGGGCAGATTGATTTGCAAAAAAAACTTTTTTTTTTTTTTTTTTTTTTTACAAACTCTGCCACCAGCCTTGAATGATAAGGGCTCACAATATCCCTGCCATTGAGAAGACACATTCACTAGGCAAGCTTGTTTGTGGGTAGGAAAGGTAATGCTGAGCCACCTTGGCTAGGTCTGGCCAGAACTTGGACTTATAGTTTAATTCTGTCCTATCTTCCGACATCCATGTTTTTACTCTCCCTGTTTTAATGTAACTTCTCATTTCTACTTATACGTTAATTGGTTTCCCCATGTTCTAATGTAAACCGGTACGATAAGACCTGGTCTTGAGTGTCGGTATAGTAAAAGAAGTTAAATAAATAAAATAAATAAAATGCCCAATATTCCATCATATCTGTGTCCATGTCTACGATGGGCACAGTTAGATAGTATTTTGCAGAAATTTCTGCTGGGTTTTTCTTTGCTGGGTTGGAACAAGGGACTCTCTTATATCTGCTTTAGTTTTGGTCTGTATCAGGAGAAAAGGTTCTGTGGGGGCAACATAATTTCAGCATATTGAGGTGGAGGAGAAAGTGGTAGCTGACAGTAGGGGTGTGCATTCGTTTTCAACATATATGTAAAACGCAACGTAATTTTTTTTTTAACTTAAAAAAGTGATGAGGCGAAAACGATCGGATTTCCAACTTATTCAACATAGCTATGTTGAATAAGTTGGAAATCGCGATTGTTGATCCTAAAGTGGTAGCTGACAGTAGGGGTGTGCATTCGTTTTCAACATATATGTAAAACGCAACGTAATTTTTTTTTTAACTTAAAAAAGTGATGAGGCGAAAACGATCGGATTTCCAACTTATTCAACATAGCTATGTTGAATACGTTGGAAATCGCGATTGTTGATCCTAAATAAAAATTTAAACCCCTCACCCTCCTTAATCCCCCCCCCAAGACTTACCAAAACTCCCCAAGCTGGCCAAAAGTTCCATGAGGGTCCGGGAGCGGACGCGCGGGGAATCACGTGATGTCGCGTCACTCCGACGTGACGCCGACGTCACGTGGTCCACCGCGGTTCCGCTCCCGGACCCCTCGTTGGACCCAAACGGCACTTTTGGCCAGCTTGGGGGGGCCTCCTGACCCCCCCCAAGCTGGCCAAAAGTGCCGTTTGGGTCCGGGAGCGGACGCGCGGTGGACCACGTGACGTCGGCGTCACGTCGGAGTGACGCGACATCACATGATTCCCCGCGCGTTCGCTCCCGGACCCTCGTTGGACCCAATGCACTCTATAGCGACAACCCCGCCTGGCTCAAGGAAATGCCACGCTTCCGTACTTCCAATCACCCATCCAGAGCCACCTTAGCTGGCACCCTCCACACCCCACCGCTCAAAACTGCGCATCTCACCTCCACCAGAGATAGAGCTTTCACCATAGCAGGACCCTCCCTATGGAACTCACTCCCCACCTCTCTCCGCCTCGAACCCTCCCTACTCAACTTCAAAAAAGGCATCAAAACATGGCTCTTCCTGCAGGCCTACCCCGACTCTAACCAAACCTAACCCACCTACCCCCTGCCACACCGCCACCCCACGCCCTCCTCTCCTCCCCACAAGAAAAGATAAATTATACAATCTATAAAATGTAAGGATATTGTTAATGCTGTTTTTCCACTAAGAATATTGTTAAGACTGTTATCTCAGTTCCTATCCACCTTTCTCCTTTCTCTCCTACTCTTGTTTTTCACGCCTCTTAGGCTCTAGCTTTCTTCCTACCCCCCCTCTCTCCCTTTTCCTCCTCTGCTCCCCTTCCCCTGTCCCGGTTATTTGTAATTTCTATTTCCTTTTCTCCATGAGTTTATTGTGAACCGGTATGATGTGTCCCACGAATATCGGTATATTAAAAGTTCATAAATAAATAAATAAATAAATAAATTTCCTTTTTTCTATTTTCTTACTTTTAAGACTTACTTTTCCGAAACCTCGGAGTCATCTTAGACAAGCAATTAAACTTAAAAAGATTCATTAATAATACCACCAAAGAAGGCTTCTTTAAACTACAAATCCTAAAACGGATCAGACCACTCCTCCACTTCCAAGACTATCATACAGTTCTCCAAGCAATTATATTCTCAAAAATAGACTACTGCAATTCTCTTCTACTCGGCCTCCCAACTAATACCATTAAACCCTTACAAATGCTCCAAAACGCTTCAGCCAGGATTCTGTCTAAGACCAAAAAAAGAGAACATATTACACCTGTCTTGAAGAACCTACACTGGCTCCCAATTAAATATAGAATCACCTACAAAGTGTTGACCATCATACACAAATCCATGCACAACCTCATCCCTCTGGACCTCAATATACCTTTTCGACTTCACATACCATCCAGACCGGTAAGAGCAGCTTATAGAAACTCTCTCTTCACTCCACCCATCAAATCCTCTCTAAACAAAAGAGCTTTATCCACAGCAGGCCCCGCAGAATGGAACTCCTTACCTCCAGAACTAAGGCAAGAACAATGCCCGCACACTTTTAAAAAGAGACTCAAAACCTGGTTAATCGAGCAAGCATTTAATTAAAGCCAAGCAATTACTCGTTTCATATTTTACCATCCGTCAGACTACGCACTAGTCCATCAATCAGAATACAAACTATAGTAACACTTCATCTCTCTCCCTCATCACAAATAAATAAATGATCCATAGTCCGTATAATTTACTAATCTAATTCTCTCCCAGAACTACAACCAATCTTTCAAAAAATTCACAATATAACTATTATTTAATATATATTTATAACTATTATTATGCCTTATGTTCTCTCTTATCCTAGTTCACTCTCCTGTTGTAATGTAATTGCATTCTTACATGCTTGTTATTGTTTCAATGTAAACCAAAATGATGTGTAACTTTGCTACATGAATCGCGGTATATAAAAATGTTAAATAAATAAATAAATAAATGAATAAATAAATAAGTAAATACATTTATCTATCTTCAACTGCATTACATCTCTGTTCTTTCTTTTTCCTGTTACCCAGGTTTCTTAATAAAATCTGTTTAACCTCATTGTCAAAATAACATTTTTCCTTTCAAGAGTTTTTACTTCCCACTTTCATCTTTTCTTCCTCCAATCTAATGTTTCACTATTCACTTCTCTCTTACTCTTCTCACAATCTCATCTTCTTCCTCCACACCAGTCTTAAGAACATAAGAACATGCCATACTGGGTCAGACCAAGGGTCCATCAAGCCCAGGTGCTTTTAAGTAAAGAGCAAACAGAGAAAGATTCCAAATTAATACAGACAACTGATAAGCAGATTGTTAACAAAAACAAAAAACATATTTTTAAATGTCTATATACAAATGCTAGAAGTCTAAAAAATAAGGTGAATGAAGAAGTAGATATAATTGGCATCTCAGAGACTTGTTGGAAGGAAGATAACAATGGAACACAATGTAATACCAGGGTACACATAATGAGATTAATAATAAAATGAATGAGTGTGTCCGATACATACAGATATTGGTGCACAGCCAAGAATAAGCTAGAATTTTTACTTGTGCAGGTACTTGTGTGCGTAGGTTTTAAAATGCACCAACCACGTGTAAGTATGCTCCTAATTTTAAGAGGTTACTCTAGCACTGACAGCAAGCGTATGTCTTCCATAGGATCTTGTCAGACCTCTCTAGTTCTTCATCCTAAATGCTGCTGACTCCTCACCCTATTCTATAAGCCCTAAAACTTGTTCCTCATCAGGAGTAGCAGTAAAGTTACACAGATAACTAGTATACACACACTGCGGTTTTTGGTTTTAAAAGCCTGGAATGCCCATGTCCCACCCATGCACCACCCATTGCCTCCACCTTTTCTGCTCCCTTATTCCTTACACATGCATGGGTACATACGCACATATTTTGCAGCTTTTTAAAGTCTATGTTGCTTGCATGGCCCACATATGCGTGTATGTGGGCATTTTTGCACGAGCAATTTTTTTTTAAATTGACCTGTATATCACAATGATAGGATGGATCAAACTGGTGAAGGGGTGGTGCTATATGTTAAAGAAACAGAGTCAAACACAATAAATGTTCTTTCAGAAACAAAATGTATTATATAACCTTATGGATAGAAATTCCATATGATAAGGGGAATATAATAAAGTAGTAGTGAGGGTTTACTACCATTCTCCAGGCCAGAATGAGCAGACAATGAAATGTAAACAGAAATTAGGGAAGCTAACAAAATCATCAGCACAGTAATAATGGGTGATTTCAATTACCCCAGTACTGACTGATTAATGTCACATCAGGACATGCTAGAGAGGTAAAGTTTCTAGATGAACAGCTGGTATATAACTGACAAGAAGGGGAGCTATTTTAGACCTAATCTGTGTGACTGTATTCAGTGTTTGCAGTAGGTTAGGGCTCATTTGCAATTGTATGTATGCAACAACTTCTTGCATGAGGTTTTGGGTAGAAAGTAGGCAGAAAGATCAACTAATTCAAGTGGAAGGAGGCTACATTTTTGGTAGGAATTCAGGATGCATCCACAGGACCACTTTGTTATGGAAGAATTGCAGGTAGGGGGAGTTGGTGAACTAATGCTTGAAGTTCATTCATTCTGCATGTAGAAGTGGAAGCAACTAAGAAGAGCAGCTTCCAGGTTAAGTGTTTGAGAGAGGCTCACTCAAACAGCTCAAAGGGAACCTTCATCAGCAAAGTGAGTATTGTGGTGATTAGAAATAACTTTGTTTTAAGCTTATGCAGTTTGGAGATTAGAATAGGCCAAATGTATTTGATTGCGCAGTTAGAAACTAATCATTTTTAGATTAGGGCCAGCTCAACACCATAGCCTGGCCCAGAGGCCAGGTCCCAATGCTAGGGCCTCGGCTCAGGGTCAGGTCCAGACCTCGGAATTCTTATTCAACTTCTTCTTTCTTCTGCTCTTCTTCGCCAACTGATGTCATCCGCCGGGGTCCTTATGCCGGAGTTAATGAACTCTGATGCATCCTCCCCAATGGATGGTACCATTTTGATGTACGGCAGTTGCATTAGCTTCTTAAGGTAGATCATAAGTAACTTCCCACTTTTGTAATTTTCAGAATAGTATCTAGCATTTTTCAAAAAGAGAGTGACAACTATGCCACTTGGCAACTTATTATAACCATATCTGAGTTTGAGAATAGATGTTAAAACAGTTGGTTTCTTACTATTAACAAAATCTGTTTCCAATTCTCTAATTGTAGATTCCTAAAACTTGGTCTTAGCAAGCATGCCTTATTTTTGAAAGTAGAAAAAGTAATAATTCATCCTCTCAAAACTGGTTTGAATCTTGCATAGAAATATCAGGAATTACATTGGCATCAAAATATTCTCACAGTGAGGAATTTAAAAGATTTATAAAACATTCATCCTCAAGAAGACTCATATTAGATGGCCAGCCTTTCAGCTTCAGACTAGTGTCAGAACAATCCAAGGATAAAGTGATGACCACATATCAGAAGTGAGGATTGTAGCAAAATAGGCCTTAGTTATACTAGAAATCAAGCCGCTTGAAAGCAAAATATAGTTTATGCGAGAAAATGATTAATGGGGATGGGGAAAAAAGAATAATCTTTCTCAGTAGGTTGAAGATGTTTCCAAGGGTCTGCAAGATTAGGTTGAGATATCATAAAGCTTATCATATCATAAGCTTATCATAAAGCTTATCCGATCATATTACCCCAACCCTCATCTCACTACACTGGCTTCCAATAAAATACAGGATTGAATACTAAATGCTATCCATAATTCACAAAATAATATATGAAGAACAAACAAATTGGCTCAGCGCATCCATAAAACTCCACTCACCAAATAGAAATCTTCGATCAGCAAACAAAGGCCTACTAAAAATCCCACCAACCCGTCACAAACTCATCACAACTCGGAAGAGAGTCATATCACTAGGAAGCAATGAACTTTGGAACTCCCTCCCAATGGAACTGAGAACACAACAAAATTTTAAAACCTTCAAAAAAGAGCTAAAAACTTGGATGTTTACAAAAGCCGACCAAAACTCCTAATGACACCATACAAAAACGACTATACCAGAATATTCCAGACTATACCAGAATGACTATATGAAAGAATATATACTAGAGCAGGGGTCAGGAACCTTTTTGGCTGAGAGAGCCATAAACGCCACATATTTTAAAATGTAATTCCATGAGAGCCATACAATATGTTTAAAACTAAATACAAGTAAATGTGTGCATTTTATGTAAGATCACACTTTTAAAGTACAATAAGTCTCTGAAAATATTACACCAGGCCTTAAGACACCAATACATCTCCTATTAGGAAAACGGACCAAGTCAGGCTGCTAAAGAGTCCTACACAGAAACTACACGCCAGCAGAAAACCTCACCTGAATCACGTGCTGTCCCTCACCTAACATAGAATAAAGAGACCAAAACGCATAACAAGAAGCATGCAGACAAAAACTGAATTGGAAACTGCAACAAGCCAGAGTCTCTGTATGCAGTGTAACAAAGGAAAAAAGAAACATCACACATCCTTATAAAACAAATCAAGAAATATAAAATCATCAGCAGTAAAACTGTACTAACAAAAAGAACATATTTCGAAACAGCTGATGAGTGGAATATCCAATAATTAAAAACTCATATAAAACATTTCCAGATACCAACAAAATATTTCAAAATAGCAGACACAAAGATCCAGTAATGAAAAATAATAAGGATACAAAAAGTTTTTTGCTCTGCATACCTGGGAACGTTTGATATCCAGGTGTCCTGAGATTGTTCTGAATTAGCAGGAGGTGGGGTGGTTTGCTTGGAACTTTCTCCTCTCTCAGTCACATACAGCGCTCTCTCTCACACTGGCTCTCAATGACACACCTATACACACATGCTCTCAGTCACTCACATATACAAATGTTTTTTCTCTCTCACTTATATAGGCTCTTAATTACACATTTACACACATGCTGTCTATCTTTTCACGCTTACACACACACAGGCTTTCAATCACATAAATACATGCTGTCTTTTTCTCTCACACACAGACTCTCATTCACATGCTTACAAACATGTCCTCTCTTTCTCTCATTTACACACAGGCTCTCAATCACATACTCACATGCTCCCTCACCTAAATCAGCTCTCAATCACACACATACACACATGGTCTCTCTCTCTCTCATTTAAACACAGGCTCTCAATCACATACTCACATGCTCCCTCACCTAAATCAGCTCTCAATCACACAGACACACATGGTCTCTCTCTCTCATTTAAACACAGGCTCTCAATCACATACTCACATGCTCCATCACCTAAACCAGCTGTCAATCAGACACAGACACACATGATCTCTCTCTTACTTATACACACAGGCTCTTAATCATACATACACATGATCTCTCTCACACACAAAGGATCTCAATCATACACACATACTCTTTCAAACAAACAGGTTTTCAATTACAAACTTACACATACAGGTTCCCAATGGTAAACTTACATTCATGCTCTCTCTCTCACAGGCAGGATCTCAATCACAGACATACTCTCTTTCACATATACAGGCTCTCAATCATTCACATACATGCAATCTCTCACTCACACACACAGGATCTCAAACACACATGCTTGCTCGCTCATTCATTCACTCTCTCTCTCTCCCCCCCCCCCCCCCCCGGGAACTCGCGGCAGCAGCAGCCACCTCCCAACGCTACCCTCCTTCATTTTCAGCCCTCGCGGAGGCGAAGGCGGAGTCCCATCGGCCGCGGTTGAAGATTTTCATTTTCCTCCGAGCCGCGCTGCAGTCTTCTTCCCATCGGACACTAGCGTGCCTGCGCGGGTCTTCCCGCGCAGGCACCCGATGCTCTCCACTTCCTCTTCCGGGCCGCGGGAAGAAGAGAGCACCGGCGTGCTCTCTTCTTCCCGCGGCCCGGAAGAGGAAGTGGAGAGCATCGGGTGCCTGCGCGGGTCCCGATGACTCCAGCGCTGGCACCCGGCTGACACCCGATGACTCCCGCGCAGGCACCCGGATGACTCCAGTCGGCGTGCTCTCTTCTCCTCCCCCCCGCGGCCCGGAAGAGGAAGTGGTGAGCATCGGGTGCCTGCGCGGAAGAAGAGACCACGCTAGTGTGGTCTCTTCTTCCCGCGCAGGCACCCGATGCTCTCCACTTCCTCTTCCGGGCCGCGGGGGGGGGGGGGGGGGGGGGAGAAGAGAGCACGCCGGTGCCGCTGACTCCAGCTGTCCTGCCGCGTTCCGCCCGGGCTGACAGCATTTTAAGCCCGGGCGGCGGAGGACCGGGGAGCAGCTGGGTCAGCGGGGAACCGCGAAGTATGGCGACACTTGTCTGCGAGCCAGATGCAGCCCTCAAAAGAGCCATATCTGGCTCGCGAGCCATGGGTTCCCGACCCCTGTACTAGAGTGACTAAAAAAGCCATGTTAACAAATATATGATTGTAGAAATCGATCCTTTGTAAACCGTTGTGATGGCGAAACCGAACGACGGTATATAAAACATGATAAATAAATAAATAAATAATTCATTTAACGAGATCTTCTGCCTCTAGAAACAGTCATAGATTGTTTTTTTTTTTTATAGGTTATAGTTTTATTGCATATATAGAAAAATAAAAAAATACATAACAATATACTCAGAGGCATGAACATCACAATATTGGCATTAACATAGATTTCAATTACACATTTAATTTTTTATTATATAGTACCTTTTCCCTTCACCTCCCCCAGAATATATCAGCATGAGACAGGAGCATTAACTACTAGCCCATTAAGATGTGGATTTTGAAGAAAAAAAATTAAGCACTGGTGCCCACATTTTCCGCACTACTGCGTCTTTCCCTTTTGCCTTAGCCAATATTAATTTCAATTCTACCAATTTGCATAACCCTTCTAATCAATCAGAGACACTGGGTGAAGATGGTTTCCCCCAGAGGCTCAGCAATATCTTCCTTCCAAAAATCAACAGTTTCATAACCAGCACATAGTCCTGGCACCTTCATGTCTCAATAGGCCAGTAAGGAAAGACAGAAATCTGGGGATCATCTGGTATATCCACACCAAATATTGCATGGTTTACCTGGACAATCTTAGCCCAATAATTTTTTATTCCTGGGCAAAAATACAGAATGCGTGATAACATACCAATCTGAACACAGGCCCTCCAACACACATCTGAATAAGTAGCATTAATCGCCTTCAGCTGAGCTGATACCAATAAGGCAAGCATCTCCAACCTATACTGCTGATCTATAATATCAAGAGACCTGGATGTTTTGCACAGCTGTTTAGTTGTTGTCACTGGTATTCATTGTATGTTTCATTTTTGTATTTCTACTTTTTCAGTAAAGAAATTGAACTTAAAATAAAGTAATCTAAACTATCATTAAAATCAGCTACAATCCCTGAAGATTGGAGGGTGACCAACATAATCTTGCGCTGGAGGTGGACCCTTGGCCTGGCGCAGGATTAGTACGGCCCTCTCAGGCTGCCCAGGAGGTGGAGCACACAAGGAGACAGAGACTGACAGGAACTTCAACAATAACAGTCTGGGAGTTCTGCGGGTTGAGCCCTTGGTTTCCCGGACCACCTGGTCTTAGGTGGGCCTCTGGCGGTCTCCCGGAGAGATGATGGAGAGGTGTGCCCACCAAGAGGAGAGGTGCATGGCTGTCAGTGAACAGGCGAGATAGACCGGAACCGAGGGTACCGGAGACCACTGGAACAAGACAGGAACTGAAGGTCCTCCGGGTAGGATAGGCAGCACCTAGTGGTCCAGCTCGAAGGAGGCTGCGGGTGATGGTGAGGCAGGCAGGCCCTGGTGATCACAGGAAGAGCAAAGAGAGTGTCCAAATGGAGCGCAAGTGTCAAAGCCAGGGTATCCATCCAAGACTGGTCAGCCAAAGCAAGGGTCAGTTCCAGGTTCCAATCCCAGCGTAGTCAAAGTTGAGCAGAGATAAGTTCCAGGTGACAGTCTGAGCGTGGTCACAGGCAAGCAGAGGTCAGTTTCAAGGATCAGTCCGAGCGTGGTCAAGACAAGCCAAGGTCAGTACTGGGTATCAGTCCGAGAAGGTACTACCTGGGTAGCAAGATGTGGATCAGGACTCAGGAACCCAGGAACTCAGAAGCAGACACTGGAACACAGGAAGGACCACGGGAACACAGGAGCAAGGCAGGAACACTGGAACAGGCACAGGAACAAGGAACACAGGAACACTGGAACAAGCACAGGACCAAGGATCGCAGGAACACTGGAACAAGCACAGTTACGAAGACGGCAAACTAGCTCACACAGAGGTGATGACCCGATTGCCAAGGCGAGGGACTGAGGTGAAGTGCCTTGCTTAAATACTGAGACTAGGTAATGTCATCGGGACATGCTGTGGAGGAGTTTCCCGCCCTTGGCCCTTTAAAGGGCCGGGCGATCTGCACGCGTGCGCCTAGGGACGGAGTCAAGGAAGCATAGGATGCCGAGCCCCTGCGTGGGGCGAGGAGCGAGGCCTGGGACGCCGAAGCACTGGAGTAGCCAAGGACGTTGCTGCCCTGAGCTGGGGACGCAGCCGACTGCCTGCAGCAGCAAGGGAGGAAGGCCTGGGACTGGGACCGGGACGCACAACACTTAATGCCTGTTTTTAAAAAGTGCTCCTGGGGTAATCTAGGAAACTACTGTGAGTATGATGTCAGTGCCAGGAAAAATAGTTGAAACTATTATAAAGAACACAATTACTGAACATATAGATAAGCCTCATTTAATGGGACAAAACCACCATGGATTTAGCCAATGGAAGTCTTGCCTCACCAGTCCACTACATTTTTTGAAGACGTGAATCAGCATGTGGATAAAGGTCAGCTCTTTGATATAGTATATTTGGATTTTTGGAAAGCATTTCACAAAGTACCTCATGAGAGACTCTTGAGGAATTAAAAAAGTCATGGGATGTTCTTTTATGGATTGAGAACTGTTTAAAAGATAGAAAAAGGAGAGTAGGGCAAAATGGTCATTTTTCTCAATGGAGAAAGGGGACTAGTGGGGTGTCCTAGGGATCTGTACTGGTACCACTGCTTTTTAAATTATTTATAAATGTCCTAAAGGTGGGTACGAGTGAGGTGATCAAATTTGCTGATTATAAAAATAATTCAAAGTTCTTAAATGACAAGAGGATTGTGAGAAATTGCAAGAAGACCTTGTGATACTGGGAGAATAGACATCCAAATTGTAGAAGGCATTTAATGTAGACATGTGCAACATGATACATGTCAGGAAGAGCTGCCCAAAATATAGTCACATGGTGTGGCAAGGTTAGCTTGGTGCCATTTTAGAAAATGTCGCAGATCTGGCCGGGTGCGAGGGTGCACCCAGCTCTGAAGCAGGATCCCATTTTAAGATATAAGGGAGTTCTGGAGCGAGGTCCTGTGTGTGCGCACGTGTGTGTGTGTGTGTGTGGGGGGGGGGGTCCTGCACCCTTTTTTATTGTGGGGTGGGGGTTTGAAAGTTTTTACTTTGAGGGCTGGGGGTGGAGGGTTTGAATGAGGTACTTCAGGGGGGGCCGGGGGAATGCAAGTCAAATGTTATTACTTCAGGCGGGGCTGGGAGCTTTTGGTAGTTCAATGGAGCCGGTGGGGTTTCAGGGGTTAATGCTGGTACTTTGGAGGGTGGGAGGGTAGTGGCTTCAGGGCCCAGAGCCTCATTTTATTGTGTGCTTCGGGGAAGGGGTCATACTCGTCACCGTGCTGGTTTGTTTTTTTTCAATTTTTCACATTTTGGGGGTATCGGGGCCACCTCAACTGGTGGCTCTGGGTTGAGACAGGTTCAGCACTGACCCATATTCAACCTCCCCGATTGACTGAGACTTTTTTTTTCCTGACATTTCAAATGTGCAGCGGGAATCTCAGGACCCTCGTTAGGGTCCCGGGTCTCCCGCTGCACATCTAACACATTTGAAATAGCTGTAGATATTTTATTGCAGCTGACCACCTTCTTGATTGGCCACAATAAAATATTTTCACAAAATTGACTAGTAATGACCTTCTTTGCATGCATGAATAACGCCCTGGAATGCTCCAACATGCCCGTTTCTTATTTTGCTAAATCATAGAAGGATAATAATTTATCCGACTAAACGTTAGCTGGATAAGCAAGAAGATATTCAAAACTTATCATTTACACAGAAAACTCGTGAGTTATTCAGCTAAATGACTTTGAATATTGACCTCTAACTTGTAAACAAGTTTGTCCTGAGCAGGAGGCTCACTAGCGCCAAACAGGAAGTTTCATCTTATATGCAAATTACCATATGCAGGGGATTAACAGTTGTATGGATTTTTTTGCTTTTTTCTTGGGACTTTATTCAGTTTGCAATCCCCTGTGGCCAAATAAATACACCCGCGCATGTTATAATGATAACAGTGGCTTGCCCAAGTTGCCCTGCCGCTCCATTTTAACCTCTATTTGTTTATTTTATCTATTTCCCCCACAGACGCTGCTTTTTCTACTTCTGAGTTCACCCAGGACTTTAAACATCCATAAAGCTGCATTGGGAGCTTCCCAATGTTGCAAGCTGCTTTTTGACACTCCTTTTTATTGTTTTTAATTTCACCGTGGGACTTGACTAGCAGTGCCTCTACCCACTAATTACTTCTGGGTTTGTGGCTGACATCACCACCAGCCCGGAGTGAGCAGTAAAATTAGCAATAAGAACTTCCTCAAGGCTTCTTCTGCTCTTCTTAGGCCAGATTTCCACTGCCCCCACTGCAGGGCCGGACAAGGGGTAGTAGGTGCCCTAGGCAAACCTTACAGCTTGGTGTCCTCCTCCGTTTCTAGCCATGCCCTCCCCCAGTGTATATTCCTTCTTTTTTTTTTCAGCTGCCAGCTGATGGGCACTTCCGGCAACCCTGCCAGGTCTCTCCCCTCTTTTCTTCGGCTGCCACCAGCATCCAGGGGCTCACACTGGCGAGTTCGCTGCCCCCCCTGAGGGTCAGCACTATAGGGGTGACTGCGTAGTTTTCCTAATGGAAGCACCAGCCCTGTACCACTGTCTTCTCCAGCTCCAACCCCAAAGCCACAGTATCGACAGCAGCCACAGCAGCAGGAATCAAAATCTTCCCTCCTTCTCACCGTCGACCGGCCCTGTGATACAGCAACAGCAGCAGGCGCTCCTTAAGCATGCTTCTGCTACCTTTCAGGCCAAACCAGACAAACTGCTGAATTAAAATAAATAAAATAAGCATCGGGCTCCTGAAGCAGGGCAAGACAGTTCTATTCCCACTTTCCTCAGCATCTTTTTTTTTTTGGGGGGGGGGGACGGGACTTTTCAGCCTTCACTCCATTTTGCCATTTCCCAATCATGTTTGGGCTATGACGGTCCTTCTCACATTTATCCACGTGCCAGTAGCCCCCGTCCCGGTCCTCTGCAGGGCATCAGGGACATCAAAATGGCAGCAGTCAGGTAAGACCATTTTACTTCAATGTTCCTTTACCCCCTTACATTTCCTTTCATGCTGCTCTCTTTCTCTCCCTCCCCACCCATGTGCTAAAATCCTGCATTAGTGTGCATTGCTCTATTGCATTCCGTGCCAGCAGACCAAAAATTGCTAGGGTGAGAGAGGAGATATGGTCTGCTGCAGGGGTAGGATGCATAAGGTTGTAGTCTCGTGGTGGGGTGGGATTGATGGAGAGTAGCGGGCCTGAAGGGAGAGACAAAGTGTGGCCCAGTGAGGGTGAGAATAGACAGTGGTGTGATACGGCAGAGGGGGAGTAGAGAGTGAAGAACAGAGCACGGTACAGGGGGATGAAGAGTAGAGTGCTGATGTACAGCCTTGTGGGTGTTGTGCCCTTGGTCTCTCTCAGTTCTACTGGAAAAGACAAATTATGCAGCTGTTCCTGTGACTGTGGAATCCTGGGAAAGTGGGAATCCTGAAAATAAGTGTGAATTTATGAAAATCATTATCGAAATTGGGTAAAAAAAAAGATCCAAACTGGGTGATTATATGTCAGGTTCTTAGACTGAGTTACTTAACAGACTTCTTTTACTGAGAGGTCTAGATAGAACGGGTAGATGTGAATCGGTTATTTACTCTTTCGGATAATAGAAAGACTAGGGGGCACTCCACGAAGTTAGCATGTGGCACATTTAAAACTAATTGGAGAAAGTCCTTTTTCACTCAACGCACAATTAAACTCTGGAATTTGTTGCCAGAGGATGTGGTTAGTGCAGTTAGTATAGCTGTGTTTAAAAAAGGATTGGATAAGTTCTTGAAGGAGAAGTCCATTACCTGCTATTAATTAAGTTGACTTAGAAAATAGCCACTGCTATTACTAGCAACGGTAACATGGAATAGTTTTTGGGTACTTGCCAGGTTCTTATGGCCTGGATTGGCCACTGTTGGAAACAGGATGCTGGGCTTGATGGACCCTTGGTCTGACCCAGTATGGCATGTTCTTATGTTCTTATGTTCTTATGTACTGCTAGGATCATAAGCTGAAATGCATTGGTCAGCAACATTTCACCTCAGATGGTTCAAGGTCTAGAGCCTAGGGGATGCCCTGGCTACCAGAGATTTGAGATATGATGAGGGGGCAGGGAGATCAGAGAAGCAAGCTGGTTAGGATTTGGGGGAATCCTAGAGGCTGGGATCTTTTTTCTAAGGGGCACGGTTGGGAAGAGGAGGGACTGCAATGAGTTTATTTATGTTTTGTTTTTTTTAATGGGCTACCATTGTATACTGTTTGTAAAGGTACCATCCAGCGATATTTTTCCACACAGTATTTTACCATTGGGGAAAATAATGTATGGTTTCCTAACCCATAGTACCAAGTAGTTTAGCAGACTTCCTTTGTGGGAAAATACCATGGGTTAGTAAATGATCCTTTAAGATTTTAAGCCCTCCGGGGACGGGAAAATTCCTATGGTACCTGAATGTAATCTTCTTTGAAGTGGCTGCCCAGTCACAGAAAGGTGGAATATTATTTATTTTATTTATTTAAGGCTTTTATATACCGACTTTCTTGATACAAATCAAATCAACTCGGTTTACATCGAACTAGGCAATAAATATAACTAACCAAACAACAAGAGACAGTTTAAAGGAGTAAAAAAGGAGTAAAAAGTTACATTATAACAAGGGTGCCTTAACTGGGAGTAGGAAACAAGAAAGGAGGAACGAAGATAAAGAGCAATATACAAGAGAATATGTGAGGGGCAAGGAGCCATCCTCGTGGTAACTAGTAACATGATTAAGTGTTTATTTCCTTACATAATATTAATAAAAAAAATGTAATTGAATTTAATTCTACATATTTTTTCCATCCTTACTACTGCAGAAAATTAAATACTAAGGCAAGAGATGTGCTGTTTCAAAATTGAGCAATCGAAACCGGCTTCTATATATTTTTTAAGCTTCTCCCACTTCCAGCCAGTTCAGATTTGGTCCCTGATCTTCTATCCCAAAATCTTGATAAAGGCTCAGAATATCAGACTATACCATGGGCTAATTTTCAAGGTCTATATAATAAGCAAACTTTCATATGCATTCTGCTCTGAAAGTATAACTTTTCTTAGTTATAACTGGGAATTGTATATAAACCGCTTTTGAGATCTTGCTGCTCCATCTAGTGGTCAGTCTTGTATCAGATTTTGTTTTAAACTTGTAGTACTCTGTAATAAAGCTGGTCTTGAAGCAATATGCCATAATATACATATTGGATTTCAAATCTCATTGCAAGCAATTGATAGATTTGCTTTGTATGTAATTCTTATAATATATGCTGTATTAAACATGGTTACTCTCATGCAAAAATACATGGCACACCTTGGTTACAATTAGACAGGTATAATGTATGGAAAAGAGTCTCATTCCCAAACATGTTGCATTTTAAATATTGCCAAGTGTCATACAATGTTCAAGCATTGCACTGGATGAAGCAACGTGGCATGATGTTTGATCACAGTTATCATGGGAGAGGAGGTGACAGAAACAGCTTTGAGAGTGGAGGTTCAAAAGTGGTAGGTAGGCTAGAGCAGGATGGCAAGCAGGTAAGGTTGTAGTATTACAGCTAGTGAAAGAATGCAATTTTCTTATTTTTCTTTCATCATAGTGGGGCGGATTTTAAATGCCCTGCGCGTTAATCCGGCCGGATTTACGCACGCAGGGCTCTCGCGCGCCGGCGCGTCTATTTTGCGTAGGCTACCGGCGCGCACAGAGCCCCGGGACGCACGAAAGTCTCGGGGCTTCGTAAAAGGGGCGTGTCGGGGGCGTGTCGGGGGCGTTGCGGAATGACGCGGTGTTTCGGGGGCGTGATGTGGCGTTTCGGGGGCGGGCCCGGGGGCCGGGCACCGGCCCGGGGGCATGGTCGAGGCCTCCGGAATCGGACCGGCCTCGGAGGGAACAGGCAGCGCGCGCTAGGCTACACGCGTATCGTATAAAATCCAGCGTTCTTTTGTTCGCGCCTGGTGCGCGAACAGAAGTACACGCTCGCGCAAAATTATAAAATCTACCCCAGTGTATTTGGGTACTAGCCAGCTAGTGCATTGACAACTGGTTTATTCAATGCATTAAAATCTCCTGAAAGCAGGTGCTAGCCATAAAGCACTTGGTGTTTTCAGAAATAATGCCAGTGCTCTGCAGTCTGAAGATGCTGGCCCTAAGTAATTATGACTGCTTAGCTAGATAAGTAAAAAATGATCTGGATAAGTGGCAGATATCTGCTATGCGCATATTTGTGTTCCTAATTTTAATCATTTTCATGAGGAAATTTAACTCACGTATTTTTCTTAGCACTTGTCATCTTTTGTGCATGTAAATTATCACAATTTATAACATGCGCACGTGAAGAAAATGACCAGTTTTACCAAATAGTCCACCAGTTTGCCCAGACAATCTCTAGGTCATCAAGATCCCCTTGGTTCTTCAACCTGAACTTCCCCAGTTTATCCAGACCCCTCACATAGTCAATATTTTATTCTAACATCAGATAATTAGCAGGTGTAAATATGTGCAGGTAACAGCCATACACATGTCGCATTAGTAGGTTTTAAAATAGCAAGTTATATGCATAAATGATGGCCCTGCCCCATAATGTACCTGGCTTACCCCTAGTGATCCCTTTTTTATACAAGCAAATTTATTCATTCATCATTACTTGCACATGTATGTTAGATGTTTAAAAAATAGCACTTGTTGAAATATGTGTTATTTGTATGTGCATTTGCTCATTTTTATGTGTGCAACTCTTAAAATTCACTTTTAAGTTTTTAATTTGAAAGATGTGGGCTTAATTGATGCAATGTGCAATTGTTATCCAATAAAAAAAGATTTCATATTCTACTCAGCGTCCCATGGATCCTATTCAAGGACTGATATGTGGTGGGTGGGAACAGGGGATACAAGGAGGGATCAAAGTAGTGAAACTGGGTCCATAATAATTTCAGATCATGCACCTATTATAATGAAGTTGACCTGAGATGCAGGCAAAGATGGTCCGAATAGGTGGAAGCTAAATGAGGTGATCCTTTAAGACCTGGAGAAGTGTCAAGTAATTGAGGACAGGTGGAAACCACTGTTCTCTCTAAGCTGTGTGTGTGTGTGCATGCACAGAGGTTGTGAGCCCCGCACACATATGAAAACATAGCATGCACAAGAGTTTTCGATATTAATTGCATTATGCTAACTTATAGTGCACAAATTTGAACCTGGCTTATAAAAAATTGCATAAAAAGAACATTTTTGTGTGTGCAGTTTTTCAAAAATTTGAGGGAACATTGGTGGAAAGATTACCATATGCACAAAATCAACCTGAGATAGATATTAAAATGCTACAGTAAGCTGGGAAGGCAACAAGAAGATATTTAATCTCCTTATATGCACATAAAATGAAGATGAAAGAGAAGATAAAAAATTAGAAGAAAATATACAGTGATTGGAGGGTGAGTATAAAATATAAAATATATAATATAAAATATATAAGAGTTATATAGTTGGAAAGCTAAATATAATACCTTATAAAATGAGAGAATAGAATGTTTAATGAAGTTGATAAATAAATAGTCAATTCTTCAAGGAGAGAAAAAAATCTAGAGGATTATTAGCAAAACAAGTGAGAGGGAAAAATTAGGTAAGGAATCTGGGAAATAAAGGTAGATGATAGGTTAGTAAATAATCAAGGAAATTGGCAAATACTTTCAGGAAGGGGAAGGGAATAAGGAAGATACTCGACAATTTCTCCAAGCATTTGGACTGCCCAGGTTGGAGAGGGTAGAGAAAAACCTTGGAGCTCCAATTAGTGCCTTGGAGGTAGCTGAGCCCTTCAAAACGTTAACAGTGGGGAAAGCATGTGGTAGTGAAGATTTTGGAGCTGAATACTATAAAGCTGGTACATGCATACATTTGTAACCTTCTAGAATTTGAAGACTCACATGTCCAACACTTATTCTATTAAGAGCTCAATTCAGGATAATGCTTAAGAGATGAAGAATGTGGTTTGTAATGATCATAATGTTCCAAATTTCATTTTTATATATGTCAACAATGTATTTATTCACAAGGCAAATGGCATGACTTTTCAAAAGCATATATGCATGTAAAGCATTGTTTTACATATATATATATATATATATATATATATATATATATATATATATATATATATATATATATATACTAGCGGTACCCAGCCACACATTGCAGTGGCAGAGTCAGGTTCTTTACCCTCCCTCCCCCTTCCCCTTGCTCATTTACCTCAGTCACTCATCCTCCTCCCCCTTGGTCTCTCACCCCCCCTTCCCTCCCCTGTCCCCACTCCAACTCTCTCCCCTCACACTCACCTCTCCCCTCATTCTCCCTCCCCTCACTGTCACCTCCCCCGCCTACTGCCTACCCTTCAGATCAGAAAACTTTTGTATTTCTATTTCTGTGGGAACCCCCTCACCCCAACCCCCCCCCCCAATCCCAACCCTTTAAATCAAATAATAACCCCCCACCCTCCTGCCCCCTCCCAAGACCTGGGAATTTAAAATTGTTGGTGCTACATGTGGTCTGTCCCTGGGCATCTGTGCGCGTTATGTAGCCAAATAGGGGAGTGCCTAACCAAATTTGCACTTCCAAATTTGTTTTGTGGTCTGGGGAGGGCTATTTTGGTACGTTCCCGAGATTGTGCAAGTTTAGTGTATGTATTTGTGTGTGAACCTTCCCCTTCCCCTAAAAAACAACCATATGAGAAAAGTTCTCTTAAACTAACCACCCACACTCTCCTGCCCCCCCTCCCCCAGCCCTGCGAAAAACAGTAGCCCACCCCCTGCCTCCTCCAGAGTGCTGAATGAATGAAACCTGCTCCCCCCTCGTGACCCCTCCCCAAGATGTTCACAATAAATTCATTACCACCCCCCACCCTCCAGACCCCCCCGAGACCTTATAAAAATGTCTGTCGGTGGAGCGGGCGTTCAGGAGCAGTCCGGGAGCTATATATTGGCGTTGGTCCGTCAGCTGCGAGCACTGAAACGGGTTCCGACGGCCCTTTGCCCTTACTATGTCAGTGGGGTGGAGCAATGGCAGCGGTAGGTTCTCTGACATAGTAAGGGCAAAGGTCCGCCGGCTGCCAGTCCTGAAAATGGCGCCGAGGGGCCCTCACCCTTACTATGTCACATGGGCTACTGCCGCCATTGGTGTCCCCGAGTGGCATAGTAAGGGAAAGGGCCGTCGGCGCCATGTTGAGTGCTGGCAGCCGACGGCCGTAGTGCAGGAGATGTGTCCCGGACCGGTCCTGGCCCCCCGCTGGAGCCTCCCAGACTTCTGTCAGGTTTTGTGTGTGTTGTGAGGGCCTGGGAAGTAAATAAATTTGGCAAGTGTGTGGGGGGTGTGAGGAGGGTGGTGGGTGTATTTTATCTGTAAAGGAAATAGTTATCTTCCGGCGAAAAAAGTGCGCGAATGTGTTAAAATGGAAGTGAAACGTGGACCTGGACTGGCGAAATGATTAGTGTAGCGTGTGTTAGTGTAAGGTGTAACAGATGGAGCTTACGTCCAGCAGATGTCGCTGTTTTCTCGAAAAAATTTTTAAACCTATTTTATCTGTCACAGGTGTGATATATCTGTAATGTAAGTACAGAAGAACCTTCCTGTATGCGAAATGAAGGTTGTGTCCAAATTTGAAAGCAATCGGTTCAGTGGTTTCTGAGATTAGCGATTTTGTCCAAACTATTTAACATTTGTATTTATATAGATAGAAGATGTGATGTGTGGGGGATGGGTGTCTGTGAATGTGATGAGTGGGGGATGGGTGTCTGTGAATATGATGTGTGGGGGATGGGGGGATGTGAATTTATTTATAATGTGATGTGTGGGAGATGGGTGTCTGTGAATGTGATGTGTGGGGGATGGGTGCATGTGAATGTGATGTGTGGGGGATGGGTGTCTGTGAATGTGATGTGTGGGGGATGGGTGCATGTGAATGTGATGTGTGGGGGATGGGTGTCTGTGAATATGATGTGTGGGGGATGGGGGATGTGAATTTATTTATAATGTGATGTGTGGGAGATGGGTGTCTGTGAATGTGATGTGTGGGGGATGGGTGCATGTGAATGTGATGTGTGAGGGATGGGTGCCTGTGAATGTGATGTGTGGGGGATGGGTGCATGTGAATGTGATGTGTGGGGGATGGGTGTGTGTGAATGTGATGTGTGAGGGATGGGAGTATGTGAATTTATTTATAATGTGATGTGTGGGGGATGGGTGTGTGTGAATGTGATGTGTGGGGGATGGGTGCATGTGAATGTGATGTATGAGGGATGGGTGTGTGTGAATGTGATGTGTGCGGGATGGGTGCATGTGAATGTGATGTGTGAGGGATGGGTGTATGTGAATGTGATGTGTGCGGGATGGGTGCATGTGAATGTGATGTGTGAGGGATGGGTGTGTGTGAATGTGATGTGGGGGATGGATGTGTCGGGGATGGGTGTGTGAATGTGATGTCTGGTGTGAATGTGATGTGTGAGGGATGGGAGTATGTGAATTTGAAATGATTAGTGTAGCGTGTGTTAGTGTAAAGTGTAACAGATGGCGCTTACGTCCAGCAGATGTCGCTGTTTTCTCGAAAAATTTTTAAACCTATTTTACCTGTCACAGGTGTGACATATCTGTAATGTAAGTGCAGAAGAACCTTCCTGTATGCAAAATGATAGTTGTGTCCAAATTTGAAAGCAATCGGTTCAGTGGTTTCTGAGATTATTTATTTATTTATTTATTTATTTAACAGCTTTTAATATACCGGCGTTCGTGTGGCACATCACGCCGGTTCACAATGAACTTGAGACAGGATGGAATTACAAAAAACAGGGAGCGGAGGGAGGGAGCAGGCATGAGAAAAGGGAGCGGGGGGAGGGCGGGATAGACAGCGAGGAAGAAGAAAGAGCAGCAAAGAAGGTAGAGAGGAGTAACCAAAACTGATTAGCAAGTTATTTACAACAGAATATAAAAAATACCAAAAGCAGAGATTAACTTATTTACAGCAGATTATTGGATACAGAGACATTCTTATTGAACAAGAGTTAATGTGCAGGGGAGGCAGGTGTCTAAGGGGGGTTGGTTTCGGGGTAGGCCTGCCTGAACAACCAGGTCTTGATGCCTTTTTTGAAGGCGGGCAGGGAGGGTTCGAGACGGAGTTGAGTGGGGAGGGAGTTCCAGAGGGCGGGGCCTGCTATGGTGAATGCTCTTTCTCTGGTGGTGGAGTGGTGTGCGATTTTTAGGGGGGGGGGGGTGTGTAGTGTGCCAGCAAGGGTGGATCTTGTGGGGCGATTGGAAGAGTGGAAGTGAGGCATTTCCTTGAGCCAGGTGGAGTTGTTTTTGTAGAGAATGTTGTGCAGTATGGTCAGGGTTTTATATTGAATGCGGAAAGGGATGGGCAGCCAATGCAGATCGATAAGAATGGGTGTGATATGTTCTCTCTCATGGGTTTTGGTTAGGATTCTCGCCATGGCATTTTGCAGAGTTTGCAAGGGTTTGATGGTAGAGTATGGTAGGCCTAGCAGGAGGGCGTTGCAGTAGTCCAATTTGGAGAAAATGGTTGACTGCAAGACTAGGCGGAAGTCCTGTGTGTGGAGTAGTGGTTTGAGATTTTTAAGGATCTGGAGCTTGAAAAAGCCCGCTTTCAGCAGTGACTTAATGTGAGGTTTGAAGTTGAGGTGTTGGTCTAGCGTGACTCCCAGGTCTCTTACAGAGGTAGGTAGGGGGTGGGTGGTGGTGGAAAGGGGGGAGCTGGAGGGCGACGTGTGTTCATGTTTAGATATGATGAGTATTTCGGTTTTGCCTGCATTTAGTGCAAGGTGGATGTTGGATAAAAGAGAGTTAATGGCGACTAGGCAGGATTCCCAGAAGAGAAGGGATTCGTTGAGCATTTTTTGGATGGGGATGAGGATTTGCACATCATCCGCATATATGTAGAAGTTCAGGCCTAGGTCTGATAGCAGGTGGCAAAGGGGCAGGAGGTAGATGTTAAAGAGGGTGGAGGAGAGAGAAGAGCCTTGGGGGACGCCTTGTGTGAGGGGTACGGGGGCAGATTCAAAGTTGTCGATTTTTATAAGGTATTCCCTATTTGTGAGGTAGGAGGCGAACCAGGCTAGCGCTTTGTTGGCAATACCTATCTCTGCCAGGCGTGAGAGAAGGATTTGGTGATTGACGGTGTCAAAGGCCGCCGAAATGTCTAGGATGGCCAGCAGGAAGGATTTGCCTTGGTCCATGCCAATGAGTATGGTGTCTGTGATTGCTAACAGGAGGTTCTCAGTGTTTCGGCCTTTACGGAATCCGAATTGTGAGGGGTGTAGGATGCTGTGATCCTCGAGGAAATCAGTGAGCTGCGTGTTAACTACTTTCTCAAGGATTTTTGAAAGGAAAGGGAGGTTGGAGATGGGCCGGTAGTTTGCTGGTAGATTAGCGATTTTGTCCAAACTATTTAAGATTTTTATATATATATATATATATATATATATATATATATATATCAGCCTTTTCAAAATTAGCCTGGGGTTGTTAATGTAAAAGTATGTACAGAAACAATTTCTCGCATACTTTTATGCATATTTGAAGGAAGTGTTCCTGGGGGTGTAGTTAGAGTGAGGAAATCATTGATGCAAGCATTTTTTTAAATTGAAAGTATGTGCCTAAGTGTACACATGATCATTTACTCCAGCTTTCATGCAGGCTTAAATGTGCATGCAATGATTCGTGCATACTTATTAATTTTCAAAGAATACTGAGGTGCATAATGCTGCTTAGAAAGTTATGGCTAAAGTCTGCATATCCCCAACTGTAAGCAACATGTTATAAAACTGGGCTCAATGCAGTGAAAACTGCTCGTGCAAGTCAAGGAACTTAAATAATATATTTTGTAAAGTGAACTACATGACTAAATTCTCAGAAACATATACACATAAAGGTGAATTTTTAAGGGATGCGCAATTAAGTCAGGCTCATGCTCGCCAAGTGGATTTTACAAGCTGCACAAATACACATCTATCTCCCGCTGCGCACACATCTCCAAAGTTTTCAAATAGGGGTGGGGTGTGGGCATTGTCTGGGTGGGCCATGGGCGTTTCGGGGTGTGAACTAGAGATGTGCACGTAAATACTTATGCGCCCCGGCACGTGACGCCCCACTGTATAACTTTACTTCTGCTATGGATGATTGAAAGTGAAAAAATTAAAGGATCGAGCGCTATATAGAAAAGAGGACAAAAATCTGTATAAATTTAAATAAATAATAGGAAAGCACATCAAAAGGTGAATTTTAAAAATGCAGCACATGCCAAAACTGGAACATATGCACACAAGTTGGGCTGGTGCACAGAGAGGATTTTAAAAGCCACCCGGATACGTTTATATTTGTCGCTGTGCACACAAATGAAAAGTATAAAAAAAGGGGTGAGGCATGGTTTGGGTGGAGCATGGGTGTTCCTGGATTTTTACTTTAAATTATAGCGTAAATACAAACACAGGTGCACACTGGGGTCCCCTGCTGTGTATCTTTTCTTCTGCTATTGATGACGCGGATATTGTAAAACAAAAAATTCTAAGCAGATCAGTGGAGTTGTAAAGGTGGGGCTAACAGGGAAGAAGGGAGGCTATTAAACTAAGGGGGTTTGGAAGTCCTATTCCTTACCTGGGCGAACTGGGAATGAACTGGGAAAACTGGTAAAGGTGTCCACTTACACAATAAAGGGCAAATTTTAAATGCCTGGTGCACGTAAATTCCAGCCTTTATAGGCGTGGCCAGGCCTTATGCGTGCCGGGCGAATCTTACAAGAGGCCCGGCCACATGCGTAAAGGCCGGTACGTGCTGAATTGCCAGGCCTCTTGGAAGAGGCGGGCTGGAGGGCGTGTTTTGGGCGGGGAGGGGCGGGGGGCAGGCAGGGCTGCCAGCGTGCGCAACTTACTTCAGCTGGGGAGCTGAAGTAAGCTGGCGGAAAAAGGTAAAAAAAAAAAAAAGTTTTAATTGGGGGTTGGGGAGAAGAGGGGAAGGGGAAGGGAGGGTAGTGTAGAGGGTAGGGAAGTTCCCTCCCAGTCCACTCCTTAATTGAAGCAGACTGGGAGGGAACTGGGGAAAGCAGCGATACGTCGCCATGCCAAAGTAGCTAAAATGTACCCCCCTTGCACGCATTGCCCGCATATGCGCGCACAGATTACAAAATCTGGTGCGCATGTTTGCATGGCCTGCCGATTTTATAACATGCATACGCCGGCCCGCGCATGTTATAAAATCACACGTACATGGAGGCGCACACGTATTTTTAAAAAATCGAACCTTAAAAGTGGCACTTGCGCGCATAGGCACATGTCCACTTAAAATTGCACACACATGTGCGCGTGCTCAGGCTGTTTTATAACATGCATGCATATATGTGCATATATTATAAAATGGCCGCTTCCTGTGTGTGGGCTGATGAATGTGTGCCCACACACCTGTTTAAAAGTTACTGTCCCTATTTGATAAAGAGTACTCATAGGGGTAGATTTTAAATACTTGCGCGAACGCGTACTTTTGTTCGCGCACCAGGCGTGAACAAAAGTACGCTGGATTTTATAAGATACGCGCGTACCTTTGTCGGCAAAGTTACGCCGCGCGCGTCGACCGGCTGCCCCGCTCCATGGTCCGGTCCCGGGGGCTGTTCAGGAGGCCGCGGCCACGCCCCCGGAATGCCCCACGTGCCGAAACCACGCCCACGTCGCCGCGCCCGAAACACCGCGCCCCGCCCCCTAAACGCCGCGTCATCCCACCACGCCCCCACCACGCCCCCGACAGGAAGCCCCGGGACTTACGCGTGTCCCGGGGCTCTGCGCGTGCCGGTGGCCTATGCAAAATAGGCGCGCCAGCGCGCAGGGGTTTTAAAATCCGCCCCATACTGTATAGCTTTAGACACATTCCGTTTTACATTTGACAAGTACCATTATCATGACTCCTTTCAATAGTTTGCCTATTTTTGTAATTTTCTTTTCTAAATACAATTTTTAAGTAACAATCCCCTTCTATGTACTCTTATAATATTCAAATGATCTGCTCAGTAAATTTAATAAAGCATTAGGTGCCCAAATTCATTAAAACCTCTAGCCAAAACTCTACATGAGAAAAATAGTGAATATAAGGGATAAATCCTATATACAGCCTATCTCATTGAAAGTCTACCAGATGCTCAAAAATAATAAGTATAAGGGTGTAGGATTTTCAATCATTCCCTTTAAAAATAAAATGTTCCTGTACTTATCATTTGTGGTCTATACTTTTAAAATATAGGTTTGCTTTTTTCCTACAGGAGAAACTTTCTCTCAAATTAGAACTGATATTTTTTAATTCTCATTAACAAGAATGTTTCTTTTGTGGCAAAACTACAAACCTGTATTTTATGAGTATACCACCACATATGGCAACTATGTGAATGTCCTTGCATACTGATAATGGTAGTTTGTATTCTGCATAGTCCATACAAAGTGGATCACAGCCAAAGCATACATAATAATAAGACAATACAAAGGAAAGAACCACAGACGAGTCCTAGAAATAGAGAAATAAAATGGTTTTGGTAGGCTTTATTTCATGTGTATATATAAACACATAAAATATGGGCAGTGAGGGGTGTTCCAGCATGAGGCCAACAGTAATGCATGTAAATTGCTATTTTAAAAGACATTTTGGCAACTTTCTCATGGAATTCTGCACCTGCTAAATATCTTGTATAAGTGATATCCAGTGTGTTGATTGTATACTATTTGCTGGGTAGGAGGCCTGGGTGAAGAGTGTGAAGAACCTGGAGAAGTAATGGGTGAACCGGTGGAGTAATTGGTAAAACTGGCAATTTCAATTATATGTTTCTGTTTTAAAATATACAGGCTTGTGCGCTTAAATCGGATTTTACACAAGTCCTGCTTTAATTTTGTGTGCAAAATATATGCGTGTGTATTTTTAAAATAGGTAGGAAAAGTCTGCATTTGTGTGGAAGTATGTGTTCATCAGATATGTACGGGTTATAAAATACTATTGTAATTATGTGCTTGATTAAATATGCGATTATCTTTTAAAAATAGGTAGGAAAAATATACACGTTTAATGCATTGAATGTATTCTCATGGAAGTAGAACTATCCGTATTTTATAAATTGCTTGTATCAGCCATGCGCAGGTTACAAAATACTATTGTAACTTTGCGTGTGATTATATATGCAAGAATAAGCTACTGCACACAGTTCTTTGAAATTTTTCCTCTTAACTCCTTCACTCACTATTTATTTATCACACAAAGTGTTGTTTTAGTTTGACATGGATATTTTTTTATACACTGATATAGTTCAGGAGCTCATGTCTTTTCTGATTTTCTTCTCTTCCCTACCTGTTTTTCTTCCTGGGCCCTCTTCCTGATGACCTACAACCTCTAGGCTTGTGAATAATATCCTTTTCTGGATTCCCAGAACCCATCTTATAACAGGGCTCTCTTTTTCTCCACCAGATTGTCTGTACTTTCTACTACTGCAGATTTTATTTTTCTCCTTTTTGTAACTTTTCCCCACAAGGGGCCTCCCTGATCTTTTTCCCAGGCCGAAAATAGTATTCACTGTTTAAATGAAGATACTAGGAGGCCAAATCCAGAACGGCCTGAGGCATCTGTGGCAGACAAGGATTCAGCTGTTCAGTCTGACCCTGGCATGGTAACCCTTTTTCCCTCACTGGAGTCCAGCATGCTAATAACTAGATTATCTGTTCTGATACAGACGCAACATTCTGTTCTGGATCTGTTTCAGAGATGCAAACAATGAACTCTCATTTAACCAGCATTACAAACTCATTACGAGAAATTGCAAGGCCCAAAGCACCTCAGAAAGCCACTCCCTGAGCTCTGGACCATTTGTGACTAATCACAATGACAGTTTTATTATCACTAATCATATCTTGGCCTTCAGATACTGACTGACATTAATAAAGTGCGTGCAGTTTGAACTAAATGACAAGTACATATCTGCCATCTGGGTTAAATTACAATTTCCTGACTCAATACCAGGATTCTCTTTTAAAAATAATCTCTCTCAATACATAGTTTAATTTTTGCATACAATAAAAACTTTGTTTTTCTTCCTTCATAATGCCAAATGAATTAATATATTGTTTCTATTGCACTATGAGATATTTATTAGCAAGACAATGATAACAATTAAATCAGCAATTTTGACCTCTGTATATAACTCTGTGTGTGATGGTATATCTATGATACCACACACACACATACACACATAGTTCGTATGATTGAAAGAAAACTAAAAGCCCATCAAGATAAACTTTCTTCAGATTGCCAATCTGAAGAACAATGAAAAAATACTGTGCATGTATAGTCTATTCTGCAGCACTTTTCCCTAAAGTCTAAGTAAATCATACACATTGATTTCTTTTTCTTTTCTTCCAAAAAACTTGTTCAGTTTGTTTATGAAGTTATTTACTCTTGTTGTCATGATTTTCTCAAAAGCCAAAATGCTTTTTAATTTCACCACTAAAATTGCCTCTCCATGAAGAGGGTAAAACATTTCTTCTGAACTTTACAGGGTCTTTGTTTTATTTATTTGCTCCCGATGGAGGGCAGTTATATACAGATCATCTAGTAGGGAAGTGCTTTCATTTTTTTTAAATTTGTTTTTATTGAGTCATTAAATATAGGAACAATATATACAACCTTAAAAACAGCCATAACATCCATATTGGCCCTGAGTACAACCATAATGACTCTTCTTTTAAATTTTACCCTATACCCCAAACAGAAGCAACCTTTAGATACATAAAACCATTCACGACCACATAAACACTCGCTTATAAGCCACACATACACACACCCATCGTGAACAGCCCACCACATATCATCACATGCAGAACAACACATGTGCCTCGACCAATGTGTTGCCTTCAAATGGCTATAGCCACTGCTAACAAAGCCCTCCAAATCATCCCCCCCAACCACTTGCCAATATGTGAGTCTAATGGGTTGTAGTGATTCCCACTAACTCTTGCCCTGCTGAGATTCCATTTAAAAATGGCACCATGTTGTATGGAGGTAGATAATAATCAACCCATCACACAACAACAAAAAAGCATGGTACTCCCCTGAATTAAAAAAAACTTAAATGTGAATTAAGAAACAAAGAAAGAAAATGGTGCAAATATCCCTCACCCACACTATTTGCCTCCTACAGATCCTCCATGCATATATATAGGACCATCATACTTAAAACAAAGCATGATTTCTACGCCCTCAAAATTCATGACTTTCAATACAATGCTAAGGCCCTCTTTTCCCTCGTATCTCACCTTACCAATACCTCTCCCTCATCCAGACCAGACACTGACTCCAAAGACAAATGTAACAACCTTGCCCTTTTCTTCAACAACAAAATATCCAAACTCACTTCAAGTTTTCCCTCTGACATTTCCTACTCCAATGTCCTCCCCATAAACCCCATGGCCAGCCTTGACTGCCTTGAAACAACATCATCATCTGAAACAGAATTTCTACTAAAGAAAATTAAACCCTCCTCACACCCTACTGACACCATCCCCACCAAACTACTTCTAACCATTCCAAACCTTACAGCCAAACCCATATCTGAGATCATTAATTGATCCCTCACCCTTGGCAATGTCCCCTCCATGCTTAAACAAGCAATTATCAAGCCCATACTAAAGAAACCCAATCTTGACCCATCAGATCTCTCTAACTATCGACCAATCTCAAACCTTCCTTTCTTAGCCAAAATCACATAAAAAGTAGTAAACATCCATCTCTCTGAATACCTTGACAAACACAAAATTCTAGCCCCTCTCAATTTGGCTTCTGGAAATTCTACAATACCAAAACACTCCTATTATCATTCACAGAGACCATACTCAAAGGTATGGACAATGGGCATTCCTACATCTTAGCAATGCTCGACATATCATCAGCATTCGACACGATCAGCCATAAAATTCTATTAAACCAACTCACAAACATCAGCATAACAGGAATCGCCCTCCAAAGGTTTGAATCATACCTCAAAAATAGATATTACAAGGTCAAACTGGGTAACTTTGAATCCGACCCCATCGACCTTACCCGGGGTGTACCTCAAGGCTCCACCCTACCCTCTACCCTCTTCAACATCTACATGTTAACTCTCTGCCAACTCCTATCTGACCTAGGCCACCACCATTTCATCTATGCAGACGACGTCCAAATACTCATACCAATCACTGACTCCCTACAGACCTCACTAAAAATCTGGGACAACGCATTAATGCAATTAATCAACTATTCACAAAACCCAACCTTTCACTCAATACTGCCAAAACAGAACTCCTCATCATTTCCCACAATCCCCTCACCATTAGCCATACCCACTCCAACACCTTGCCCACTCCCACACCCATCATATACGTAATCTTGGTGTTACCTTCGACAAGCAACTAAACTTTAAAACCTTCATAAAATCCACCATGAAAGAATGTTATTTCAAACTCCATGTCTTAAAGAAACTAAGACCTCTCCTCCACTTTCATGATTTTCGCACAGTCCTTCAGGCCTTCATTTTCTCAAAAATTGACTACTGCAATTCCCTCCTTCTAGGCCTCCCTGCCTCTACCATCAAACCCCTGCAAATGCTTCAGAATGCTGCAGCCAGAATCCTCACAAATACACGTAAGAGTGACCACATTACACCTATCCTAAGAGACCTTCATTAGCTCCCCATATCCTGCAGAATTCTTTACAAGACCCTCTCCCTCATACATAAGACCTTGCACAACCAAGACTTTCAGTTGCTCAATGACTCACTTCACTTCCACTTATCCAATAGACCCACCAGATCTGCTTATAAAGGATCACTCCACATACCGTCCCCTAAACTCACACACCTTTCCTCCACAAGAGATCGAGCCCTATCGATAGCAGGCCCCACAAACTGGAACTCAATGCCGCCTGACCTCAGCATGGAACCATGTACTCAGAAATTTACAAAAAAATTAAATACATGGCTCTTCAAACAGGCTTTCACCTAATGCACTATATCTACCCACTCTCCTCCCTCCCTCTCTCCCCCCCTTTAGCTCCCCCCTTCTCCCCACCTCCCCCCTTCTTTCCCCCTTTTAGTCTCTCCCCCTTTCTTTCTCGCTTGTAAATATTATTTGTATTCCCCTGTGGGATAACATACCTGTGGATTAATATACTACTCTAGTTATACCTAGTATTAATCTTCATTACTACCTTGTAAATTTATACACCTTTGTTAAGCATTTTTTCTACCTTATCTTATGTTACCCACTGTTCCATGTAAAAGTTTTTTATCTTACAGTGCCATGTAAACTGATATGATGTGCAAACGGTTATCGGTATAAAAAAAACTTCACATAAATAAATAATTAAAATAAATAGATCTGTATTTCCTTACAGAAATACCACCATATTTCAAAATGGCACAATGTCAGGGTCTGACAGCACCTTTTTGAAATGGAGATCCAGTAAGGAAAGAGTGGGTGGGAATTGCTCCTGCCCTTTAGACCTGTAGGTGAGAAAGTACTTGGATGTGTCTGCGAGTGTGAAGGAGAGAAAGAGGGCTACTGTTCGGCGGAGGGGGGCCTTTGATGGGGTCAGCACTGGTAGCAGAGAGGAAAGGGGTTAGGTTTCTTTTTGATTTATTTTCATTACTTTCTTTTTTATAATTAATTTTATATAGATGAAACAAACAAAACAAACAAATGAAATAAAAAAAATGGAAAAAGAAAACAAAATGAAAAAATGTTTAATAAACATCACTGTCAGCTTGGTTATCACTGTAAGATTCATTGGTATGTTCACACGGTGTAATTATATTCATAAGAACATAAGAAATGCCATGCTGGACCAGACCAAGTTCTAACAAGCCCAGCATCCTGTCTCTCACAGTGGCCAGTCTAGGTCATGAGTACCTGGCAGATCCCATAAGGTAGATCTTTTTCCTGTTGCTTACTTCAAGGAGTAGGAATAGTTTTATTTGCTGTATTTGGATAATAATATTTTATTAACTTTTCCTCCAAGAAATTGTCCAAACCACTTTTAAATCCTGTAATGCTAGTCACCGTGACCATGTCTTCTAGCAACAGATTCCATAGCTTTTTTGTACATTGGGTAAAAAAAGTACTTTCTATGATTTGTGTAAATCTGTCAGTTGTTAGTTTGATGGAGTTTCCCAGGTAAGGGCATTAAGGGGGTCTTCCAAAGAGGAGTAACTAGGTATAAACTGGTAGTAATATCTAGCAAACCTTAGCAACCTTTGCAATGCTCAGAGTCCAAATGGGCAAGGCCACTCCAAGATGGCTTTTACCCTGGTTGTGTCCATCTAAAATCCATCTCAAGAGACTATATACCTGAGTAAGAGACATTTCCCCAGTTCGGTGTAGAGGTTATTTTCCTGGAGGTGCTGCAGATTGGTCAGAACATCTCTACAATGGAAGCTCAAGGTCTGAAAAATATCAGTATGTCATCCAGGTATACAAACATGCAGGTGTACAGAAGGTTGTAGAGGATCTTCTTGACCATTTTCTGGAAGATTGCAGGGGTGTTGAAATGTCTGAAGGGCATTACCAAATACATGTAGTGCTCATCGCGTGTGTTGAAACCGATCTTCCATTCATCCCCAGCCTTGATGCGGACAAGATTGTACGCATCCCAGAGGTCCAGTTTTGCAAATATCTTGGTGCCCTGTAGCTGATCAAAGAGCTCAGTTATTAATGGCACAGGGTGTCTGTCCTTTTTTGTAATAGCATTCAGACCACAGTAGTCTATACACGGTCTGAGAGATCTGTGTTTCCTTACAACGAAAAAGAATCTGGCACCCGCGGAGAAGAGGATGACTGGTTAAATCCATGGGCCAAGTTTTCTTGAATATAAGCTGACATGGCAAGTGCCTCAGATGGAGATAGAGGGTAGCTCCAGAAATGAAGCTCAATGCCACAGTCATGTGGGCGATGAGGCGTCATGGTCTCAGTGGTGATCCATGGCCGCAGCGAGGAGCTCCAAGGCACCATGTTCATCCTTCAGCCTGCGGTCTATACTGGGGATGGCTGCGAGCGAGGTCAAGTCCACTGAGTCCATGGCCTCAGCAAACTGTTGTATCTGTAGACCCTTGGGCTGGAGCAAGATTGAGTCTACCTGCAGGGAGGAGCCCTGCAGGTTCTCATAACTAGCAGATGGACCCAGGTAAAGAAGAGACCAGTCTGGATCTTCACATTTACCAGCCCATGTTCCTCTCAGGTTGAGTCTTTTGGTGCTGGTAGGACTTAGGCGAGAGTCTCTTCTGATGACTAAGGATGTTGTCCAAGGCCAAGCTAGGGTTGTAGGCAGGCAGTGGTCAGGCGTCTCAAGAGTCTAGTCAAGAGTCAATGGCAGACTGAGATCAGGCATATCAAGAGTCCAGGCAAGGGTCAACTCCTCTTCCGAGTGAGAGAAAGAGGGACGGATAGGGCTGAGGCAGCCTGGGCAATCAAGGCAGGAACGGACTTGGCAGATGAAGGAGGAAATAGGCTGGCAGACAAAGACAGGAGCAGGCTGGGCAAACAACACAGAAAGCATCACACATTGCAAGCACATCTGGACCTGTTGCTGAGGCAGGATGCATTGTTGAAGCTATCCTTATATAGGGCAATGACAGTGATGTCATCAGTAGGTGCTGCAGGGACTTTCCTGCTGTGGTTCCTTTAAATGGCCTAAGGTTGCCCATTTAAAGGCATAGGTAGTTGGAGCTGGTGGTGTCCTGCTGCATGGTGCCCAGTCGCTTCCCACTAAGGGAAGAGTTGTCAGTGTCATGCTGTGCTGCAAAGAAGAGCAGCTAGCCCTGCCACAGAAGTGAGAGCAATAGTTCACAGAAGCTGCCCGCGAACCGATGAATGCCACATTACTACTATCTGATAGGGTAATCTAACATCCTTTATTTATCTGTTCTAACCTGCTCATGGTTTGATAAATTTCTATCATCCATGCATCCATCTGTGTTGCATGTACTGTTGTTTTCTAAAATGTGCATGTGCTCAGCTGTTCATGCCACAACTAAAATGCACAGGACCCGGAGCATCTGATGTCCATGCTGCCAATGCTGCTGGTCTTTCTCATCTTTGCTGGCCCTGAAAAACTTGAGGGCATCATTTCCTGTTTCCTGAATAGTAGACGTTGTGAGATGTCCCAAAATCTTACTTTTACTGATGACCTTACTGCAGTGAATAAACTGACAACAATTAATTTATTTAAAAATATATATCCTGCCTACCTAAAATACTAGGCAGGTTACAAAAGAACACACATAATAAGTTCTCCGCCTCCACACATCTCAAAGACCCATCAGGCACAACTACAAAGGTTCCTTATATGCTCCCCCGATCAAAACCTCATTAACAAAACGAGCACTCTCAACAGCCGGACCCACACTCTGGAACTCACTACCGCCAGATCTATGCCAAGAGACCTGCCATCTAACTTTTAAGAAAAATCTAAAAACGTGGCTTTTCAGGCAAACATATACAGAAGCACAAGTTTACTTAGACACCGGCCAAAAAGAAAAATAGCCCAAACACCAGATCCTAGTTTCACCTATACCCCCTTCAAGACCCAACCACGTCAGATCTGAACTTCTCAACTGTTTAAGACTTCTTCTCTGATTCATCAGTCTTCCTTAACTCATGTACTTCTCGCATATTTTGCACATCAACATGGTCTATGTACCCTCATATCACAATTTAGTCTACCCTTTAATTTTTTTCTAGACATTTACTCTCGCTATAAACATGCCAAACATTTACCTACGTCCTGTTGACGAGTTACTATTATTATTATCTATGTAATATTTAATTTATTATTAATATCTATATGTTATAGGTTATATGCTATATGTTATACGTTATATGTTAAGAAACGCTGTTCCATGTAACGCCTTTTGTGCGAAAGTTTTGTTATATGTAAACCGACCTGATTCGATACTTGTATTGAGAATATCGGTATATAAAAATCCGAAATAAATAAATAAATAAATATATTAATGTAAAGTAAATAAAAACACTTATGAAATGATAAAAATTGTTTTAAAATTGTCAAAACAAAACTTTAAACATCAAAATCATTGCCAATACATTAATCAAATAAAATCAATAAATACATAGTAAACAATAATCACTAAAACAACAGAATTCAAAGACAGGAAAAAACAAGACATAAATACATACCACTGCCAAAAACATACTATCTCCTTCAAAAAATAATCTGATTGCTATACAAAGTATATGAAAAACAATGTGGCTTTAGGCATAACATCTAAAATCAGGCACAATTTATTACTTAAAGCATAATACTATAGGCAACCTTCAAAATAGCAAAATACAAACTATCCCTACCAAAAAGTAAGCTTTTAATAGCTTCCTAAATCTTACAACAGAAGTTTGTGCTTTTATTTTACTTTATTTATGTATTTGCTAATTTATTTACATGTATTTATTGATACTGTTAAAAATGCCCAAAGCAATGTACAACAAAATAAAATAATACATAAAATATAAAAACATAATAAAACAATAAAATTATACAAATTTACATTTCAAACACATCTTCCACATCCAGCCCAATTGCTTCATTAATAAACACATCTGATCATGGCCCCTAATACTGATGCACAATTACTACAAAGGGTTGTTTCTTTTAATTCGCCAGGTAATTTGTTACAAATGCAAGGACCAGATATATGAGAAATCCTTACTTGATAAACTGGCAGAATTTCCAGCAATATTTGGAAGGCAGATTTTAAATTTGTCATGGGTTGATACATTTTTAAAATAGAGTTAAAATGAGTAAAATGACTTAAAATTTGATTTCCAAGATATTGACAGCCAATGCAAATGTTCCAAAACAGGGGTGATAAGTTCATAAATACTACACCCTGCAATGAAGCGGGCTGCTGCATTTTGAATAAGCTGTAAAGCTTTTAAAGAAGATTGTGGCAATCCAATGAATTGCAGTAGTCGTTTGTAGAAACTACCAGGGCATGCACTGCTGTTCACAGGTCACATTTACTCAAATAGAGCTCAATAGACCTAATCAACGTTTAAAAAAACAGGAACAAAAATTTCTAATTTGTGTTAAAATGTAGGTCCACCCTCAATTTTAAGTCCTACAAAACTTCTATGTCTTGCACAATTTCCTCTTTGCATCCTTGAGGGCTATTAATGCTGTTGCTGGCACTGGGAATGAGGGTGAGGGAGATGTGATAAAAGACTAGGGGCATCATTCATGCTCACTACCTGCACTGCCTGCTCTTCTTGGTGGTTGCTCTCAATACCATCAGTATCATCTGCCTCACACTTCTCCTCACTGGAGACTAAGAAGCTACTGACTAGAGCTCCCAAATTATCTTTGGGTAGTGGCTCTTTGAGATCGTCAGATTCAGAGAATCTCAAATATGATTTTTCCTAGAATCAGTTTTTGAAAGAAATGCCTCCATTATCTCAGAAGCAGTAATCATGGAGGATTGCACTTCTGGTTTTAGGTGTTGCACTTCTGTTGTCCTTGCCCATGACCCTGCTCTGCTAATGCCAGCATCAGATGGCTCTTTCTTTTTCCCCCTGCTCTGGAGCAAGAAGCAGAGAAACAGGCATCAGTGCACATGCTCTTCCAATTTCCAATTTCAATTTCTTATGCTTTGAGATGGCTTCCACACCTAGATTTCTCCAGCTAAAATGTCTCTTCTAAGTTCACAGGCAGGACTCCCTTTTTTCTCAATCCTACGAGTACTGCTTGTGCTTCTGACAGACTGGGCTGGCTCTGCAGCAACACCCAATCCTCTGCTCACTGCCATTTTCTCCTCTCCCTTTCCTCATAGAGGCATGATGGAATTGGAAATTGCTACTAAGGGTTTAGTATTATAATATACTTTATTGATATGTATTTGTTTTTATTTATTTATATGTCACCTTGCCAAAAGTCAAGTATCACCAGTTCCACTCTAATACTGAATGAGGGTCTGACTTTCACACACAGTGCCAACCTTCCATACAGATCTGGCAATTTACTGATGGACAAACTCAGTCTCTGTCTTTTTAGGGCTATCCCTCACAGTGGGGTAGATTTTAAAAGGTGTGTGTGGGAGTAGATTTGTTCGCGCAACCCACGCACATGCTTTAAAATACAGAGTCGGCGTGCGCAAGGCTGCGCAAAATCAGCAGCCTGTGTGTGCTGAGCCGCGCAGCCATCTTCCCTTCCCTCTGAGGCCACTCCGAAATCAGAGCAGCCTCAGAGGGAACTTTCCTTCCGACCCCCCCACCTTTCCCTCCCTTCCCCTATCTAACCCACCCCCAGCCCTAACTAATTCCCCCCACCTTTATTTTACAAGTTACGCCTGCCCGAGGCAGGCATAACTTGCGCGCGCCGGCTGGCTGCTGGTGCGCCGTGTTCCGGTTCGGAGGCTGCAGCCATGCCCCCAGAATGCCCTGGGCCAGAATCACGCCCCCGGCCCTGCACCCAGAACACCCCCCGATGACGCGCCGGTCGTGACACGTCCCCTGAAATGCCCCCAGCATGCCCCCCCTCCAGGAAAGCCCCGGGACTTACGCAAGCAGGGGGTGGAAGGGGCAGCTTTTCGGGGGTTATGCGCGCATAACCCTTTGAAAATCTGCCCCAGTGTGTGCAACAATGTCTTGTCTCACACATACACACTCACATAGACAATCATACTTGTGTGCACTGCTAACTCCTTTTGCACACACAAAAAAAACCTATTAGAAAATAAACCGAGAAGGCTGTCAAGGTTACACTTCACTTTATTCTGTTTACAGAGAATCAATTCAATGCACCGTGCAGAGTCAGACATAAAAAAATCAGTGTTCACTGGCACTGCATCTGTATCTCCAGTCCACTAACTTTCTCCAGTGAACAGATAAAAAGCAGTGTATCTATCTTTCTGTCACAGTGAGTGAAAGCACTGTGACTGCAGAAGTGGATATCAGAAAAAGCCCTTAGCGAATGCTGATGTTCTTCTCTCTCCTTTTTTAAAGCTTTTCTTTGACTCTAAAAAAAAACTTCTGAAAAGACGAGCTTTCTCTGTGAAATCCAACAGAGCAAATAGAGTTTCTTTGCACATGCTCATATATTTCAATGGGAGGATGTCAGAGTCACTTATTCCAGATGGCACCTCTAGGAAATTTAAAAAAATGCTTCACCTTGATTGGTCTTCCATCCTAACTACTTGCCTACTTCTGGTACCTCACATGGCAATGGTTGGTTGCTATATTTATTACTTACTACTAGTCTCCCTACAAGTTTCTCACTAGTTAATTTTTTCTCACTTAATTTTTGAGCTCTTTCATCTTTTGTATTTATACTGTACTCACACTCCATTTACTCTATCTCTTTTATATTTATTTTCTATATAATATTTATTACTATATTACTATGTTTAATTGGTTATCTATTCTATTTGTTCCATCATTATTGTTAGTTCTATTGTTACCTGTCTTATTGTTCAACTGTTCTATGTAAAGCCCACTACTCTTTTTGGGCATTTAAAAGTTGTATGTAAACTAGGGATGTGAATCGTTTTAGGACGATTAAAATTATCGTCCGATAATTTTAATATCGTCTTAAACCGTTATGGAACACAATACAATAGAGATTCTAACGATTTATCGTTATAAATCGTTAGAATCGTGAGCCGGCACACTAAAACCCCCTAAAACCCACCCCGACCCTTTAAATTAAATCCCCCACCCTCCCGAACCCCCCCCCAAATGAGTTAAATAACCTGCGGGTCCAGCGGCGGTCCGGAACGGCAGCGGTCCGGAACGGGCTCCTGCTCCTGAATCTTGTTGTCTTCAGCCGGCGCCATTTTCCAAAATGGCGCCGAAAAATGGCGGCGGCCATAGACGAACACGATTGGACGGCAGGAGGTCCTTCCGGACCCCCGCTGGACTTTTGGCAAGTCTCGTGGGGGTCAGGAGGCCCCCCACAAGCTGGCCAAAAGTTCCTGGAGGTCCAGCGGGGGTCAGGGAGCGATTTCCCGCCGCGAATCGTTTTCGTACGGAAAATGGCGCCGGCAGGAGATCGACTGCAGGAGGTCGTTCAGCGAGGCGCCGGAACCCTCGCTGAACGACCTCCTGCAGTCGATCTCCTGCCGGCGCCATTTTCCGTACGAAAACGATTCGCGGCGGGAAATCGCTCCCTGACCCCCGCTGGACCTCCAGGAACTTTTGGCCAGCTTGTGGGGGGCCTCCTGACCCCCACGAGACTTGCCAAAAGTCCAGCGGGGGTCCGGAAGGACCTCCTGCCGTCCAATCGTGTTCGTCTATGGCCGCCGCCATTTTTCGGCGCCATTTTGGAAAATGGCGCCGGCTGAAGACAACAAGATTCAGGAGCAGGAGTCCGTTCCGGACCGCTGCCGTTCCGGACCGCCGCTGGACCCGCAGGTTATTTAACTCATTTGGGGGGGGTTCGGGAGGGTGGGGGATTTAATTTAAAGGGTTGGGGGTGGGTTTTAGGGGGTTTTAATGTGCCGGTTTTGCGATTTTTAGATTTTTAGATTTTTCACGATTTTTCACGATTTTTCACGATATTTTACCCCCCCAAACAGCAACAATACGATTCCCTCCCCCTCCCAGCCGAAATCGATCGTTAAGACGATCGAGGACACGATTCACATCCCTAATGTAAACCGGATTGATTTGTAGTTCCTACAAGAACTTCGGTCTATAAAAATTAAAAATAAAATAAATAAATAAATAAATAAATAGTGTATTTTTCAATGTGCCACAGACTTGAATGGAAAACATCAACAAATGAAACTAACATTTTTGTTAAATTTGTGGGTATACTCCATTTTTTTGGGAGTCCATGAATGAAACAAATATGGTCTCATTTGTTGTATTTTCATTCATTTCAAATGAATGCAGATCTCCAGGAAAATACACCTTCCATGTGTTACACTAATGGGGCAGATTTTAAAAGCCCTACATGCGTAAATCCAGCTGGGTTTATGCGCACAGGGGGGTTATGCATGCCGAGCCGGGGCTTGAAAAAAGGGGCGGGGCAAGGGCGGTCCGGGGCAGGGGCATGGCCAGAGGCCTTCTTAGGGCCGCTAGGCCGGGGGATTGCGCGCCAACCGAGTGCCGGCACGCGACCTACACCTGCCCGAAGGCAGGTGCAACTTATGGACTAAAGATTAGGGGGGGTTAGGTAGGGCTGGGGGGGGGGGGGAGCGGGTTAGGTAGGGGAAGGGAGGGGAAGGTGAGGTGGGCGGAGAGAACAGGGAAAGCCATTGGGGCTCCCCTAGGGCTCGGCAAGCGCAAGGCGCACGTGTGCACCCCCTTGCGCTTGCCGACCCCGGATTTTATAACATGTGTGCACCTGCGCGTGCATGTTATAAAATCGGGGGTAGATTTGTGCGTGCCGGGTTGCGCGCACAAATCTACGCTCGCATGTAGGTATTAAAATCAGACCCTAATAGTGTACACTTTTGCTTCTTCTGTTCATGCTGCATTTGACGTCTGACACTTCTGAAATGTTCATTCTCATGTGAGATCATTTTCTCTTACAGACTTTTAATTTATCATAAATTCTTGCCACTATCTTTTCTCTTATCAAGCATACAAAGAGCATTCCAAAGTTCCAGGTCAGACTGCAGACTTAGAACAGTCACAAATTGCTCTATGGTTTAATTTTCCTACTTCAAATATAACTTTTATGTGTTTATATTTTCTCAGAAATCTGTATATTTCAAACCTACACATCACTTTATTAATCTTATCTTTCAATTTTTTTCTTCCTTTGACGGTGGAAGCATTGTGAACATCTCACTCTGGAATCTCTTCCACTTTCAGAAATAGTATAAATAAAATAAAAAATAAGTTTGTATCTTTTTCTTCATCTATTCTACTTGCCTGTAAACAGAATTCAAGTCTTTGCCAGGGTCATTTTCAGAATTTGCTTACATTTCCAGGACCTATTAACTCTGATGGTGGCAAAACGTGAACCCTGATTGCACATATCTCCTGGTAAAGTTGAAAATTTGCTAATGTCGCTGCAGGCAGCAAAGGCTGTTTGAAGAAAGGAGCCAGGCAGGCACCTGACTGCTGGTTCTCACCATTAAAAATCCTGACTTTTTTCAACAATATTATTTTTGCCCTACAATTAGAAGATTTCTCTCCTGCTTGTTAAGGATAAATGGGGACACAACATCAAAAAAGAAATAATGAACTGATTGTTAGATAGATAGAGCTGGATGCCATTGGTATAAATGTATTGTTTGAAGTCAAAGAGATTGATAATATCATATGTGGTTTGACATTTATTTTTATTGTTTAGGTTTCATACTAATTATTTTGATTTTTATCCTCCCCAGCATTTTCTCCATAAAAGGTTACTTACCAACTGAATGTCATTGGAAAAAATCTGCAATAGCCTAAACAAAGCTGAAAGGCTGTCTGCGCTTCTCTGTTCTTATATGGGCAAATAACTAGCCCCTAGATTGTGTCAGGAAATACTTACTAAATGATTGTTATAATAGATCATATATTCTTATGTTCTTATGCATTTGCAGAGAAAATTGCATCAGCTATTACTTGAAACTATAGAGACAAATAGCATAATATGGGCAGCTGTGATCATTCCTGTCATGTTCTACACCCCAAAATGAAGCTTGCTTAAACACAATAAATACACCATGCTTGTTGGAAAATAATAGCCACAGCTATATAAAATCTATCCTAGACAATTTCTTATGGACATATTGAATTGCCTCCCATAAGGGTGCAAACTAGGCCATCAAGTTTTCACCATCACCCCTCTACTGAGGGTGAGTCCATAATGTCGCTGAACTAAGCCTAACCTGAGAGAGAGTTGCATGGGCATTTTGCTGTGCTTTCACTGCTAGAATGCTATACTTTTCCATCAATAAGCAGGCTTAATTAGCCATTACATAAGGGTAACATCATCTAGTGCCATCAAACAGATTCAGCACTCCAAGATAGAAAAGCTTTGAACTCTAATAAGCATGAATGAGACTTCCTATGCAAGCATTGACTCACGAGACTCCTCAATCATTTTTAGTCTAAGCACATCATGGACGTGAACTCTGTCTCTCCTATACTTTTTCATAAAACTCCTTTAAACCTTTTTCAAATTTGACATATTTTCTTCACTTTCTTCTTATTAAGTTGCCTTGCTCCATCTGTAGTCCCAACAGCACTTTTCAGTGCTACCCAAAAAAAAAAAATCCATCATATATATTCAACCAAAGTGTGTCCAGATAGAAGAAGAAATCAACTACTTTGAACAGTTTCAGAAACTGTAACTGAAAAGATTATGTCCTTCAGTGACAGGCATAACATGACCAGAAGAACTGCTATGCCTGTGGGCTGATATCTCCTCACACTCAGAAGTCCATGGTGCTTCTCATCGAGGAACAGGGCAAATCCCTCCAGAGTTACAATAGTTCCTCACCCCTCAGTGCAACCTCATCTGCCTCTCTGGGCAAAGAATTGAGCATGATCTCTTCAAAGACTCCCCCGTCTGGTCAGGCTGAAGCTGTGGGGTTGACTTTCATCATCCACCCTGCATCGAAGACAAAGTATCATTAATTGCTGGAACCATTGCAGCCTGCATAAAAAAAGCATAAAAATTCTAAGCGGGGAGTATTGGCATCTGTGCCATCAATGTGGCAATCATCGGCGACAATGGCATCAACAGAATTGGCAATTCATGGTGTACCAACTTGCCTAGCGCATCTTCCACTGATACAATTGACACATCATACATTTAAGCACCAGATGTAGGAGTCGACAAAATGCTTGATGCACAAACCACTGACCTACTTGATGCAAGTCGCACTGATGCACTTGAAGTATGACACATTGAGGCACTTGATGCACGATGCATAGATAAACTTAATGCACAATGCACCAGTGCACTTGATGCTTGATACTCTGACACCATGGAAGCATGTGGCCTCAGTTCATATCAGTATATCTAGCCTGTGGTCACATTGTGCTCAGGATCCTATATCACAAGATCCCATGATACACAGTGCAAAGACCACGGCACAGCTCCAATGCAATATTGTTGACCTGTGCTGGATTCCTCAATATGCATCTCAAAAGACCCTATATGGGAGTGTACAGGAAACTCCTTCAGACTACTTTAAAGGAGTGGGAAGGAGCTGGTTTGCCCAGTTCTCCTTAAGGTTGAGACCCGCAAGGAATACTAGATGAAGGGAGGAGACATTCACCAGAGTATAAGACCTCAAGGCCTAGAAGAGTTAGTCAGGACCCAGAGAAGAGAGGAAGTCCCATCTTTTGAGAAGACCTACTACTTTTAAGCTTTGAGAGTGACAATTGTTAGACCTATTAGATTTAAGTATGGAACTTGCCTGAAGTCAAGTTGAGCTGTCTACCACTGATTGTTTTTTCTTTACACTATTCTTTGTTGTTTGTGAGATACCTGAAGCCAAGGTAAGCTTCCTAAATTGTTTGTTTTGTTGTGCACTGCACTTTTGTGTGTTTTCACTGTAAATAAAATGAACTTAAGGAACAGCCAGATTCTGCCTCCATTTTTCATCTGGCTATCCCCAAGTTGCTATTGCTTGAGTTACCACATATGGTAGAAGAAGTGGGATTTCTTGTCTAAGCGGGAAACACAGACAAGATCCCACAACCGCAGCAAGAGAAGAAAAAAAAAATCCTATAGAGATAATTTTTTCATTTTTCTGGGACCTCCCAATTTCACTCACCTAGCTTTTGCACCACAGGCCAAGGGGGCTATCCCCATCTTTATAGTCAGGGTTCAAGCAGTGATTAAGCATTGGACAGGCCAGCAGATTTTTTATTTGTTTTTGTCCAGCTCTCCTATTCCTGGAGAGGTATATTATGTGGAGGCAGTTCGCTAAGCTGACTAGATGGAGAAGGTGAACCAGGTCCTTGCTACAGGGCAGCAACAATTATAAAATGCTCTGCAAACACAAACTGACCAACAGTAGGCATTACGAGAGCAGGTGATGCAGCAGCAAACAGTGCTAATACAGATCACCCAAACTGTGCAAACAGCGATATCCTGTTCACCTGCAGTGCCACTGACCCTCCTTAAGATGACTTCTGAAGAAGATTCAGAAGGGTTTTTGAAAAACTTTGAGCACACAGCACAAGTGGCAGACTGCCCAGAGGACAGGTGGGCTACCTATCTGGGGAATCTGCTCACTGAGGCTAGACAAGATGCTTATCAAACAACTAACCTGGAAATCAAGAAGTCAAGGCACCATTCTTAGGTGAGCAGGACTCACCCCAGATGTGTACCAACAGCGATTTTTGTGGCAAATTCTTCAGGCTGGTGAAAACCCCAATAACCTCTTCCACGTACTAAAAGACATCATTTGGAAGTAGCTGAGCCTGGAAGGGAAGATCGGGGTGGAGGTAGCCAAAATAGTGCCAGTGAAGCAATTCCAGGATAGCGAAGAATGACCGATGCGACAGTGGGTCTGCCAACATCCAAATCTTACACTGGAGAAGGCCAGAGAAGTGGCGGTGGTCTATTACCAGGCCCAGACCATGCCAGAGACACCAAAGTTCCTGGAGATGCCACCCGACCCAGGAAGAATCAGAGGCCCTGACAACCAGTTGTGCAGACCTGGATGGACTTTACATCTCAAGGTAAACCCTCCGCCAGTCCACCACGATTCAATTGTGGAGAAAAGGGCCATTTTGCCCAAGACTGTCCATGTAGGAGAAAGGAATCAATGGATGTTAATATAGTGACCCCACACTTTTGTAGCTTTGTGGACAACTCCAGCTGGGGAGTTTCCACTTTCTTGATCTTGATTGAGTTAGATGGCATTCCAACACAAGCCTTAGTGGACTTGGGGAGTGCGAAAATGTTTGTTCAGAGATACTTGGTGAAGCAAGTCCAAATTGACTACAACAAGGTAGTGACCCTGGCATGCATTCATAGGGACCATTGACAATATCCAACAAGCTGGGTATGACAGAAGATCCCGGCCATCCAACATATTGTTGAGGTGGGAGTACTCCATTGGCTAACCTACCCCATGATCACTGGACGGGACTGTCTAAAGTTCAAGTGTCTCTGGAATTAGCTTACAACAGATTCATCCAGCTACATCCAGGAAGAATTGGAGTTTCCAGAACTCTTTCAATTGGATGACCCTGATCTTTTCAATAAAGGCTCTAAGACTCCTAAGTCCTGGAGTTAACGCTGACAGGAAAAGTATACCTACGCTGCTAATTTAGAGCTAGCTGAAGAGGATGGTTCAGAGTTGGAGGGAGAACAACCACCCACACAGAATGCTCAACCAGATCCCTTGTTGTGGGGCCCATGAGGTAATCTGGGAAACTTTAAGCAAGCTCAGAGGGAGGATGAATCCTTTAAGTGGGCCCAGGGACATATATAACAGGTGGATGGAAAGATAGTCCATGGAGCGCAGCTTGCAGACCCTTTTCCTCCCTATTTTATGATGAAATAGGATTTACATTACAGAGTCACAAGAGGAATAGTGGAAGAGGAAGTGATAGAACAACTTCTGGTTCCCAAACCTATCGACAGCAGGTCATGCAGTTAGCACCAAGTCATTTTCTAGGGAGTTACCAGGGGGAGGAAAAGACTCAGGAAAATATACTAGCACAATTCTTTTGGATGGGTCTTCATAAACAGGTCCAGTTGTATTGCTGGTCCTTCCCTACCTGCCATCTCACAAAGCCTGCTGGAGTATGGGCAGCATATCTCATTTCAGTGTCTATAATTGAGACCACTTTTGATAGATTGGGCATGGATCTTGTGGGACCACTAGAAAGATAGACTTGAGGCAATAAATACATTCTCGTTAAAGTAGACTATGCCAACAGATATCTGGTAGCAGTGCCGCTACGGAATATGAAGACCTCAACACCATGTCCTTATTCTCCTCCCATCAGAAAGCAAGCTGTCAGCCTGTTGGCAAGGACCCTATGAGGTTTTGAAGAAAATAGGAGCCATAGATTACAAAATAGCTCAGCCAGATAAATGGGAAAAAACTCAAATCTACCACATAAACCTCCTGAAGAAATGGGTAGCACAGGAATACAGCATGATACAGGAAGGAGAATTTGGCCCAGAGGATGCACTGTTGCACTGGAAGTGGACCCTTGGCATGGCACAGGATTGGTATGGCCCCCTGAGGGTTCCCAGAGGGCACCTGCCTCCAGGAGGTGGAGCACACGAGGAGATAGAAGCTAGCTGGAGCTTCACCAATAACAATCTGGGGTTTCTGTGGGTTGAGCCCTTGGGTACCCAGACCGCCTGGGCTTAGGTGGGCCTCAGAGGATCTCCCGGAGAGGTAGCGGAGAGATGTGCCCACCAAGAGCAAGGGTGTGTGGCTACTGGAGAACAGTTGAGCTAGACCAGAACAGAGGTTACCGGGGACCACTGGAACAGAGCAGGAACTGAAGGTCCCCCGGTCAGGATAGGCAGGAACCAGTGGTCTAGCTGGAAGAAGGCCACAGATGACATCAGAGCAGGCAGGCCTGGTGGCCACGGGAGTAGCGAAGAGTGCGTCCATGTGAAGCGCAAGGGTCAAAGCCAAGGGTATCCATCCGAGGGTGGTCAGCCAAAGCAAAGGTCAGTTCCAGGTATCAGTCTGAGTGTGGTCAGTAGCAGGCAGAGGTCAGTTCCAGGCAGTGGTCCAAATGTGGTCAGAGGCAGGCAGAGGTCAGTTCCAGGCAGCAGTCCAAATTGGTCAGAGGCAAGCAGAGGTCAATACCATGAGTCAGTCCAAGTGTAGTCAGAGGCAGGCCGAGGTCAGTACAGAGTATCAGTCTGAAGGGTACCACCTGAAAAGCGGAACAGGAACAGGAACGGGTGCTGGAGCACAGAAGGACCACGGGAATACAGGGACGCAGGAGCACTGGAAGACACAGGGACACAGGAACGCAGGAGCACTGGAAGACACAGGAACACAGGAACACAAGAACTGGAACAAGAACGCAGGAACACTGGAACAGGAACACAGGAACACAGGTTGGCATCCGAAGAGACGACCCGTGACAGTACTCGATGGACATCCTGCTGGACCAGGATACTGGCCACTGAGAGAGGACACCGGACGGAACAGATTTACTCTAGGAACGGTCAACCGGAGACGAGATCTGGGGCGAGCGACTACAGGAATGACCCATTTGCTAAGGTGAGGTTCTGGGGTAAGAACCTTGCCTTAAGTAGTGAGTTCAGGTGACGTCATCAGACGGTGTCCGGCCCGAGGTTCCCGCCCTGGGCCCTTTAAATGTGGGAGCATGTGCCATGCACGCACCTAGGGGCAGGACCAAGGACAGCAAGGATGCGGAACCCCGATGGGAGCTCCGCTGTGAGGCCTGCGAGGGAGATGGTGTTTGGGGAACTCGCCGGGGATGCCATGAGCTGGCTGCAGATGCAAGGGAGGAGTGGCTGGAACTGGAGGAAGGAAGTGTGAGGTGAGCAGGTCCAGTTGTGGCACAGCGCGGCCGGGACACGCAACATGCACCTGAAGTGAAACAAACCCAGACAGCTGACTTGAAGCAGCTAGTAGAGAAAAACAAGGAGATCTTCTTGAACCTGCCTGGCTGTACATCCTGTGCAACATGACATCATTATGTATCCTGGAGTTGTAGTATACCAATAACCTTATCAGATTCCCAAGGCCAGGTGCTGCGTCATTGAGATTGAAGTGAAGGAGATACTGTAGCTCGGGGTAATAGAAGAGTCTAATAGTGATTGTCCTCACTCATAGTTTTGGTGCCGAATTCAGATGGGAGCATAAGGCTCTGTATTGACTTTAAAAAGGTCAATGCAGTCTGAAAATTTGATGCCTATCCGATGGACTGATTAAGCATCTGAGATTGGCCCAGTTCATATCTACCCTTAATCTTAACAAAGAGCATTGGCAGGAGCTTCACATACCTATGGCAAAGGAGAAGATAGCATTCCCGAAAGCCGGTGGACATTTCCAGTTCACCATACACCCTTTTGGCCTTCACAGAAGCCCTGCAACATTTCAATGATTTTTCAACTGCCTGCGCTGCCCACATCAAGGGTATGCAGCTGCCTACTTGGATGACATCATGGTGGTCTACAGCCCTGATTGAAAGACATATCTTATCCAACTCCAGGCCATGCTAACCGGTCTACAGAAAAAAGGGCTAACAGCTTTCTGGGAGGGCAAGAGGTCCACTAACATGGCCACACCCTTGGGAAGGGCAAGGTTTACCCACAGACCAGGAAGATCGAGGTGATCATCCAGATTCCAGTTCCATGAACAAAAGTGAAAATAAGAGTGTTCCTAGGCCTTACATGATATTATAGAAGGTTTATTCTGAACTATTCAGAGAAGGCACAGCCTCTCATATGGTTATTGATCAGGAAAGCACCAGAGAAAGTTTAATGAACAGAGGAGGCAGAGAAGGCCTTCAGGGCCCTGAAGTAGGCAATATGCTCTGAACTGATACTGATAAGCTCTGACTTCACCAAACCCATCATGGTGTAGACCATTGCCTCAGAAGTCAGCTTGGGAGCTGTCTTAGTCCAGGAGAAGGATAGCCAAGAACATCCTGTGGCATACATTAGCTTGAAGCTGATGCTATGTGAGTGGCATTACTCTTTAGTTGAGAAGAATATCTTGGCAGTCAAGTGGGACTTTAAGGCCTTGCACTATTACCTGTTGCGATAGCTGTTTACACTCATAATGGACCACCAACTGCTCCTATGGATATATAGGAACAAGGAGTCTAACATGAGAGTGATAAGATGCTTCCTGGATCTACAGCCCTTCAACTATAAGATCTGACATAGGGCAGGAAGGGAGAATGGCAATGTGAATTTATTGTCAAAAGAGGTGTTTCTTGGACAGGCAGACAGTCATCCCAGCAAGGCTGAGCTAAGGGGAGGGTATGAGAGGGACTTTACTGAAAACTCCCTCAAACTACCTTAAAGGATCGACACAGCTGTCTCACCCTATCCTCCTTAAGGTTGAGATCCGCAGAGAATCCTGGGTGAAGGGAGGAGCTCTTCACCAGAGTATAAGCCTTCAGAGCCTAGAAGGATTAGTCAGGCCCTGGGGAAGAGAGAGAGTAGCACTATATGAGAAGACCTCCTATGTTTAAGGTTTGAGAGTGATAATTGTTAAGACCTACTACTTTTAAGTCTGGAACTTGCCTGAAGTCAAAGTGAGCTGCCTATCACTGATTGTTTTTGCTTTTCACTATCCTTTGTTGTTTGTGAGATATCTGAAGCCAAGTTGAGTTTCCTAAGTTGTTTTGTTTTTCTGCATTGCATTGCACTTTTGTGTGTTCTCATTCAAATAAACCACAACAGCCAGAGTCCACCTCTGTTTTTCCGCTGGTTGTCCCCAGGTCGCTACTGCTCGAGTTACCACAGACACATCATAGTATGATATAAATAGTTAAATAATGAAAAGAAATAAGAAAAGAAACAAGTACCTGGGTTCTGGGGCTTTGGGGCTGGGCTGCAGGTGGGATGTGATGTTCTTAAGCATGGAACATTTAACAAATAAAACATGTAAAAAATAAATAACACTCAAGAATGAATGGGATGTGAATGCAGATTATTTGATTTTTCATTTATATAAGGAAAATAAAGGTAAGGTTTAGAAACAGTTAAATTTAACTATACAATAGCTGACCTGTGATTGTTTGTTAATTAACATTGACAAGTAGAGGATGTGGGTGTGAGTATGAGAGGGTGTGAAAGGGACAACTGAACCATAGATAAGACTCTCTGAGACTTGATGACAGGGAAGAGTGACTCTAAAGCCAAATTCCTGAGCCAGCTCTTTATATATTATTGGAACTTCTCAGCTATAAGCTAAGGAGAGGTTTTCCAAAGAGCTAAAGGAGACAGACCAGTTGTAAGCTCTCTTCCCAAAGAAAAATAAACAGGTGTTTCCCCACTAAAAAACAAACTCTTCCAATTGTTAAAAGAACATATATATATCCTAGCAACAGGAAAGAATACAAAGAAAAAGAGAACAACATAAGTAAGGTATTTTACTTTAAAATACCCTCTTTTCCTGATCAGTTTAGCTAGGGTTGATGAATTATCATTTATTTTATTAGCTAGTGCATTCAGTTCAATAAGCCGTCATAAATGCACACATTAGGGAACACAATTAGTTACCAGAAGACATATCAATGAGAGAGAGCCAGTCTTCCTTATTGATTTGGTAAAATGTTAGGCAGTAGGAATGAGGAACAGAGCCAGGAATGAGGAACAGGAATGAGGAACAGAGCCAGGAGTAAGAAGACAACCAATGCACCCAACAACAAACCCCAAGATCATCAAACAAGTATAAAAATAACATATGAGTTAAGAGTGTACACACCATCATGATAAACAGATATTTAACAAAGACTAAATTACAGAAAAGAAAGATAACACTGATAGGAGGAAAAAGCAAAAGAAAAGAGAAAGGAAAAAAAAAGACACAAAGAGAAACAGAAGATACACAAGAAAAATTAAATACTCTGGACACTCTTGACAATCAGATATATTTAGTGAAATCCTAAAAAACAAAAATAAAAATACACACAAAGAATCAATTCTTAGTCATAATCTAGAGATAGAAAGTTAAAGTGAAATAAAAGTTATTATATTTGAATTGATACTTATCTGATATTACCCAGTAGAATATAGATTCTTTTGATGTCAGTGTAGATTTCTGATGTCTGGATACTGTAATCTTGAGATGTAGCCTAAGAGTAAGGATGCATAAATAGAGTTTTATTTATTATATGCTATATAACATTGTTTCAATAATTAAGACATTGATTACTAGATATTGTTTTAAATAACCATTGTTACATTTTTCTAAAATACATTTTAAGGTAATTTATTCCTTAACTTTATCCTTGCCTCCCCTCTTAACCTGGAAGAATTTGTTGGGTGGGTTTTAGACCCCAATTCCTATCTTTTTGGGAGACCTAACAGGGAGGAAGGCTTTGTAACTCCACACCTGTGTAACATCCAAAGATTCTTCCCACCGACACAGTGACCACACTGATTTAATGACAACTTTAACAGTGGGAAGGAATCTTTACCACAGGGGGAGCAGTTTACAATACCAAGGCATCTAAAGTGTTCAAACACTCTGCCCTATCAAATCTACTGACACATCTACCTCATACTTCAATTTATCAGGCTGCTTTACCAAAACAGCTCAACAAAACTCATTCTAGATCTATGGAAAAAGGAGTCTGGTTGCCCCTTTTGCCACCAATAACCAGGGCACTCACTCCTCCTAGACTAGTGATGGAACAACTTTGTCTGGAGATTGCAGAACCAGTGACCTCAATAGTACTGCTTACTTCTAATAGGCCTCCTGTTCTTATGTGGGGAGCATTTCTTTGTCTCAGAAGAAAATGTCCCACCACCTATGCCAGGTCATAGGATACATGTGCTGCTCAACCAAATCACAGACTTGGTGAGGAGTTTCTTTAGTTCTCTGACCAAGGAGTCAGAAGGATTGTTCCAACTTTTCCTTTATACTATTACTATGGCAATACCATACATCCAAGTCCTGATATCACCTATAGGGGTCAACTCATTATCAGAACTTATCCTCAGATGTTTTTTATTGTCCATTGCAGTGGATTCAAGTAGGTCAGAGATGTTAGAACAGGCTGCTCCTCCTCTGATTCAAACAGAAGCCCTCCCAGTTCAATTTCTTTGTTACTGATTTCTTATGAAAGTGATACTATACCTTTAGGATTAGATGAAGACTCTACTGGCATATCTTCTGACCCTCTTCCAGGTCCTCCGTACCTTGCGTAGATGGCAATTTTGGCTCCTTCAAGTTCTTCTGATGCCGAAGCTTCTGGTTATTGCAAGCCTCATCTATTTACAGAGACTTCACCATCCACCTAAGAATTTACTGAATTGGGTTAGACCGAGGGTCCATCAAGCCTAGCATCCTGTTTCCAACAGTGGGAAATCCAGGTTATAAGTACCCGGCAAGTACCCAAACATTAAATAGATCCCATGCTACTTGACCATTTTTATTTTATTTTATTTTAAGGTTAAATAAACCATTTGAACAGAAAGCACCTTGTTTTATTTATTTAAAGGTAGTGACCCTCCCAATATTCATTTTAATAGCTAAAGTCTAAGAAAATAAAGGATATACTCACCATTTGCATTAAAATATAATCTTTATAAAAAATATTCAAAGTATGTACAATATTTAAAAAAATAAAAGGAAGGGGTGGGTTCATCTAAGGAGAAAAACTATTTAAATTAAAAAAAAAATGGGCCAGGACAGTAGACAACAGATTTAGAGGTTTTGCTGAAGCTCAAACATACCCAGGCACCTAGCTAAGGCCAGCAGAAATCTGGTGTGATTCTGCTGGATCTCAACTAGGTACATGGCAGCCTCAACAAAAACCCAAGAGCTGCCCGATTCACCATCTCCTCCCCCAATCTCTGGATGACTCAAGCAAATTGCCGCTGAGAAACCGGCTCATCGCCAGCAGCAGTTGCTGCAGGTGATGAGCCGGTTCTTCCAGCTGAGCTGCCAGATGTTGAGGGCAGAGATGCCTGGTGAGAAGGGCCTCCCCCCTTTTTCTTTGCCTCTGTCTCTGCCTCTACCAGAGGGTTTCCTTTGGGTGGCTAAACTTTCACTTGCTGAATTTTGCTGAGCTTGCAAAGTAGCATTCTATTTCCTAATTGCAGCACATAGGTTTTGGGTTGAATGTCTAGCCTGCCCTCGCATCTTTCTAACTATTTTGCGCAGCTGCTAAATTTCATTCTAGATAGTCCTACATCCTGTTGTCATATTGCTCTGAATCTGCTCTTGCCTAGCAATGAGTTCAGCTGCAAGGTTATTTGCAAAGGCATCCATGGATGTGCATGGAGTTTCATATGTTATCCCCTCCTCATTGCCAACAGAGGCCACTTCAGTAGAAGGGGGATCTGCCGCCCTCAGAGTTGGGTGATGTCTGAAATGCAGGTTAAATTTAGCTGAACATTATCATTTTTTTCTTGCAAGTAACCTATGGGCTTACTAAACATTATTGATTCTTCTTGCAACCCATCTACTGCAATGGTGGACATTTCTTCCTTTGCTACTTTCTTTTCTACAGCAATCTCCTCCACCTCTATGCTACGTCCACAGCCTCCATCTGCACTGTCTGTGTGACTCCCTCCTGTATGGACCCCTGGATAAAGTCCCTTTGTAGTTTTGCCCTCATCAGATGTCTACTCCTCCTATCTGAGCCACCTTGGCTTTTTCAGCTAATCTGAAATTAAAGCACCAGCGATGCTTTAATTGTTCCACTGACCTATGAAGCGTGTCTCTATCTGCTGCCTTTTCTCCTCCACATTACTGGAACCAGCTTGCTGTGGCTCTCTACCTCTCTGACCAGTACTCCCCTCTCTCAGCACCCTATCTACCCTCTCCACCCTCTCCCACCCTGTACTCTATCTCCTCCACCCATCTTCTTTTCTCTGCACTCCCTAACCCCAGCTGCACCCTCAAACACTTGCACAGTGCACACCCCTCTCCTCCTGCCCCATATGCTCTCCCTACCTCCCTGACTACTATTCTCTCTCCCATTTCCCTCTCCTCCACCCTGTAGTCTATCACTTCCACCTGCCTTCTTTTCCCTGCATTCCATCCCCAGCTGCACCCTCAAACATGCGGAGAGGGGCAAACAGATTCTGCACTTCCTTCTGGTGCTGATGGATCTGCCTCCATCTCCCTGAATCCTCGTATACTTAGGCATCTCTCCTACATGGCTCATCTCATCTAAACACGTGAGTAGCATCACTTTAAAAATTACAATGGTATCATCACTTCTTGGGGTCCTAGAGATGGAAGTGTATTGCACAGGTTTTGGCTAATATTTTTTCTCTCTCTTGTTTTTTTTTTTTCTATGTTGCAGGTTATAATAAACCTCATTGATAGTCCATGCTGAACACAAAAAGGGGCACACAGCTTCTGCACTTCCTTCTGATGCTGACGGATCTCATGCCTGCAAGAATCATCTCTTTTCTGACAGCTCTCCCTCCATGCCTCTGCTTTTCTCTGGCCTTTCTTTGCTTGTCAGTGCTGTACACGGTTTTGGACACTGCTACTGCATATCCAGCCGTTTTGAATTCTTCTCTCACACTCTGGTCTGTCTTCGTTCATCACTGCTGCCTGTGATTAGTAGTAACATAAACTCTTCCCTTTTGTGTTGGTGATTGCTCTCCCATCCATCCCTTCATTTGACTCCCCCACCCCTTCCCCCCCCCTTTCAGTCCCCCTCAGGGGCGGATTGTGGGAAAATAATGGCCTGGGGGATTTTTCTCCATAGTGGCCCATGGGTACCCAATTACACATACAATATAATTTACATATAAAATTTACATATATATGCACTCACCCCTTAAAACATAATTAAAATGTCATATAAAATGTTTAAAAAATTTCCCAAACACCAATAAAATATTTCAAAACAGCAAACACAAACACTTGACAATTAAAGCCAATAAAGATTTTTAAAAATCCCCTATTATTAAATAAATAAATAAAATGTCTCAGAACATTTTATTTTCATTCCAAAAACCCTGAGATTGTCAGGAGTGAGGGATGTGCACAGACTTTCTCCTCTCACTCTCATATACACTCATTTAACACTTACACTCTCTCACAAACTCACTGACACACATATTCAAACACACAAAGTCACACACATTGACTCATGCGCACAGGCACTGTCATATATGCTCACTGATTGACTCTCTCTCATATGCTGACACACACAAATGCTCAGTCTCACACACATTTTCTCACATGCTGACACACAAATGCTCAGTCTCACACACAACTTCTCACATGCTGACACACATGCTCAGTCTCACACACATTTTCTCACATGCTGACACACATGCTCAGTCTCACACACATTTTCTCACATGCTGACACACATGCTCAGTCTCACATACATTTTCTCACATGCTGATACACAAATGCTCAGTCTCACACACACTTTCTCACTCACTGACACAAATGCTCAGTCTCATACACACTTTCTCACATGCTGACGCACAAATGCTCAGTCTCATACACTTTTTCTCACACACACTGAGTCACACATTTACTCACATATAATAACACACACTCACATACTCTCTCTCCCCCATCCACAAAAAGGTGCAGGAGCATTAGCAGCAGACGATTAACTTTAAAACTTGTTTTTTTTTTGTTTTCTATTTACTCACATTGGAGGTTAGGGGAATGCAGGCAAAGCCCTGGGTTAACAGGATCCCGGTGAGCTGACTGCCTGTTGCTGCAGGAGGAGGCAGCCTGTAAGTCTCGATACTTTTTATTGTTGTTGTTTTTGCCGTGGCCTGAGGACTAGGGGGACCCATAGCAGAAGAGCAAAAGGCTTACAGCATGGAGCCAGTGGTGAGGCAGTAGCGGGAGTTCAACTATCCACATTCTGAAGGGAGAGACACAACCTGAGCCAATGAGGGGAGGCGCCTACACTGTTTCCTGCCACTGCGGTGAAGGTGGGGTTCGGCCCAGCTGACACAGCAGCTGACACCTCTTCGGGCCTCGCGGCCTGATCGACACAGCTGTAGTCCTTCTTCCTCAGGCCTCGCAGCTTCTTCCTCCACCTTGAGCTGCGTGGCCCCACCGACCCAGCTGCAGCCCTACCTCCTCAGGCCACGCGGCCCCACCGACATAACCCCAGCCCCTCCTTCTTGTGTCGAGCAGGACCCTGCTGACATGTGCGTGTTGCAGCCGCCTCCTTAGCGAGAGCTAACTCTGAGAACTAGGGCACTGACGGGGCTAAGGACCATTTTGGAAACTCTCATGAGGAAATAAGACTGGGGACCCAGTGTTAATCGCAGCAGCCTCGCAGGTATCAGGGCTGCTGCGACCAACATTAACCATGTAATTTGCTGGGACTAGCCCACCGGGGCATGCCCGAAGCCCCGATAGGCCAATCCGCTCCTGGTCCCCCTCTTCTTCTTCCCTTGTGCAACACCTACTCAGGACAATTTGTCCAACTCCTCCCCTATCCCCCTCCTCCCCCTCCCTTTACTCTTGGTGCTCACTCTCCCATCCACCCATTCTTTTCACTCCCCCTCTTCCCCCCTCTTCTATTCTCTCCTTCCTCTTCTCTTGCGTAAGGGTTGCTCAGGAAAATTCGTAAATGTTTCCATTTGTTTAATAATTTTTCAGGTGGATGTCATTGTCGCTGCTCATCGCTGTTTAACGTCCAGATGGCAATTTTGGCTCCTTTTGTTACACCTGTCGGACGCAGAAGGCTGTGACCTCTCATGCTCACCTCTTTTTTCCCTTCTCCATCAAATCTGGGAAGAATGGTGGCCTCTTCCAATCCCCGCCAACCTCTCAGGCGTTCCCGGGACAGCGTGGGTGCTACCGACTGCCATCTTGGACCCGGAATCACTAGGCATGTGTAAGGGCCTCTCTTGAAGACGTATGGTGGGAACCTCGGGGGCATCCCCTCCCGATGACGTCAACCCACTTGCATATTTAATCCAACCAGCACTTGCCTTCCTTGAGTTAGCAAGGAGTTCCATCTTGTTGAATTCTCCTCTTCAAGGATTTCCTGTTCCTGACTTGGTCTTGGCATCTGGACACTCTGAGTACCCACTCCTCGGGGACTCCCCTACATTCCCGGCTATCCGCTCCTCGGAGGGCCTACCTGCCTGATTGCTATAGACCTGCTTCTCAGGTCTCTCTCTCTCTCCAAGAACCATCGTCTGTTAGTACCTCTACTGACTTCTACATACGAACTGTGCTAAGGATTCCACACTGTGTACCCTGTACCCCGGGCCACTACCGCTTTCCTTTGATAGAAGTACCTGCACTACAGAATATCTGCACTTCAACTTCAGGAGCCACTTCTGGGTTCTGGCATCTCTAACAGTTCTTCAACATCTACTATACCAACAGTATCGGCATACCCTGCTCCGTGGGCCACTACCGGATCTGTGTTACTGAGGTACCTACACTCGTCAGATGGGATTCCCAACGTAACCCACTCCGTGAGCCACTACCAGATCTTCTCATCTGTGATCTCACTCCGGGCATTCCCCATTGCTCAGCACTGTACTACTACATCTGCTATTCTGTGGACATTATTGTTTTCTCCATTTATAATAAAGTCTCTACTTCTAGCAGTGTTCCACGCCACTGAGTCTGCACCTGCTGATGGTGAGGCTCACAGGGCTCCTCCCTGTGGACGGAGACATCTCTCATCTCAGCCCAGGGTTCACATTCTTTCATAAACATAACAACTTTCTTCTGGTACCGATGCTTCAAATTATTGCAAGTCTTGTCTATTCACAGAGACTTCGCCATCTACATAAGAACATAAGAATTTGCTATACTGCGTCAGACCGAGGGTCCATCAAGCCCAGCATCCTGTTTCCTACAGTGACCAATCCAGGCAACAAATACCTGTCAACTACCCATACATTAAATAGATTCCATGCTACTTGACCATCGTCATTTTATTTAAATTTTAAATAAACCATTTGCACAGAAAGCACCATGTATTATTTATTTAAAGGGAATGTCCATCAATTTCATTCACCTAAGGTACTCCCATTCCCAAACCATCTTCCTCCTAGTACCCCCTCCTCCTCCTCTCCCATGTAAGACTCATCTTCACATCTTCTCTCTCCCAAACCCCCTTCCCTCCTTCCCCTCTACACTCTCCTCTACTTCCTAATTACTCACCTCTCTTTTTTTTATCACAATCTGCCCATTTGTCATAAGAGTTTTGGTCATCACAGCACCCCCCTTCCCTTCCCAAACTGTTTAATATTTTAAAGCTTCTAAAACAAACTCACCTTCTCTTTATGCTTCCCAATATTCTTTTTAATAGCTGAAGTCTAAGAAAATAAAGGATATACTCACAATTTCTACTGAAATATAATTTTAATAAAACATTTTTAAATTATGTACAATACTTTTTTTTAAAAAAGGGAATGGATGGGTTCATCTAAGGAGAAAAACTACATTAAAAAATGGGCTGTGGCCCTAGCAAGGGCAGAGGCAACAGATTTAGAGGTTTTGGTAAGGCTGAAACACACCCATAATAACATAGTAATAAAGTAATGACGGCAGAAAAAGACTAAATGGTCCATCTAGTCTGCCCAGCAAGCTTCCCAAGGTAATAACTGCCACTCCGTGCAGGTTACCCCCATGTTTCTCTTAAGGGTAGTAACTGCTACTCTGTGCTGGTTAAGTTTTTTTTATTTATTCCCATCCTCTAGCCTTTTAGGGATCCACAGTTTTTATCCCATGCCCTTTTGAAATCCTTCACAGTTTTAGTCTTCACCACTTCCTCCTGAAGGGCATTCCAGGCATCCACCACCCTCTCAGTGAGGACATATTTCCTGACATTGGTTCTAATTCTTCCTCCCTTGAGTTTCAAATCATGACCCCTATTTCTACTAAATTGTTTCCAATGGAAAATGTTTGTTAATGACCATGGATCATTAAAACCTTTCAAGTATCTGAAGGTCTGTATCATATCACCCCTGCTCCTCCTCTCCTCCAGGGTATACGTATTCAGGTTCTTCAACCTCTCCTCATAAGTCATTCAATGGAGACCACCCACCATTTTGGTCGCCCTTCTCTCTACCACCTCCATCCTGTCTCTGTCTCCTTTGAGATACGATCTCCAGAACTGAACACAGTACTCCAGGTGAGGCCTCACAAAAGACCTGTACAAGGAGATTATCACTTCCCTTTTCATACTAGATATTCCGCTCTCTATGCAGCCCAGCATTCTTCTGGCTTTGGCTATCACTGTGTCACACTGCTTCTTCAACTTCAGGTCATTAGACACTATCACCCCAAGGTCTCTCTCCTGCTTCATGCACATCAGCACTTCACCCCCCAACGCATATAGTTCTTTCAGATTACCACACCCCCAGATGCATGAATATGCATTTCTTGGCATTGAATCCCAGCTGCCATATCTTCGACCACACTTCCAGCTTTCTTAAATCCCGTCTCATTCTCTGTACTTCTTCTGGCATGTCCACTCTGTTGTAGATCTTAGTATCATCTGCAAATAGACAAACTTTACCTTTTATCCCTTCTGCAATGTTGCTCACGAAGATGTTGAACAGAACCAGTCCCAACACTGATCCCTGTGGCACTCCACTTAACACCATTCTCTCTTCAGATTAGGTTCCATTTACCATCACCAGTTGTCTTCTATCCATCAACCAGTTTATAATCCATGCCAACACCTTGGAGCTGACTCCCAAGCTTCTCATTTTGTTGATGAGTCTTCTGTGTGGGACCGTATCAAAAGCTTTACTAAAATCCAAGTAAATTACATTGAGCGCTCTTCCCCGATCCAGTTCTCTAGTCACCACATCAAAGAAATCAATTAGATTCGTCTGACAGGACCTTCCCCTGGTGAATCCATGTTGCTTCTGATCGAGCAACCCACCAGATTGTAGATAGTTTACTATCCTTTCCTTCAGCAGAGTCTCCATTCATTTTCCCAACACCGAGGTGATGCTAACTGGCCGGTAGTTTCTAGCCTCTTCTCTGCTCCCACTCTTATGAACGAGACCACCACCGTTCTTCTCCTGTCACTAGGTACTACACCCTTTTCCAAAGATCTATTGAACAGGTCACACAGTGGACCCGCCAGCACATCTCTAAGTTCCCTCAATATTCTGGAGTGAACCTCATCAGGCCCCATGGCTTTGTCCACTTTCAGTTTTCTTAGCTCTTCCCATACATTATCTTCCATAAATGGAGTTTCATCTATTCCACCCCCTTCTACAGTCTTGATAACAAGTGACAGTCCTTCTCCTGGGTCTTCTTTTGTGAACACTGAACTGAAGTATTTGTTTAATATTTCTGCTAATTCATCATCTCTCTCCACCCATTGATCCTTATCCCCTTTCAATTTCACTATACCACTATGTACCTTTCTCCTTTCTCTGATATATCAGAAAAATGTTTTGTCACCTTGCTTTATCTCCTTGGCAATCCTTTCCTCTGCCTGGCTTTTTGCTTTCTTGATTACTTTTTTCATCCCCCTCAGTTTTGCCAGATAATCCTCCCTGTGTTCCATGTGCCTAGCTGAGTGCATAACTCAGCCGGTCAAGATTCAGAAAACTAGGGCAACAATAAAAAGGATCCAAACTAAGCAGAAATCTGGCAACTTATCCTCCCCATCCCCCACTACTGACCCCTTCCAAGTGTTAGTTCTACCCACACCTGCCAATCACACTTTCCCATCCTCCTTCCCCCTCTCCCAAGTTCTGTAACCCCACTACTCTCACTCCTTTCTCTCCTATCTCTCACAAACATGGGTTTCTACAAACACCCTATCCTCCACTCCCCCACTACTGAGTCCACTTTCAGTTATTACATCCACTAACCCTTCTCCCACATCCCTTTTCCATCCTACCTACCTCCTCTCCAAATTCCAACAACCCCACTACTCTCTCTTCCCCCACTCTCCCAAGCTCCCTGTAGCAATCCCTCTTTCCACTATTACCTCCACTAACCTCTCTCCCACCATCCCTTTTCCATCCTACCTACCTCCTCTCCAAAGTCCAACAACCCCACTACTCCCCCTTACCCCACTCTCCCATTCTCCCTGTAGAAATTTATCTCCACTAACCCCTCTACCACCCCCTTTTCTTGTTTCCAACCCCCTTTCCCATCAAGCCCCCCTCCCAAACAGTGTAAAAATATCCAGGTCCCAGTACCCTAGTACTGGTGTGCATGAGCTCAGAGGCTACCACTCCAGTGAGAAGGGAAATGAAGTGCAACATGGTTGCTCAACTTGGCAGAGATGTGCTATGTGTGTTGCCAGCCCAGTTCTGTAAAGCAAAGGACCCCGGACACATTTAAAAACAAGTGTATTTTAAAGAAATAAACTTTTATTAACAGTATTAACAAGTAATTACAAATTCAAAAAAGCAGCTGTAGAAGAGAGACACATTAATACACAATCATTATTGTTAGTCTACAAAAAAATCCTGAATGACATGCCTCCTGACCTCATTTCCCCTGGCTGTGGTCTGCATGGGATTTTCTGAGGTCAAATCCAGCTTTCCCTCCAGGTCAGGATTAATGTCCTGTGGAAGACCTTGCTGCAGAGCAAGGTTGTGAAACAAGTAGCAGGCTACCACAATGTTCACTACTTGCTCAGGAGAATACTGTAATGCTCCTCCTGAGTGATCCAGGCAGCAGAAACGACTTTTTAGGAGACTTAATGTTCATTCAATTACTCTCCTTGTCTTGACATGTGCCACTTCATACCTCACTTCTGCAGCCATCCATGGAACAGCAAGCGGTATTAGCAGCCATGATTTGCAGGCATAACCAGCATCACCTGTGAAAAAAAAATAATATTGCATTAATTTAACTAGTTTCCTTTAAGCTGACATCTGTAACATTTTTAAAATTACAAATGCGACTCCTTTGTACAACAGAAAAAAAATACTATTATGCCTTTAGAACTCGGCCCTCGGGGGAATGGGTGGCGTGCCGGTCCAGGGGTGGTCTGTGGGTGGTCCGGGAGCGGGATTGAGGCCTCCAGCACAGCGGCCTGCCAGGGGATCATGCACAGCAGCCAGCCGGCATGCGCAAATTGCACCTGCCTCAGGCAGGCGTAAATAGCAAAATAAAGATAGGGGGGGATTTAGGTAGGGCTGGGGGGGCGGGTTAGATAGGGGAAGGGAGGGGATGGTGGGGGAACAGAAGGAAAGTTCCCTGTGAAGCCACTCTGATTTTGGAGCTGCCTTGGAGGGAACGGGGAAAGCCATCGGGGCTCCCCTATGGCTCGGCGCGTGCAAGGTGCACAAGGTGGACCGTTAGATGACCGAGGGGTTAAAGGGGCACTTAGAGAAGATAAGGTCATCGCAGAAAGATTAAATGTTTTCTTTGCTTCGGTGTTTACTGAAGAGAATGTTGGGGAGGTATACATAACGGAGAAGGTTTTCATGGGTAATGATTCAGATGGACTGAACCAAATCACGGTGAACCTATACCCCAGAGTTCTGAAGGAATTCAAAAATGAAATTTCAGACCTATTAGTAAAAATTTTTAACCTATCATTAAAATCATCCATTGAACCTGAAGTCTGGAGGATAGCTGATGTAACCCCAATATTCAAAAAGGGCTCCAGGAGCGATCCGGGAAACTACAGACCAGTTAGCCTGACTTCAGTGCCAGGAAAAATAGTGGAAAGTGTTCTAAATATCAAAATCACAGAACTTATAGAAATACATGGTTTAATGGAACAAAGTCAGCATGGCTTTACCCAAGGCAAGTCTTGCCTCTCAAATCTGCTTCACTTTTTTGAAGGAGATAATAAACATGTGGATAAAGGTGAATCAGTAGATGTAGTGTACTTGGATTTTCAGAAGGGGTTTGACAAATTTCCTCATGAGAGGCTTCTAGGAAAAGTAAAACGTCATGGAATAGGTGGCGATGTCCTCTCATGGATTACAAACTGGCTAAAAGACAGGAAACAGAGAGTAGGATTAAATGGACAATTTTCTCAGTGGAAGGGAGTGGGCAGTGGAGTGCCTCAGGGATCTGTATTGGGACCCTTACTTTTCAATATATTTATAAATGATCTGGAAAGAAATACGACGAGTGAGATAATCAAATTTGCAGATGACACAAAATTGTTCAGAGTAGTTAAATCACAAACAGATTGTGATAAATTGCAGGAAGACCTTGTGAGACTGGAAAATTGGGCATCTAAATGGCAGATGAAATTTAATGTGGATAAGTGCAAGGTGATGCATATAGGGAAAAATAACCCATGCTATATTTTCACAATGTTGGGTTCCATATTAGGTGCTACAACCCAAGAAAGAGATATAGGTGTCATAGTGGATAACACAGTGAAATTGTTGGTTCAGTGTGCTGCGGCAATCAAAATAGCAAACAGAATGTTAGGAATTATTAGAAAAGGAATGGTGAATAAAACAGAAAATGTCATAATGCCTCTGTATCGTTTCATGGTGAGGGAAACACAAAAAAAAATAGATGACTGAAAATGTCTGTTGAAAATGTCTGTTGAAAGGAGACTTGTGGGTCCAATGCACAATATGCCCAACTCAGGCCGAGTTTCACCCCCCTCGCGGGGGCTGCCTCAGGGGCTACAATGAATAAAAGTCAATTATTGACATTACAATACAAAAATTGCATGACTCACACAAATAATAAAAACAAATATATACTAAAAGGCAACGAATGGATATAGAACATGTATAAAACATATAAAATGGAGCATAGTCCTTAGACAATGTAAGGCGGATATACGTATAGAAAAATGAAAAGCACAAATAGTAAAAACCAATAAATAGATACCAATAGTAAAAACCAATAAATAATTCAAAGGTACCAAACGGATATGGGACATATATAAACATTAAAAATGGAAAATGTTACTTCATCTGATGATTACAGGTCTAATGATATGAACATGTAGGGACAAACATGTAAAAAATATATAGATGATTTTACCTATGTGAAATAATCTGTTATGCGTCTCTGGAAAGTATTATTAACATAGGAATTTCTTCTAGAAGAGTATAACTATATAAAAGATATTAAAAGACTGTGAACTGTGTGATAAAAATAGAAAGAGGTAGAAATCAATAAAAAAATATATGACCAAAAAGAAAAAGGAATAAATAAACAAGGGAAATGGAAGTACCTAAACAAAAAATATCAAAACGTTTTTTCAAAAAATTATGAAACCAGCCTATAGATCAACATATGGCAAGCACTTAATGGAGCCAATCAGATGGATAATTGCCTAAGTCACAAGCCAGCATTAAAGGTATGACAAACAGAAAAAAGTGTGGGAATTAACTACATAAGTATTGGGACAGAAAAAACTGCAGAGGTATAGAGGCAAAAAAAAAAAACTACGTAAGTATAGGGACAAAAACTAAATGTCATAAGGTAGGATATCAAAGGGTCAGGGTGGGTTTTTTGTTTATCGGATCGGGCGCAGCCGATAAACAAAAAGCCAATCGGGCCGGACGATAAAAATTATAAGATTTGAATCGGAACCGGAACTGAACCGATTCAGTTCTCTACTGTTATGGAACTATTGGTACAGGAACCAATAAGAGAGGGATCAATTTTAAATCTAATTCTTAGTGGAACACAGGATTTGGTAAGAGAGCTAACTGTGGTGGGGCTGCTTGGCAATAGTGAGCATAATATGATAAAAATTGAATTAATGGCTGGAAGGGGGACTGTAAGTAAATCCATGGCTGTAGTGCTAAACTTTCAAAATGAAAATTTTGATAAAATGAGAAAAATAGAAAAAAACTAAAAGATGCAGCTACAAAAATAAAAAGTGTGCAACAGGTGTAGATATTGTTAAAATAAAATACCATCCTAGAAGTATAGATCAGATGTATTCCACGCACTAACAAGAACATAAGAAAAAGCCATACTGGGTCAGACCAAGGGTCCAGCAAGTCCAGCATCCTGTTTCCAACAGTGGCCAATCCAGGCCATAAGAACCTGGCAAGTACCCAAAAACTAAATCTATTCCATGTTACTGTTGCTAGCAATAGCAGTGGCACTGGCTATTTTCTCAGTCAACTAGTCAACTAGTCAACTTAGTCAAGCTAGATATTTCACTTGGATGCAGCTCCATCACTGCTCTCTACATTATTGGTGGGGGTGGAAGGGAAACAGAACCAAGAGCTAAGAGAAACAGATAAGTATGAGAGAAAAAAATGTGTGAAGCTTGCTGGGCAGACTGGATGGGCCATTTGGTCTTCTTCTGCCGTCATTTCTATGTTTCTATAATAGCAGGTAATGGACTTCTTCTCCAAGAACTTATCCAATCCTTTTTTAAACACAGCTACACTAACTGCACTAATCACATCCTCTGGCAACAAATTCCAGAGTTTAATTGTGCGCTGACTGAAAAAGAACTTTCTGCAATTAGTTTTAAATGTGCCACATGCTAACTTCATGGAGTGCCCCCAAGTATTTCTATTATCTGAAAAAGTTAATAACCGATTCACATCTACCCGTTCTAGACCTGTCATGATTTTAAACACCTCTATCATATCCCCCCTCAGCCATCTCTTCTCCAAGCTGAAAAGTCCTAACCTCTTTAGTCTTTCCTCATAGGGGAGCTGTTCCATTCCACTTATCATTTTGGTCGCCCTTCTCTGTACCTTCTTCATCGCAACTATATCTTTTTTGAGATGCGGCGACCAGAATTGTACACAGTATTCAAGGTGCAGTCTCACCATGGAACAATGGGTTAATAAAACAAGGAGGTAGGCGATCTAAAAAAACCTTGAGGGAAACACAAAAAAAATAGATGCCTGAAAATGTCCGTTGAAAAGCTTTATTAAGGAGACTTGTGGGTCCAATGCACAATATGCCTAACTCAGGCCGAGTTTCGCCCCCCTTGCGGGGGCTGCCTCAGGGGCTACAATGAATAAAAGTCAATTATTGACGTTACAATACAAAAATTACATGACTCACACAAATAAAAACAAATAAATACTAAAAGGCAACGAATGGATATAGAACATGTATAAAACATATAAAATGGAACATAGTCCTTAGGCAATGTAAGGCTGATATACGTATAGAAAAATGAAAAGCACAAATAGTAAAAACCAATAAATAGATACCAATAGTAAAAACCAATAAATAATTAAAAGGTACCAAACGGATATGGGACATATATAAACATTAAAAATGGTGCCGGCCATCCAGTGCTCCTACCATGTGACAGGGGCCGGCCAATGGCACGGATACTCTGTCACATGGTAAGGGCAAAGGGCCATCAGCGCCATTTTTATTAGTGGCAGTCGACAGCCCGAGAGCGGGAGATCACTCCCGGCGCCCCCACTGGACCACCAGGTAACTTTAAAACATTTTTTGGGGGATCGGGAGGGTGGGGGAGGCTAAGGGGTCAGTTTTAAAGGGTCGGGGTGGGTTTTTTTTTATCGAGCCATAGGCGCCATTTTTATTAGTGGCAGCCGACAGCCCGAGAGCGGACAATCGGTCCAGGGGCTTCCACTGGACCACCAGGTGATTTTAAAATGTTTTGGGGGGGTTTGGGAGGGTGGGGGAAGGTAAGGGATTAGTTTTAAAGGGTTGGGGTGGGTTTAGGGGTTGTTTTGGTGTGCCGGTTTTCCCGACCCCCCCCCCAAATAACTCCCGTTATTTATTTATTTTATTTTTATTTATTTAACAGCTTTTAATATACCGGTGTTCGTGCGAGCAGATCACGCCGGTTTACAATAAACTTGCGAAAGGAGGAAATTACAAAAAACAGGGAGTGGGAGATGGAGCAGGTTTGAGAAAAAGGGGGGGGGGAGAGGGGGGAAAGTAAAGGAGGAAGAAGATAGCAGCTGAGAAATTAAAAGGAACGTAACATTATTTACATGAGAGGCAATAAATGAGGGATAAACATTGTCACAAAGTTACAGCGGATAATGAAGGAAATATGGATTGTATGGAGTATATATATGGAGGCTTATTTACGGTAGTTATGGCAAGTTATGAGGAACATAAATATATGCTTATTTACAGCAGTTATGGCAGGAGAAGAAAGACAATTAATTTTAACTTTTAAAATGCAGAATGTACAGGTTGTAAGGTCGATGGGACACAAACCGTTAGTGGACACAACCGTTAGTGGACACAAACCCAATTAACGATTTTCACGATAAATCGGGGGAATTTCTATTGTATCACACTCTTTAATGATTTTTGATGATTTAAAAAATATCGAATGATATTTTAAATCGTCAAAAAACGATTCACATCCCTACATAAAAGTATCTTTTATTCCATCCAGGAACTTTATCTCTCTAGCATGCTGTGATGTTTCACTTACCCAGTCAATATTGGGGTAATTGAAATCTCCCATTTTTACTGCACTACCAGTTTGTTTAGTTTCCTAATTTGTCTTAGCATTTCACTATCCATCTTACCATTTTGGTCAGTGGATGATAGTATACACCTATCACTATTCTCTTCCCCAACACACAAGGGAGTTCTACCCATAAAGATTTGATTGTGCATTTACTCTCATGCAGGATCTTTATCCTGTTGGACTCTATGCTATCTCAGACATAAAGGGGTAGATTTTCGGGGGTACACGCGTAAGATATGCGCGTACCCCCGAAAACCTACCCCAAACCCCCCCTGCGCGCCGAGCCTATTTTGCATAGGTTCGGCGGTGCGCGCAAGCCCCGGAACACGCGTAAGTCCCGGGGCTTGCAAAAAGGGGTGGTCGGGGGCATGGCCAGGGGGTGCGGTTAGGGATTGGGGGCATGTCCGGGGGCGTGTGGGTGGTCCGGGGGCATGGCCAAGCGCCCCAACACAGCGGCCTGTGTCGGGGCCTGCTGCGCCGGCGCGCGTAAGTTACTACTGCCTGGAGGCAGTAGTAACTTCTCCGATAAAGGTAGGGGGGGTCTAGATAGGGCCGGGGGGGTGGGTTAGGTAGGGAAGGGAAGGGAATGTGCAACGTGGGGGGGGGTGTAGAAAAAAAGTTCCCTCCGAGGCCGATTTCGGAGTGGCCTCATAGGGAACGGGCAGCGCACGCAGGGCTCGGCGCGCGCAAGTTGCACAAATGTGCACCCCCTTGCGCGCGCCGACCCCGGATTTTATGCGCATATGTTTTTAAAATCTACCTCAAAGCACAATTCCACCACCAAGATGCTGCTCTCTGTCACTGCGATATAATTTATACCCTGATATAGCACTATTCCACTGGTTATCTTCTTTCTACCATGTCTCTGAGATCTCAATTAAGTATATGTCATCATTCACTGCTATACACTTTAATTCTCCCATCTTTCTTATTAGAATTCTGGCATTAGCATACAAACATTTCAAAGTGTGTTTTTTGTTTGTATTTACATTCTGCTTTCCAGCTGATAGGGATAAATTGGAATCTTTTAGCTCAGGTGAGTTTTTAATTTATAGGCATTTGGACTACTTTTCTTATTATTAGAACCTCTCTGTTGGGATGCTCTAATACTTCATTAGTATCCTATGAAGATACCTTTCTCCAAACCATGCACTGCTTATCGATGGCTGCTTTCCTCTTTGTTCTAGTATAAAAGTTTCTCTATCTTCTTTTTAAAGGTTAGCGGCAGCAGCCTGGTTCCACCCTGGTTAAGGTGGAGCCCATCCCTTTGGAAAAGATTTCCCCTTCCCCAAAAGGATTCCCAGTTCCTTACAAAACTGAATCCCTCTTCCTTGCACCATCGTCTCATCCACACATTGAGAATCTGGATCTTTGCCTGCCTCTGGGGTCCTGCACGTGGAACAGGGAGCATTTCAGAGAATGGCGATCACATCTTTAGTGGGGGGTAATGGGGGGTAGTGGGCAAGGCAGTCACAGGCTGCCAACATCCTTTAGTGGGAGTACCCAAAACTAGGAAGATTTGGCCCAGGGATGAGATTGAGTTAGCAGAATTGTGACCTCTCAGGTCTGGCTAGGGGGATGACTTTCATCAGGGTCAGCATGACCCTTGTGTGACAAAAGACCGGTTGTCACAAGGATTTTGCTTGTCTGTGGTGGATCTGGTGGTTCAGAGGTGATCCCTTATCACTCTCTTTTCTTTCCCCTTTGGGTCTCCTTTGTCATCATGGAATTACTCTGATGATGTGGTTCAGGTACTTAGGATGTTTATACTAAACTAATAAAGCTGTAAACCAATAACTGTGTGTCAGTGTTTATGTGTATTTGTGCATATTTAAGGTTAAAGGCTCCTCTCCCCCTCTATGCAATGGGTTAATCATAGTTGCCTAGGTTACTGAGTTGGATAAATCAATTCAGTTCCCAGTGGGCACATAGCCATATCCTTGGTAAGAAACAAAAAACAAAAAAGAAATGCAAACAAAATACCATCTTACTTGGATAACTACTCTGTTCTTCATTTCTACATAAGTCAATCATACATACTCAATTTCATTTCCCATCATCTTTGTATTATTGCAGTTTATTTATGACTCCATGGTATGGGGAACCCTATAAATATCAAAATAAATAAATAAAACCAAGAGCTGTAGCAAATTTCATCTTTGGAAATATTCATTTACATCAGAAAATTTGAAAGGCTTTAAACTCTTAATGGTGAATTTTAAAATCCTGAAATGCGCCAAAACCAGGAGATGCGTGCACAAGGCAGACCGGCTCATGCTGAGCAGATTTGAAAAGCCACCTGGATATGCACATATTTGCTGCTATATGCACAAATGAAAAGTTCAAAATGAGGGGCCTGGTCTAGGCAGGGCATCGGCACCAGGGCGGATTGGCCTATCGGTGGATTGGACATCCCCCGGTGGGCCGGTCACGCTAGTCACGTGGTCTGCCGAGCGCAGCCGTGACAGAGCCACGCTCGGCAGACCACGTGGTATCTCCTGGGCCGGCCTGGGCGGCGAATCCTCGGGCTGGTCTTCATCGGGAATCTGCTGCTGATGGGCATTCCTGTATTTTAATTTGAAGTTAGCATGCAAATACTTATGCACACAGGTGCACATCAGGGTCCTCTGCTGCGTAACTTTACTTCTGTTATGGATGACGTTCAAGTTACAAAATAATAATAAATACGCAGATTGGTGGGCTTTTAAAGGTTGGGGCTAACATGGGAGAAGGGAGGCTATTAAACTAAGGGGTTTGGAAGTCTATACCTTACCTCGGTAAACTGGGAACGAACTGGGAAAACTGGAAATGACATCAGAGCGCATCTTTTAAAATCCTCCCACTTACACGTTTGAAGAGGCAATCGTGCATACAGATGGGTGTCCACTTAAAATTGCGTGCTCATGTGCATCCAGTCAGGCTATTTTATAACATGCATACATGTGTATGTTATAAAATGGACGCATCTCTGGGTGCAGGCCGACGAAAGTGCGCACGTGTGCTCGTGCGCCTGTTTAGAAGTTACTGTCTCTGGCTTTTCAGAAACCAAACCTAGTAAAACTGAAGTGACAACTCTTACATTTTAAATAAAATAACTTCAATTAAGAACTGGTTTTCATATGAAATTTAAGAAAATGTAAGAAGTTTTCTGTTGTTAAGGTTAAAAATAGTTCAGATTCAGTGCCAAACATTCCAGATCACTTAAAAGATTTTAAAATGCATTAAGATGTTGTTGGACAGCTTTGAAATAATTCTATTGAATAAATAGTGTCACATTTAATTGACGTATATGGAATCTGGGCTTGATTAGAGATATTTATTTAGAAATTCATTGTGATCACTGGATGGCACTCTTGTTACATTTGGAACTTGATGTTTCTCAATTTGTAGAAACATCATGCTCTTCAAGCATGCAATAAGAAGTATTATAAATTATTTTAACTCATAGTCCATTTGATTCAGTACATAATGCATTTAACAAAAATTGCAAGGTTAATGGATTATTGATAAACATATATTAGTGAAAAGTGTTACCATTTACATTTTCTATATGAAAATTAAGGGTAATTTGCAAACTATTCTTATTGAGGCAAAGTCTCTGGCTACATCTTACCAGCGGACTTTGCATCAGTTTTCAAAAAGAAAGCATGCACATACGGTTGCTTGAAAAATTGCTGTGGGTATAAATTACCAACTGGTATTTGCACCAGCTTTTTCTGCAGGTACTTTTTCATGGAAAATCATGCATATTGATTTGAAAATGCAATCTAGGGGCCAGATTTTCAAAGGGGTATGCGCGTAAGATACGCAAGTACTCCCCAAAAACCTGGCCGAAGTACCCCCTGTGCGCGCCGAGCCTATGTTGAGTAGGCTCAGCAGCGTGCGCAAGCCATGGGACGTGAGTAAGTCCCGGGGCTTTCCTGGGGGGGGGCGTGTCATGGCGGCGTGTCATTTGGGGGCGGGGCTGCGGGTGTGGTTCCGGCCCGGGGGCATTTCGGGGGCGTGGCCGAGGCCTCCGAAATGGCTCCCGGGCCTGGGAATCGCGCGCCGGCGGCCAGCCCAGCGTGCACAAGTTACGCCTGCTTTGGGCAGGCGTAACTTGTACAAGAGGTAGGGGGGTGGGTTAGGTAGGGGATGGCAGGGGAAGGTGGGGGGAGTCGGAAGGAAAGTTCCTCCGAGGCCGCTCCGATTTCAGAGCGGCCTCGGAGAGAACAGAGGCAGGCTGCGCGGCTCGGCGCACGCAGGCTGCCGATTTTGGGCAACCTTGTGCACGCCAACCCCGGATTTTAATGGATATGCAACGCTATGGGGTAGATTTTAAAAAAGTGCGCCTTCGCGTACTTTTGTTGGCGCACCAGGCGCAAACAAAAGTACGCAAACAAATCCTGGATCGACGCGCGCAAGGCTGCCAATTTTGGGCAGCCGGCGCGCGCCGAGCCGTGCAGCCTGTCTCTGTTCCCTCCCCTCACCTTCCCCTCCCTTCCTCTACCTAACCCACCCCCCCGGCCCTATCTAAACCCCCCCCCCCCACCTTTATCCCTGGATTTACGCCTCCCGGAGGGAGACGTAAATCCACGCGTGCCAGCGGGCTGCTGACGCGCGGAGACGCGATCCGGGGGCAGTTCCGGAGGGCACGGCCACGCCCCCGGACCACCCCTGCCTGAAACCACGCCCCCGGGCCCGCCCCCGAAACGCCACGCCCCACCCCCAAAATGCAGCACCGATCGGCCCCGCCCCCAACACGCCCCCGACACGCCCCCTCGAAAAACCCCGGGACTTACGCGAGTCCTGGGGCTCTGCGCGCGCCAGCAGGCCTATGGAAAATAGGCGCGCCGGCGCGCAAGGCCCTGCTCACGTAAATCCAGGCGGATTTACGCGAGCAGGGCTTTTAAAATCCGCCCCTATGCGCGTATCTATTAAAATCTTGCGTACTCTTGTTTGCGCCTGGTGCACGAACAAAAGTACGCGCGGACGCAGATTTATAAAATCTACCCCTAGGTGTGTTATTTTCCTTCCCTGATCTAAACATACCCAAGGGAAGGGTATTAGGTACCCTAAGAAAACCTTACAGTCTTGCACACACACACACACACACACACACACACACACACACACACACACACATATGCCCTCTACAGATGCACACACACAATTCAATTATGCAGTTATAACAGATTTTACATGAAAAAAGAACATTCAAAAGCAGTCTTCTGAGGCAGAATATCACTTACAACATGCACATTAGGGGTGTGCATTCATTTTGAACTTAAATGGAAAACGCAACTTATTTTTTTTTTTTAACTTAAAAAAAAGATGAGGCTTAAACGATCGGATTTCCAACTTATTCAACATAGCTATGTTGAATACGTTGGAAATCGCGATTGTTGTTCTAAATAAAAATTTAAACCCCTCACCCTCCTTAATCCCCCCCCCAAGACTTACCAAAGCTGGCCAAAAGTTCCGTGAAGGTCCGGGAGCGGACGCGTGGGGAATCACGTGACGTCCGCGTCACGTCGGAGTGACGCGGCGTCACGTGATTCCCCTCGGGTTCGCTCCCGGACCCCTCGTTGGGCTCAAAAGGAACTTTTGGCCAGCTTGGGGGGGCCTCCTAACACCCCCAAGCTGGCCAAAAGTGCCTTTTGGGCCCAACGAGGGGTCCGGGAGCGAACCCGAGGGGAATCACGTGACGCCGCGTCACTCCGACGTGGCGCCGACGTCACGTGCTCCTTGCAAAGGAGTTCAGGAATGGCGTCCTGACCCCGCTGGACCACCAGGGAGTTGTGGTAAGTCTTGGGGGGGGGGGGGATTAAGGCGGGTGAGGGGTTTAAATTTTTATTTGCACATATGGACATAGACTCAACTTATGGAATTCTCCATATGTCCATATTGACCGCAAATGGGACCCCCTTTCGACTTATGGACTTATGAACTTAAACTTTTGGTCTGCACATCCCTAATGCACATTATATTTATATGCACTGCTGTGATGCCAACCAGAACATCCTGCAAAAAAAGACACTTGGAACTCCTATGGAATTACATTTTTTGTAATGTGTGCTAGTTAGGTGTAGCCTCAGAAAGCCATGAATAAACAGAATTACCATTACAATATAGTAAACCCAACATGAAAAAAAGCTATTTTCAAATTCTGGGGTCACCTCACCAAGAAAAAAAAACCCTCCACTGCTAAACATTTTGTGAAGTAACACAAACCCCTGCAAAAAAAAAAATTAAAAAGGTACCTAGAACCTTGCCATACAATATAACAGAAGTGACTCTCAGGACTCAAATAACAGCAACCTTATGAAAAAGAAACAATGCAGATACTACACCAGGCCTTGGAACATTAATACACCACCTACAGGGATAACAGAACAAGCCAGACTACTACAAATATCTTCTGAGAAACTACACGCTAGCAGCCACACACAGAGAGAACACAGACTGACCCTTACTTAATGCAGAAATAAGGGTCTACAAATTAGAAATAGAAACATACGACAAAACCAAAATAGAAAGCCTGAGAAACCAGACTCTGAACAGTAGAAGGCTAAAGAGCAAAATATAAAATTATATGAAATGCATATACCCAAAGATGGCATATTCCAATTGCTAAAATCTCAAAAATAATTTGTTTCCTTTGTTGTCTGTTCTTTTTATTTTTCAGTTAGTCCAAGTGTCTTTTTCTCCATTCTCCCCTTGTCAGTCTTTTCCTAATTCTTTCTCCAGAGTCACTCTTTTCTTTCTGCTTCTTCTCTCTCCTATCTTCTTCCCTTCCTCTCTCTCTCTCTCTCTCACATACACAAAGGCTCTTGCCTTCTCTCAAAGACTCCCTTACACACACAAGCTCTCACTCTCACATGTTCTACCACACACACAAGCTCTCACTCACACACCCAGGCATCCATTCTCCCACCCAGTCTGCCATTCCCTTATGAAGATACCCAAGTGCCCATTCCCCCATGCATAAACTCAGGCTCCCATGCAGCACGGGAGCCTGGGTGTGAGAATGGAAGCCTGGGTGTGTGAATGGCCCATGCAAACATCCAGGCTTCCATTCTTACACCCAAGCTCCAATTCTCACACACACACACGCACCGGGGCTCACCGCAAACCCCTTCTTCACTGCCACGGGGACGGGCTCCCCTGGCAGCCTCACTTTGGCGGGTGTCTTCACCACCATGGGGATGGGCTCCCGTGGCAGCCTTGTTTCAGCAGGGAGGTCTTTGCTGCCATGGGGATAAGCTGCCATAGTGGTCTTGTTTCAGTGGGTGTCTTCACCACCATGGGGATAGGCTCCTGTGGCGGCCTTGATTTGGCGGGTCTTCTTTGCCGCCATGGGGACAGGCTCCCATGGTGGCCTTGCTTCGGTGGGTCTTATTCGCTGCCCCACAGCCTCTGCTGCTGCTGCTGCTGCTGCCTTTCAAAGTGTGTTGGAAAAATTAAAAAAAAAAAAAAAAAAATCACATTTATTTATTTATTTTATTTAAATTCTTTTAATATACCGATGCTCAAGACAAGTCTTATCGTACCGGTTGATGGGAGTGACCAACCCACTGGGGTAAGGAAAATCCGTCCCTGTAAGCTGCCTCAGATAGGTATGTTAATAATTGAGAGTTATAACTGAGGCTAATTGCAGAGCTATTGAAAGGCATCAGTATTTCTCTTAAGCTTGAGAGAACTGCCTTTCAGACAGATTGGGAGAGACAGAAGGATAGAATCAGATGGAGATCCAAGAGAGAAAACTTACCCATGAACCAGAAGCAGAGCTGCCTGCAATCATTGTTAGAGATTTTGAATCTGTTGCACACAGCCTGAAGAAGCTGGCCTAGCCTGAGGAGAACGTTTTACGCATCCTGAATCAGAGGTGCCCACAACCGTTGGTTAGGGATTTTTAAATTTGCAAGAATATGGTTTGGAAGTAGATTCAACATAACCCTGGGGAACTGGGCTAAAATACAGGGGATTACCAATATATTTTACTGGGATGGTCCTGGTATTTCAGAAGAGAAACCAACAGCTGGGAGCATGAAGTGACCACTGACGGATGGATTAAGGTTGTTTATACTTAAAGTGGCTGGCCCCGAACAGTGTGTTCCAGAGAACTGTCAGCGGAATGTGCAGGGCATATGTAGCAACCTATTACACTCATATTTGCCACCAATAAGTTTTCACATGGCCTGTTATATTTCCTAACAAACCATATAAGGTTTCTGATTCCACCTATGTATGATGGTCTATTTTCCAGTCTCAATCCTTTTCTTTCTGAACACTACATTTTTTCATTATTTGCACATGTCTCTGTCTTGGAGACTGATGATAATATATGCTGACAGATGTGAAAATATTAAGATGTTTTATTACAGTTTTGGGGTTATTTTGATCTTATCCAATTTTTTTTTAACAAAGTCCTATTCTTATATTTAAGAACTCAATGGTACAAGAAATATTTTAGGAGAGATACCTTACCATGTTATGCAGTGTTTCTGTAAGACAGATGCTCACTTTAAATTACTGTTTGGTAGAGTGAAATAGTGTGCAAAGGCAACAAGAATTAACCCAGTCTTTACAGAATGAGAGCCAACTTATATATCTTCTCCTGTACAAGGACCAAGATACATTGTTAAGAATTGAACATATGTGAAAAATTTAATATAAATATGACTGATATATATATATATATATATATATAATACTTATTTTAGACACAATTCTTTTCAAAAGATTTTATTCCATTCCATTTCAAATCAATGCCTACATATTTAAAAAATATATGTTCCCAAACAAAGGTCTTATGCCAGCATTCTAAAAACTAGACAGTAGAGGGCACTATAATACTGCATTGAGTAACTAGCTCCACAAAAGGCATGACGTTCTCATACACTTACATTTTCTTTACATATTTGCTAGATAATATTGAAATCACGCTTTAGGCTTTTCAGAGAAAAGTGATTATAATAAGTAGGATTATAGGTGGAAGTTAAAAAAGCAAATTTTTATAATGAAATATGTTTTGAACCCTTGTCAATGCATATTGGTATCTGTAGCCCTAAATTACAGATGTGATCATAATATTTTTTTGCTTAGTAATAAATGAAAGAGATTATGAAAGCACACTGGGCATTCCTTACTCTTTTGAGAATAACTAAATAAAGGATTGCGGCATTCTAATTGGAACAGGGTCTGTGTCACTAACATAGCAAAATAAGTTGATTTTCAATTGACCAAGGAGTGGGAAAGTTACCCAGGCAACTTTTCCCAGATATTCAGCAGCATTTGTCTGGGTGTCTGCTGCTGAATATGTCTTACTAAAGTTATCTGGGTAACTTTAGGACAGATATCCTGGTAAACTTTAGCTGGGTAATGCTGAATATCAGAGCTCACTATTTAAAGATTAATCCTGCCCCCTAAATACCTCCATCACTGCCTCTGTTTATCCAGCTGAATTTAGTGTGGGTAATGAGTTATCGAGGCAAAATTTATCTGGTGGGATTTTAACATCTCAGTTTTTGTCCAAGTTACCTATACAAAAACCTTTGAATATCAACTCATGAAAAATGATGGCATAAAAAGATCAACAGACCCATCCAATCTGCCCAGTTATTATCATCCACATGAGAAGCATACATCGCAATTACCATCCATATAGCATGATTGCCGATAAGATATTGATATTTCTCCTTATCCAGGACAGCTTTTCTTTGTTGCGGTCCCGACCACCCCTCGCCTGATTGGGCTCCGGATCCGTCTGCTACTCCCATCGCTGATGATCCTACATACCAAGTACATAAGGTACTAGATGTACGGTTCAGCAACCGAAGATGGGAGTATCTCCTCGCCTGGGAGGGTTGTGGCGACGAGGACAACACTTGGGAGCCCAGCCGTAATATCCTGGACAAATCCCTGCTTCACCAGTTCCACCTTGAACATCCAGAGAAACCCGGTCCCCTTAAGAGGGGCCATAAAGGGGGGGGGGTACTGTTGCGGTCCCGACCGCCCCTCTCCTGATTGGGCTCAGGCCAGCCTACCTCCGCTCCGACGGCCACGGGATTCCTCCTGCTCCAGGCCCCGGTGGGCTCCCGGTGCGCGCACTTCCCATGTGGCCGACGCCATTGCGGGCCCGTTCCTCTCTGGCCTCGCGCGCGCGGACGCTCTTCTTGTGCGCCCAGCTCCCGGAAGCCCGGCTCCGCCTCCTCGGCTGACGTCACACTCCGCTCCCGATATAACCGGCGTTCAGTCAGTCCCTAAACGCCTTGCAACGAGGTTCCCAGCTATCTAAGTTGCTTCCAGTTGCGTTTTCCTGTTGTCTTCCTGGTTTCAGCCTTGACCCCGGTTTGCTTCAGACTCCGCTTCAGCTCGCTGCCTGCCTCGACTCCGGTTTGCTTCTGACTCCGCTTCAGCTCGCTGCCTGCCTTGACTCCGGTTAGCTTCTGACTCCGCTTCAGCTCGCTGCCTGCCTCGACTCCAGTTTGCTTCTGACTCTGCTTCAGCTCGCTGCCTGCCTTGACCCCGGTTTGCTTCTGACTCCGCTTCAGCTCGCTGCCAGCCTAGACTACAGTTTGCTCCCGACTATGTCGCAGCCCGCGACCACCCGTGCCTCCAGGTGCCCTTCCACGTTTGCTTCAGCCTGCCAGCAACCCTACCTGGATTGCCACGAACTTTTACCTCAGCTCACTTGCGCTGGTTTCAGTGTTCCTTCAGGGCCAGCTCCTTGTCCGGGCCTTTGCTGTGACTCTCTGGCAACACTCGACCCACCTCTGCTACTGCTTGGCCTCCTGCCTTCCCATCGCAGACGGCCTTTCTGGACATTCACTGCAGCGCCTAAGTCCCAAGGGCCCGGGCCCCTACGGGCTCCTCCCGGGGGGGTCCCCGGCTCCGGGTGAACCCCTGCCAGCTGGTGTCTCCGCCTCCCGGCCTGCCCTATCACCATCGGTAGGCCGGCCCAAGGGTCCACCTCTACTCTCACAGCAGTCCAGCCGCAACATTCTTATCCATCATCCTAGGCAGAGAAGCATACAAGATCTGCCACTTAGTTCACACCCATCCTACACCAGCCTCCCCTTTTCTAGCAATAAAGTTTTGTGATAATTGAGCCAGCTGCCCATACCAACATGGCTGTAGTCTGAGCATCTGCTTTCCTAAGTTCCCTGCATAATGAAGCCAAGCAATAATTTGAATTTAAATTTTTCAACAGGAAGTATTTCCCTTCCTCAAAAGTTTTACAAACTCTGAATTACTGAGATGACTTCCACATTCTTACCTGGCAAGATAATTTGTCAGCTCATTCCCCTTCCCCCTTGGGTCTTTTTTCCACTCCTAGAGGGACTACTTTATCTCAGCTGTAGTGGAACGGTTGGATACATTCAGTGGCTGTATACCTTCAATTGTCTAAAGCAGTGGTCTCAACCCAGTTCTCGGGACATTCCCAGTCAGTCAGGTTTTCCACAATGAATATGCATGCGGTAAATTTGTATGCACTGTCTCTATTGTATGAAAATATATCTCATGCATATTCATTGTGGAAAACCTGACTGGCTAGGTGTGTCGCGAGGACTGGGTTGAGAACCCCTGGTCTAAAGAAAGGTGTTGGTGAGGTCATGATATCTAAGAAAATGCCTTTCATTTGATCTGCTGAGGCCTGCACTCTGTTCCCAAACTATTGATGTCTACGCCTAGATAGCCTGGAAGCTGTGTAAAGGGCACAGCTCTCGTTTTTACCCTCACCATCACTCCATGATTTATCATTGTGTAGCTTTTGCAACCAGGTTGATTGGCACTGCTACTAGTACAGGTTCCACTTGTGAAGCTGACAGTGCTGCTACTGGTGTGTGTTATGACCGTCGGCTGCGGCCGTCCGTGACAGGCTCAACTCATGTCATGTCATGCTTGGTTCTCTACCCCTGATACTCTCGCGGCGGTGGCCAGCTGCTGCCACTGCGTTCCTTGTGGCTCCCTGCACTCCATGTGGCAGCTGGGATGTCGCTGACCAGCGTTCCGATCCGGGGCCTCTCTAGGAGCACGCATGCACCATCTGTCCGCCCTTTAAAAGGCCAATGGTGGGAACTCTAAGCTCGTCCCCGGCTGATGACATCACTGGCCCGGAGTACTTAAGCTTCACCTCCAGCCTCCTCTAACCGACTTGGCAATGAGTTCCTTAGTTCCTTCTTGGTGCCAGTTCCTGTTCCTCAGACCAGTTGTTCCTGCCTTCGGATCTCTGTGCTTCTCTTTCCAGGTTCCTGCCTTGCGCCTCCTGCTCCTCAGGTCCTGGCTCAGTGCTGCTTCACCCGACTTTCTCTCAGTGCTTCCCGCTCCTCGGGAACAGACTCAGCGCCACTTCACCCAGACTTTCTCTCAGTGCTTCCCGTTCCGCAGGCCCTGGCTCAGCTCTACATCACCTGGACTCCCTCTCAGTGCTTCCCGCTCCTCGGGGCCAGGCTCAGCGCACTTTACCTGGACTATCTCTCAGCGCTTCCCACTCCACGGATCCTGGCTCAGCACTACTTCACTTGTACGTCCTCTCAGCGCTTCCTGCTCCTCGGGGCCAGGCTCAGCGTCATCTTCTTGCGAGTCCCTTCCACAGTGCCCTCTGCTCCCACGGCACACCTCCTTGTGGATTGCTTCAGTGCCTGTTCTCTTCAAGATTGGACACAGCGCGAGACTCCATCAGACTGTGTATTGGCGCCCTGTTCCTCGGGGCACCCCCCCTGAGCTGCAACCTTCAGGACAGTTCATGTCTACACCTGCACCTCCTCATCCTGAGGTCACTCTCACGTGGTCCTGCTCTACTTCCTTCAGAGCTGCAGAGGCCTTGTACTCCCTGAGACTCTTTCTTCTCGTCCCTCCGAGAGTGCTCCTGTCTCGAACTGTGACTTTTCTCTTCGAAACTTTCTGCACCCACTTGCCTACCTTCTCCGGGCCAGCCACACAGAGGTGCTATTATGTCCTGCTGACCCCGGCACCCAAGGGCTCAACCTGCGGGAAACGAGGGTCGGTACAGGCGAAGTTCCAGCTTGCCTCTGTTCCTGGCCAGCCTCGCTTCCCGACGGTGGGGACCTGAGGGGCCCAACCCTTCAGGAAGCAACAACCCCACCTCGGGCCAAGGGTCCACAATTCCTAACAGATTGCCTTGGACCCGGCAGAGGCCTCGGCAATTCAGGCCATTCCTGGCCTGGTACAGAAGATCATCGAACAGCAAAAGATCCTGGAAACCCTAGCAGCAGCAGTGGAGAATTTAAGTACCCAAGTGGTTGCCGCTATAGCTGTAACTACGCCATCTGCCAGTCCCAACACCTCGGCCTCCATGCCGATTTCAAGGCCGACCATTCCTTTACCAGCACCTTCTTGTTATAAATCCCAATTATACAATAGGGAAATATGTTTATGAAGGGGGTGACCCCGTGAATTTTTCTTGGTGATCTTTGCAAAAAAAGGAAGCCTGCGCAGCAGGTGCTATAGTGCTGGAATATAGCTGTGTAACAGGCATTTAGGAAGTCATATCCAGAGAGGAAAGGCTGACGAGGTTAGGGCTGTTCAGCTTGGAGAAGAGACAACTGAGGGGAGATATGATAGAGGTCTTTAAGATCATGAGAGGTCTTGAACGAGTAGATGTGACTCGGTTATTTACTATGGATGTGAATCGTTTTTTAGATGATTGAAAAATACAATATTTTCAAAGTCGTCAGAAATCGGGGGTTCCCCTAAATTGATAGGAAAACCCCACGAATAATTTTGTAGGGTTCTCTTATCGTTTTGGGGGAGGGCGGATAAAACGGCACACAAAAACAACCCCTAAACCCACCATGACCCTTTAAAACAGATCCCTTAGCTTCCCCACCGTCCCGACCCCCTCAAAACTTTTTTAAAGTACCTAGTAGTCCTTGGGGGTCGCGGGAGTGATCTCCCGCTCTCGGGCTGTCGGCTGCCACTAATAAAAATGGCGCCGATGGCCTTTGCCCTTACCCTGTGACAGGGTATCCGTGCCATTGGCTGGCCCCTGTCACATGGTAGGAGCATTGCATGGCCCACGCCATTTTTAAGGATGGCACCGGCCGTCAATTGCAGTTATCTTACGTGAATAATTGTCTCTTATGTCCACAATAAGATTATATGAGATTGATTAAGAGCTATCAATATTCTGAATGCCAATAAACTACTAAAGCCTGCTTTATATTGGCTTTGGAAAAATTCTGCATTGCTCTGCAGTGGCCATGACATCCCGATTCCGGTTCCGATTCACATCTCTAATATTTACACTTTCGAATAATAGAAGGACTAGGGGTCATTCCATGAAGTTAGCAAGTAGCGCATTTAAGACTAATCGGAGAAAATTCTTTTTCACTCAACGCACAATAAAGCTCTGGAATTTGTTGCCAGAGGATGTGGTTAGTGCAGTTAGTGTAGCTGGGTTCAAAAAAGGTTTGGATAAGTTCTTGGAGGAGAAGTCCATTAATGACTATTAATCAAGTTTACTTAGGGAATAGCAACTGTTATTAATTGCATCAGTAGCATGGGATGTTCTTAGTGTTTGGGTAATAACTGCCAGGTTCTTGTGGCCTGGTTTGGCCTCTGTTGGAAACAGGATGCTGGGCTTGATGGACCCTTGGTCTGACCCAGCATAGCAATTTCTTATGTTCTTATGTTCTTAACCATAAGGTAAGTTCTGGGACATTAGATTTTATGCTAATTTCTGTGTAAGGGAGTCTATTATGTCATTTATTTGCAAGCAAAAAATTCCAAAGGCCATGATTATAATAGTGATGTGAGTATAAGATTTAATGCTTAATAATATTGCAGAATATAACTGCCCAGGAACTGTAACCATATCTTTCCCAGTTATCTTACGTGAATAATTGTCTCTTATGTCCACAATAAGATTATATGATATTGATTAAGAGCTATCAGTATTATGAATGCCAATAAACTACTAAAGCCTGATTTATATTGGCTTTGGAAAAATTCTGCATTGCTCTGCAGTGGCCAATATTAGACATGACATCCCTTTACAAGATTATGTTTCTGGAGCTAGCAATAGCAGCTATATCCTGGGTAGGTTTATAAACTAATGAATCTCAAAATATGATAATACATCTCAAAAATCATGATTGAAAACATGTCATCCATGTTTAGTGACTTAGTGTTTGCAATAGAGATGCAGCCAATTTAGTCAATGCAAGATGCTGCTCTTGTAAATGCTGCTTGTAAATGTGCAAGGCCTGGATCATCCTTATATTTACCATCATAAATGATTATAGTTTAGATTGACTAAAAGGGAAATGATTTTAAATGTTGCAACCTTCTCCAAAGCCTGGTGGTATGAATGCACTGCCCAATAACAATTAGTCTACAGTTATCAGTCTGAAGGGTCTCCCTTCTGTGATGATCATTTTTCTCCTCTTTTCATCTCTTTAAATCATACAGCTGGTTTCAGATTGTTTGATTGCTCTCAGGACATTAACTTGCATTATAACAGAGTTCCCTGTAACATTACATTTTTGCCAGGAAATCTGAAATGATTTGGCAACTTTGCCAATTATTTCTTATACCAATAGCCCTTACTTTAAAAATTGTATCTTTCCCCTGTGTTACATTCTTGGAACCTGTTTCTTCTAAGGTTGATCTACTTTGTAGATGCACAAGCTACAGATACCAATTCATCTTGTGAAAATAGGTGACTTTTATGGTCTTATGCAAGCTGAAAACATATGTGCATCACAGAACCCATATAAAATGCAGTTCATCTCTATATATTTGTCACATTTAAATGCAAGAAAACCTCTTCACAGCAGAACTTCATTAAAGGTTCATTGCACAGTTTTCTTTCATATATTTATTTATTTATTTAGTAAGTTCTATTTCTTTACTTGCTAGGGATGTGCATTCATTTGTGACGAAATAGGAAATATAGACAATATTTTGTGTGGTTTTCTTACTGGTTTTTTTTGGTGGGGGAGAAAGGGCACAATAAAAACCAAACCCAAACCCACACCAACCCTTCAGATTTAATTAATTATAATCCCCCACCCTCCTGACCCCCCCCCCCAAACTTGCCTAAAGTCCCTGGTGGTCCAGCGGGGTTCCTGGGAGCGATCTCCCCCTCTCGGGCAGTCGGTTGCCACTAATCAAAATGGTGCTGATGGCCCTTTGCCCTTACCTTGTGACAGGGGCTATCAGTGCCATTGGCCAGCCCCTGTCACATGGTAGGAGCAATGGATGGCTCGCACCATTTTTTAAGATGTGCTGGCCTTCCATTGCTCCTACCATGTGACAGAGGCCGGCCAATGGCACCGATAGCCTCTGTCACATGGTAAGGGCAAAGAGCCACCAGCGCCATTTTGTTTACTGGCAGCTGACGGCCTGAGAGTGAGAGATCACTCCTGGGACCCCCGCTGGACCACCAGGGACTTTAGGCAACTTTTGGGGGGGTCGGGAGGGTGGGGGATTATAATTAATTAAATCTGAAGGGTTGGGGAGTTTTGTTTTTTTTGGTTCGGGACAGCCTCTCCTTTGTAAACCTAAATGTAAGCATGGTATGTATAAGCTTATGAATTCTGTTTAAAGTCCCTCCTGATGCAGCCACGTTTGGTGAAACACGGGTCTGTGTCGGGGGACCCTGTCTAAATTGTGCCGATTTAAGCATTGGAGTTGCCGCCAATAAAAAGTGTACTCTAAAACCTGGACCACCAGGGACTTTAGGCAACTTTTGGGGGGGTCGGGAGGGTGGGGGAATATAATTAATTAAATCTGAAGGGTTGGGGAGTTTTGGTTTTTTTGGTTCGGGACAGCCTCTCCTTTGTAAACCTAAATGTAAGCATGGTATGTATAAGCTTATGAATTCTGTTTAAAGTCCCTCCTGATGCAGCCGCGTTTGGCGAAACAAGGGTCCGTGTCGGGGGACCCTGTCTAAATTGTGCCGATTTAAGCACTGGAGTTGCCGCCAATAAAAAGTGTACTCTAAAACCAAGTGTAAGCTGGGGACTCATTGAATTTAACTGCATTTCCCTTGCTGTTGTTATTGAGTGCTTGAAGTGCAGACCTTCGCTCCTGCATTTGTGCTGTGGTGTTCATAGAAGATAGCCATTCAGCGGACCTGAGGTATCATGCTAGATGGGAAGGGTGACCCGGAAAGCAGGTTGTGCAAACTCATGCGGTAAAATCGGGAAGTCTCGCTGCCACTCCCGACTGATGCTGTAGTCCCTTGTTCTTTTCCACAGTATGTGCTAGTGTTTAGGATTGTTGGGTTTCAGCAGGGAGCACGCTTATCTGGTTGGTTAGGCCTTGGCTGCCTCGTTGTCCAGGAGGCAGGTTTCTGGTAGAAGGGAGTCTGGGCCATGCGGCTTTTCTTTCTGTCGCTGGCAGAAAGGAAATCATTAGGTCAGTTTTTCTTCAGCTGGGGGCCTTCAGCTTCCTTGCCTTTTCTCCTGGGATTCTGCTCAGGTTGGTGGGTGCACTGCCTGTTGGGTGCAGGGAGCATGTGAGGGGATCAGTTGTGCAGTCAGTGGTACCTTTTTGTCTCGGTTCCCAAGAGATTTCTGGCAATCATGAAGCATCATCCTTCTGTGCAATAGTTCACAGCTGGTCAGTGGGACTCAGGCAATCTGCGGAGATCCCTACCCATGCCTTGCCATGTCTGTGCTTGAGCTATTAAAAAACACACAAACAAGCAAACAAAAAGGAAACTGAATGATGCTGTGCCCCTTTGAAGCTGCAGTATGGGTTTTGTTTCTATGCACAGGATGCGAAAGGGTTTTTTTTTTGTTTTTTTTTTTAATCCCAGAACATTTTGTTTGCAATTTGTTCTAGTTGTGGAAAAATAAAGAGAGTGAGACAGGGATTAAAAGGGCAACTTCAGCTTGCTGTGCAAGAAGTTGAAACAGCAGTGAAGTGAGGAAATTCTCCCTCCTTGTCCCAATAAACATGTGGGTTGGTGGAAGGAGGGTAGAGAAGGCAAGAAGGGCAAAAAGGTAAAGAAACAAAGTACAGCTCCTGCTTCCCCCTCCCTGTTCCACAGATCTCCTGCTTTGCAAGTGTAAAGGAAGGAAGGGGGACAAGAGGCAGCTGAAGGAGCTTTCTCTCAGGTTGTTTGGAACACTGCAATGAACGTGATTATTGTGAAACAGCTTGAATAAGCAGCTAATGGTACAGAATTGGCTGGGGCTGTCTGAGAAGATGCAAGAGGACAAAGGCTTGAATCCAGACTCGCCTCGCAGGTGTAGATTAATAAAAAAGCGGAAGGAATATTTCAAATAGTTAATTTGAGTTATGTACCTTTAGAAGTTAAACTAATAGCTATATGCTATGTGGGGCAACTCGCAAGGGACCACTTCTGGGGTGCGGCAACGCAACACCACAGCACATGTGCGGCCCGGTGTTCGAAGTAAAGGGTACCTTTTCCAAATGGCAGCTTAGGTGGGGAGCATGCAAGCATGGGCCGTTATCAGGTATATGAAGGGAGGTGATGGTCTGAACTGAGGAACTCTGTGCGGGCTGCCAGAAGCGCAGAGCTCCCCTTCCTCTCTTCTGGCACATTGATTAGGTGGCTCCCATCCTCTCTGGGGCTCATTGTTTTATCCTCTGTGGCAAGCTTCTGTTCAAATTTGATCTTAACCTGCTAAGTATGGAGGTTGCCAGGCCTATAGGCATAGTAGAATGTTGGCAGGTGGTTACCCACATATTTAGCTAGTTACTAATATTAAGAAAATTAAATACTAGATTGAGTGATGCTTGCAGCCAATCAGTGGTGTGAAGTTTTCTGGGCAACTTCTTCAGCACATACATATTCAGTAACATTGTTCTCATGAGACAGTCATATATATGTTCAATGTATTGTTCAATGTATTTATTGACTTTTTAAAGTTAATGTTCTGATTCATTCTCTGTCACACTGTTATGAATTTAAATGTAACTGGTTTGTTATAATGTAAACAGGAGTGAAGGCTATGTCAGCTGTACCTCGGTATATAAACAAATGCTAAATAAATAAAAAATAAATAAATAAATATGTCTTTTCAGATGCGGCAGTCAGGCTTGCACACAGTGCTCAGGGATGCTGTCTCACCATGTAGTGATACGGATGCATTGCAGCACTCTTCATAGTTTGCCATTCCCTTCTTGATGATTCTTAGCATTCTGTTCGCTGTTGACAGCCTTGGCACAATGAGCAGTCAGTTGTGATGTGCTGACCATTATCAAGCCTAGATCTTTGCCTGGGTTGTGGCTCTTAGTGTGGAGCCTAACATTCTGTGTGCATCACCTTGCACTGGGCACATTGAATTTCTTCTGCCGTTGGGGGTGCCCAGTCTTCCTGTCTTGCGTGTTACTCCTGTGGCTTGTCACGATCCACATGTGATTTAACTACTCTGAATAATCAGGGGGTATGAAATTAATATGATTTCTTTTATGGTAGTTACTGTATCATCTCGCCCCCACACTCCCACTTCGCCGAACACCACTACCATCCCACATGAAAAGTTCTGATGAATGCACATGAAAAGTTCTGATGAATGCTCATGGCAGCCAGGCTTGTGCCTCTACCCTATGATTGGGATGCTTTTGTTTTGGCGCATGTCCTCATTGGGAAAAGCATGACCTCAGTCACATTTCTACAATAGGGGAAATGGCTATTCAGCCTGGAGCACTGTAGTGAAGAAGCAGTCAGTCTATGAAGCAGGCATGATATGGCAGTCCCATTGGCTCACCATTAGGGTCTAGCCAGCATGGATAGTGGGGCTAGGTAGTAATGATGCCAGAGAGGGACTGCATGGTCCATCCAGTCTTGCCCTGCAGGTTCTCATGGCGGTAACTGACGCTTCATGCAATTTGCCCCCATGCTTCTGTTGGGGGTGGTAAATGACACTCTGTGAAGGTTACCCTCTAAGCCAGGGGTGGGCAAGTCCGGTCCTCGAGGGCTGCAAACCAGTCGGGTTTTCAGGATACCCCTAATGAATATGCATGAAATAGATCTGCATACAACTGAGGCAGTGTGTATGCAGGTCTCTCTCATGCATATTCATTAAGGATATCCTGAAAACCCGACTGGTTTGCAGCCCTCGAGGACCGGAATTACCCACCCCTGCTCTAAGCCTTATTTACGTTCAAAACCGAGCAGCTGTGAAACCCATAACAAATTTACTATTAGTAACAATTTTGGTGTGAGCAGCCTTCTTGACATTAGACAAAGCTGCTTGAACATTCATTGTTTATGGACTTTGCATTTGATACAATCTGCTGGTAATCATGCTGGGGACTGTGGGAGCATCCATTGGTTGGCAGCCTGTCTTGCCAGTTTATGTCCTTATTTATATTCCTTTGGAGTTCTTATGATGTAATATATATAATCATATCATAGCATGCCTGGTAATGTTTCTTAATTAGGCCCCGTCAGAATGACCTTGAGTTTGCAGGAGATGTACAGGGAAAGGTTCCCTCAGCGGGCTCAGCACTGGTGCATCTGTGTCTGGCACAACGTACATAGGGAACCCTATGAAATGATTTTTTTGTATATAGCATTAACACTCACAATTTACTGTAATCTTATAACAATTTAGTTGTCAATATTACTACTTATTAACAGCTATTAACATAATGCATACAAGTCATTTTTTATCATTTTATTAATTACATCCATTGATGTTTATAATAGCCATACAGTAATACAAAAACATGTGCAACTTGATGTACATAAATATCCAAACTTATTTAGCAGCAGTATATTCACATCTAAAACCATATACCCACTACATTCATTCATCCACATACACTCCCCACCCATTAAAGCCCATCTATTTCCTTTTACTAGTTCACCACACGTTATTAACTTAAAGTGCTTAACATGAATTATTATTGAATCCTAAAAAAACTCTTCCACGGGAGCAGTTCACAACGTCCAAACAGGGATCCCCGTTTCGCCGCATGATTATATATAAGGCAGAGTTTATATATGCGAAAGCTCATACGATGAAGCCTATTATGAAGGTCATGATAATATAAGATCTTTCTCATTACCAGTTACAGCGTCTGAATTTTTGGGGGATTATTTACAAAATTGGTAGATGATATGAGCCATGTATATTCTTTTACCCCAGCTCACTAATTCTATTGTTAAGGAGTAGTCAATCACCTTTCTAATGCAAATGTCAAATATTTATTCATGTAATGAAGATTTTTAATACAAATGTACACATTACTACCTCCAAAAACTGATTCAATACAAATACAAAAATTTCCATTCATAACTACACACACCATTCACAACTCTACCCCATTTGTACACACCCCATCAAACATGTATAAATACATCCTGTGACACAGAATTTTTAAAAATAAAATCGTGCTTTTCAAATGACTGCTTCCACAAAAACACAATTGCAATGAATTTCATATTAATTCTTAGACACAGTTCCTCCAATGTTGTCCTCCACCGGAACGTGATCAGTCACTCAGTCCGGTAAAGACTGCTCAAGTTTTGCACATATCCTTATACTTTACTTTATCAGGTTTATGAATCACATAAATGCCCCAAATCATGTGATTCAAATCACAATTCCAGAAACCTGACAGCCGCAGTTAATTGTCTCATGATCCAATTCTCCAAATAGATGTACTTTACAACATGCCCGACGCCATGGCGTTTCGGCGGCCGTCCCGCCGCCTTCATCAGGGGACTATTCCAACTTAGTCCTGAACCCGGACCTCAGCTTTTGGATTAACACTGGCTTGCTGCCACTGGCAGATCTTTATATGTGTCTTCCAACTGCCAATGTTGAAAAAAGACATTTATTCTCTGAAGCACTTAAGCACGGCATATCATATTAGCAGTATTACTGTGTTATTCAAAGCAATATTGTCATACTTTGCAACCAACCACCCTCCTCACACACACCAAAGCAGACTTACCCACAGTCACCATGAAACACCAACTTTCTTACACAGCTGTGAGCTTAAACTCCTGGATTTAAACCCCCCCAAAAACCACACCCCTCCCCCACCCCATGTCGTGACATCATCAATGCACAGCCAATCTTAGTATTTATTTTTCAGTGTGATATTTATTGAATAAAATGGATCAAAAAGATTTTTGAAAGTGCATCTATAGATGAGGCTTGCAATCATTTGTAAATTTTCTTTCTCACTAAATGTGTTCAAGGGAACTAATCCCTTCATAAATTTATGGATCTCTACCTTTCAAACACAACTTTTAACCACATCAACTAGAATGGGAGAAACCCAACCTGATTGGGAACTCCTAGTTTCAACATTCATTAAAGAAATACTAAAACACTGTATCTGAGTGAAGGCTTCTTTTATACATACAAAAAACCACTCAACCAGGACACATTATAAACCAATGTCGAGGGGTGATAGAGGTAGGATTCCAACGGAATTTGTAGTGGAGTTGACAACGTGGGCCATGATGCAAAATTATTTTTGTGTTGGACAATGATTCTTCAAACAGGTAAAGGGGGTGGCAATGGGGGCGTCAATGGTGCCTGACATAGCCAACCTGTACATGGGATTTTTTGAAAAAGGGATTGTAGCCGAGTCACCTTATAAGGAAAAGATGAAATTGTGGAAGCATTTTATTGATGACATTCTGGGGATTTGGGAGGATTCTAGAGAGGATTTTGAGTGATTTTTGTCTTGTTGAACTCACAAAATCCAAATTTGAACTTTACAGCAGAAATTGATGGCTGCTTGTTACATTTTCTTGACATTCAAATCAGCATAGAGAACAAGTTTATGTTCACAATATTTAGAAAGAATACCGACCGTAATACTGTCCTGCATTTTAGAAGTTGCCATCCGGCCTCTTTGAAAATGAATATCCCTATGGGATAATTTCTTCATCTTAGAAAGTTGTGCTCTTCAAATGCTGAATATATGTTAAGGGCTGGGGAAATGTTTCAAAGGTTTAAAGATAGAGGGTACCCTAAAAGAGTTTTAAAAAAGGTATTGAAAAGAGGAAGATGGGCAAATAGAGACTTGTTATTGAAGCCTCAAAAGAAAGATAAAGAGTCAAATATGACATGTGTATTACCCTTCTCCCCAGATGCCTGGAAGGTACAGAAGAGCATTGTTAGGCATTGGAACATTTTGAAACTTAATCAGATTTTTTTTTTATTATTATTTCTCAAACTTTTTACAAACAACAAGTTACAGATGTATGGAGTCTTTAAGGAATCAGGAAAAAAAATGAAAAAAGAAAACATAAATTTAACAATATAAATAATATTGACTTCTTACTCCATATTTTTCTAAGTCCTCAACAATCGGGGGATCAAGAATAAGAAATAAACAAGGCATAACTATAATAGAAAAGACTTAGAAATATTAAGACGAACAAACTAGGTTTGCCTTTCTACTATAAGTCATAGAGCATAATGTCTTACTGAGGGTTAGTATCTCCCATAGCTTGGTTAATTTTCTCAGAAATAAAAGTTTTCAGTTGTGAAGGTTGGAAAAAACAATATTTGATCTTTTGATATTCAATACAACACTTGCACGGAAACTTTAATTTATACAAGGCTCCCATTGCTAACACTGCTGGTCTTAAACTAATAAACTCTTTCCTCCTTTTTTGAGTCTCTTTGGTTACATCTGGGAACATCCTTACCTCCATTTGACAAAATTTTTCTTTTATGTTTCTAAAGAATAACTTCTGTACCCATTCTTTATCAGTTGTTAATAAAAAGGAAATTAACAATGTGGAAGGTTGTGCCATTTCTAAGCTAGTAGATTCGAATATGTCTGTTACATTTAATGGCATCATAGACTGGTAAACTTGATTTTTATCTGAAGAAGCTTTCCAAGAGGGAATATAATATACTTGAGTTAAAGGAGGAAGGGCTTGTTGGGGAATTTTAAGAAATTCTAATGCAAACCTGTTCCACATTTCTTTAGCTGAAAAATTTGACAATTTAGGCAAGTTTACTAATCTCAGGTTTTTACTTCTCATTTGATTTTCAATATTTTCCATCTTTCTAATAAGATATTGATTTTCTTTCATAACAGATTCATTTAAATTTATCAACTTTTTTAATTCCACAGAATTGTTTTCAATAGTTTTGTCCCTTAATTTATCATCAATAGTTATCTTATTTACTTTCAACTCTATTTTTTCTATAGTTTTAACTATTGGTGATAATTGCAATGATACATTCTTATTTAAAGTTACCAAAGTTTCCCAAATAATTTCCAAGGAAAAGTTAGGTGGTCTCACAATTGGTAATAATTCAATATTCTCCCTATCTATACCAAGTCCTTCCCCCCTGTAGCACTAGAAACTCTAGTTTGCACAACCCTGATGTGGGCATCCATAGGGCCCAACACCGGACTAGCTAAGTCGGATTCAATAGCCAGCCTCTCCCTTGCCCTACGTTTGCGGGCCGAAACATAACAGAATGCAAGGCCTTCCGAGGCCTCCTGAAACATAACAGAATGCAAGGCCATGTGTCCAGTGAACGTGTTCTTGTGATGGAATCCTGCTTCAGAATTTTCTTTCCAAGTTTGTTTCTGGATTTTTAATTGTACTCTGGAAATTTATTTTTTCTTTGGCCTTTGGTTCTCGACCTGCTGGAGGCACCAGCTCCCTTATTTTCATGACCTGCTGGAGACGCCAGCTCTCTTGTTTCTTATGACCTGCTGGAGGCACCAGCTTCTGGTTCCTATGACCTGCAGGAGGTGCCTGCAACAGACTTTCAGTTTCTCATTGTTTCCAGGATGGGGTTCCACGACCTGCAGGAGGCACCTGTGCCCCTCTTGATGTTTGCTGTCATAGCCTGATCCCACCCTGGAGTCCCACCAGTGTTTTCTTCTCTTTTTCCTGGTCTTCTGTTCCTCCCTTTGCTCATTTGTTCTGTGGTCCCTTTGCTCATTTGTGATGTGTTTCCTTTTGCTCGTTTGTGCTGTGGTTCTTGCTCGTCTGGGCGGTTCTCATGTTCCCTGTTCTCATGCTCCCTGTTTTCGTGCTCCCTGTTCTCATGCTCCCTCTTTTTTTTATTTTTTATGTTGGCCGCGTGTTCTCTGGTCACGTGTTCCCTGGTCTCATGTTTCTTGGTCTTTTGGGTTCTTTTTACCTTGATCCTGTTGTCTTATTTTTCCTTGGCTTCGTTTGTTTACTTGCTTTTTCTGCTTTTTTTTGCTTGTTTTGCTGTGTCCTGTCTTGCTTTTTACCTTACTGTTGCTTGTCTTATTTTGTTTGCCTTTCTAGTTGTTTCTTTTGCTCTTGTATACCCAGTATTGTTCTTGTCTCTTGGTTCCAAGTTTCTCGTTATCTGCTATCCTCTGTTCTGTTTTGTTCCTGGTCCTCCCAAAAGAGGAGGGGAGCCCCTTTAAGGGGGGGGGGGGGGGTACTGTTATGATTCCGCTTGTAGCTGTGCCACGATAGGCCTCTCACCTTTTCTCTGGAGGCCGCACCGAAGCCAGGGCCTTGCCTGGACAGTCTATCCCGGTTTTGCTCCATGGCCTGTGAGGCCACCGTTGTCATCCATGCCTACCTGAGACCTGCTCTGCTTCCTCCTTGACTTTCTGGTTTGGGCCTCGCCCCTTTTTCCTAAGGGGTCGGCCTGCAGCTCTTCTCTTTAGTTATAGGGCTAGCCGGGTTTGGCCCATCTAAACTCCTCCCAGGGAGTTGCCTGCTTCCTGCTCTATAAAAGGACTTCTCTTTCAGTTCTGCTTTGCCTTGCATTGCAGTTACTTGCTCCTGGATGTCTTGCCTTCCAGCGCTCCATCAGGCCTTCATTCTTCGTTGCAGCTCCATGTCTCGTCTTGATGTCAGTGATCCCGTCCTGATGTTCCTTGCTTGTTCCTGATGTCCTGTACCCCCAAGTTCCTCGTTGCCTCCTTTCCTGGCATGCCATGTCATGGTCTGTGTCCAGCCCATGGGTAGTGGCTGTGTAGGGTGCTCATGGTACAAGGCTATCTTCATCTGCGCAGTACAAGCCTCCGGAAGACTTCTGCTTCAGTCCTGAGTTGTCTTTGAATCCTTGTTTGCTTTCGTCCCGTTCTTTGGAGTTCCTTGCATTGTGTCAATCCATGCCAAAGACTCTGACTGAACCTGTGCCATTCAAGCATGGTCTGTGACCAGCCTAGGATGGGCTGTGTGGGGCACACCTTGGCACAGGCTTCTACCGAATCTTTGCCATGTTCCAGGTTTTCATCTATTCCACACCTTGCCTAGAGCCTGCTTCGCATTCACGCATGGTCCGCGACCAGCCCATGGGTAGTGGCTGTGTAGGGCGCACTGTGTCGCAGTCTCAACCCAGTATTTGATCTTGCTCCTGAATACCTTTGCTTGCAGAACCTTGCTTCTGAACCTTCATCCAAAGTCCTTGCACGAGTCTTCGTCTGCGCACCCAAGTGAGTCTTCATCTGTAGCTCCAAGTTCCTCATCTATGTCTAGAATTTCTATGTTCCAGAGCCTTCATCTGCCCTCATCCGTAGTCCGGCCTGCTGCTTCTTGTCATTCCTTGTGGCAAGTCCGAAAAGGCTGGGAATGGTCGTAGGACTGTTCAATAACCAACACTATGTGTTGGCTTCAGAAGCATGCAGGTCTGGCAGAGAGTCAGACCGTCCATCTCCACCCATACTGGGACACATCTTGCCTACCTCGGTACTGCCTTGGAGTCCTCTGGGGTCATGCCAAGACCTAAGGGCACACTATCTCAACAAGTTGGGACTGCTCTCCTCCCAGCGCTCCCTAACAGAATGCAAGGCCTCTTAAGGTCTCCTGAAACATAACAAACATGGAAGTAACCTGCATAGAGTGGCGGTTATTATCCTTAATAGAAACATGGAAGTTACCTGCATGGAGTGGAAGATACTATCCTTAACAGAAACATGGAAGTAACCTGCATGGAGTGGAAGTTGCTATCCTTAACAGAAACATGGAAGTAACCTGTATGGAGTGGAGGTTGCTATCCTTAACAGAAGCATGGAAGTAACCTGCACGGAGTGGAAGTTGCTATCCTTAACAGAAACATGGAAGTAACCTGCACGGAGTGGCAGTTAATATCCTTAACAGAAACATTGGAAGTTACCTGCATGGAGTGGAAGTTACTATACTTAACACACACATTTTTTAGTTCAAATATCTTTATTGAGAGCCTATTGCAAGAACAAGTGATCAAAAGATGATCAAAAGAAACAGAAACATTTTTCCAAAACAGAATAAACAGCAATCATGAAAACATATAACAATTTACATTTCTCATTAATACTTTACCTTAGCAAAACCTAAAATCAAGACCATAATAAAAATAGAACAAGTAAGATCTATTCCATCATGTCAAATCATAATTAAAATATCAACCGGCCTCTACATTTACACCCATCTTGCAGCAGACTTTTCATATTTGTAATAAAGACAAACTATATTCCACTAATAATGTACATTATGACATATTAATTTTCCAGCTTGATACAACCATTTTTAGAAAAATAGTAAGCAAAAAATCCAATAATTTTCCCCGAGGAAAGCTCAAAACTGGTTTGCAGAGCCAGACAATTTTGATGAATTTTGCAAATAATTTCCTCTCAAATGAGATAGCACATGCTGAACTCCTTGAGCATGTTCTAAAATAAATGACAAAAAAACAATATTTTGTTTGCTTTTTTTGTGTCAGTTTTGATGGGAGACAATAGAAACCAAAACAAGAAATATTGTTGATGCTTTCATGTCATCTTAAAATGAGAGCACAACCCCAATAATATCTTGGATGACATTAGATGCTCTACCCAAAAGAGATTCAAGCATAGAAAAGATAATCAAAACAGGTCAAAAAAGAACAGAGAGATGGAGGGAAATACAAAATACAGATCAACTTTAGATTTGATTTAAAATATGCAAATAGAAAACATTATGATATCTCTCCTTTAGAATAGAAGTTTACTGGCAAACTACAGTTCAAATACTTTTATAAGTAGAAGTGAATAAGCCTGTTAAAATATGACAGAAAATTAATTTTTAATACTGTGTTAAGATGATAGAGTGGAAAATCTTTCATAAAATGCATTCAGGTTTATAAATGAGCTCTGCTGTCCACCTTATTTTATTCTTTAGATACATATCCATGTACTTATTTCTTAAAATTATTTTAGACTTATTTTGATACTGCCACTAGATGAATGAAGTATTATAGAACGGTAGTGAGTATTGAGGTTCTATTAGCCCCTGCTCCAAAGAGATTGTCTAGACAACAGGAGATAAAGTGACTTGTCCAAGATATCAAAGAATCTCAGTAGCAGAAGTGGGAGCTAAACCCTGGCTTCCCTGGCTTTAAGCCACTCTTTCCCCTCTTTTGCATGCTGCAGAAACATTCATTTTGGATATATTCTTGGATAACAAAGCATATTACCTTATTAATTTTAGGATCAGGAAAAGAAAATACACTCTTGTTTCAATGGGGGCCAACATTGTTGCAAGCTATGTACGCACTTCTATCACACAAGCACCTTGTAGATAATTTCAAACAGAACCTTTCTGGGTAATTTCCCCTTTGAAAACCACATGCAAGGCAGATGCCTACAAAGCAGCCAGGTGCACACATTGCTTCCTGCTGTTTCTGCAGGTGGCCAATTAGTGTGTGTACTTTTTTTTTTTTTTTCAATTTATACTTTATTAAAATTTTTTCATTATACACCATCCATAATTTCAAATAATCAAAAGAAATCTTGTTATACAACTAATAAAATTCAAATACCAATTTCTGGAAAATCAACCAATGTTAAACAAGAAATTATAAATGGGGGACCATTCTATAATTCATATAACCACACAATAAATCAGAAAGGAGAGAGGGTCAATAGGATTTCTTTCTGGTCTCACATTATGATGTTACTAGACTTTATTTGCCTCAGATTTATCTACAAGGAATGTCTCCAAGTGTAAAGGGTCAGAGAATATAAATTTATTTCCCTGAAAATTTATATAACATTTTGAGGGAAACTTTAAATAGGTGTGTGTACTTTTGAATAGCAAATTTCAGCGTGTTGATTTCCTCCTTCAGCCTAAATGCACCCTCAGGTAATGGATTTGTTAAATCTGACTTAACGTATATGCATTGTGAATGCCCACATGAACTTCCAGCCACTGTAAGGGGCATAATTTTGAGCTAGGGCAAGCTACCTGGGTAAATGCCTTTTGAAAAGTGTCATTATTACAGCATAAACAGAACATTAAAAACCTGCAGATATAATGGCAACTGTTTTAAAATATTGTGAAAAAATGTAAAAGTACAGTAGAAGCATAAAGGAAGTGGAAATTAAGCAGCTTCTCTACGCTGTTCTTTTGGTAATAATAAACCTCTTAGACTCCAACTCAGCTTTCTTTCTGACACGATAAGCTGATGTTACAAAAGGTTATTTTAGGGTTCACTAGCCGTGTCTACTGCATGTTGCCTTTTGTCTATCAAAATGACAAAATGATAAACTAGGTGGTATGGGATATTACTGCTTTGGCCTTTCACCTCCTGAAGGCCAGATTTGAAACAAGGTCACACGTTCACTGCTGTGAGCTCATTTTGCCTTTAGACAAGTAGATACACAATCCTCAGTAATAAGGAATTAAAGCCCCAGGACTAAATAAGCATGCAAAAGAATTGCCCTTCTGCCATAAGGGAATGACCTCCCAAGCTGTGACTGAGTCGGATTTGTAGATCTGCTCGTCAAGAATCACATTACGCCCACCCTGAATGTACCTGACCTGAAGATAAACAGATGAGTTCGGTCATTAAAGACAGCAATTCTTTTTATAAGCATATCTACTAACAACAAGAGATAATATAGGACATTTTCAAACAAATCTACTCTAAAATTAAACGTTAACTAAGAAATATCAAAATATTAAAGTTATGTGGCACATAATTTCATCTTTCTCTCTCTCTCTCAATATCCCAATCAAATAAAAGAAAACATATTTCAGAGATGCATTTTATGCAAAAATAGTTACACATCGTAATAATATATCAGCATAGACTTTTAATCAAAAATTATCTTTTGGTTGTTTTCCAGTAGTGGGCCCCATTCTCATTAGTCTTGTTAGAAAGATGGCTTCCCAGAATTATTAAGAAAACAATTCAACCTCGTGACTATATTTCTATAAATGTCCTTGTATAATTTTTAGTTAAAAACCATCAGGATTAAATCAATCACAGGACAGTAGAAGAGGATCCTGCAAAGCTGATCTATTGGACTGAGGTATCCATCAGAACTCTGCACAGCTGAAAACCCTCCCATCGTGGTGATCTTTCTCCTGCAAAAGAAGCAAAATTAAAATGCACAAAGTCTGCATTATCAGTATACAGACTGCATAACTATAACATGTGATCCACCCATCCCTCTGCCTGTATGATTGATGCACCTTTGTCAACTCTGCATGAACTTTATATTTCATAACATTCAATACAAAGAAAAAGTAAAATGAATGTTATACTCCCACGAAGGGACTTCACAAATAGAGAAACTGAAAAATAGAAATGATGGCAGAAAGGACCAAATGATCCACCCAGTCTGCCCAACAAGCTTATGCTTAAGCCAGTAGCTGCTGCACCTCATGATAATCAGTTTCCCAGACGTAAAAGTCAGGACCCTCAGATTCCGTTTGAATGCAATTTCCCTTAACCCTTCCCGTGGAAGCAGAGAGCAGTGATGGAGCTGCATCAAAAGTATCAGGCTTAGGGATTAAGAATAGTAAAAGCCACAACAGCAAGTTACCCCCATGCACTCTTTTCTTTATTTCCATCTTCTAGTATTTAGGAATCCACAGTGTTTAGCCCATGCCCCTTTGAATTCCTTCACTGTTTTCATCTTCACCACCTCCTCCAGAAAGGCATTTTAGGCATTCATCACCCTCTCTGTGAAGAAATGTTTCCTGACATTGGTTCTGAGTCATCCTCCCTGGAGTTTCATTTTATGACCCCTTGTTCTATTGATTTCTTTCAAATAGAAAAAGGTTTGACGATTGTGGATCATTAAAACCTTTCAGGTACCTGAAGGTCTGTATCATATCTCTCCTCCAGGGTATACATATTCACAAGGTATTGTCAGTACTCATTCCTGAGAGCAACCTGGAGGAGTGGAAGAAGGTCAACCTCCTGCAGCCCATGCTACAAACACCTAGCTGCGGCCCTCTCTAGGGATGCAATGAGTAATAATTTGGTGCATGTGGATTGGTGGCCCACAAAAGCAATGCAGGTGTTATATCTAAGGAAATTTAAAAGAAGATGTTCTTTGAACACTGTGAGACATTTATAAACTGGTAGTGCTGGAACTAAGGCTTCAGCACCAGTGTTTTGTTATGTTTGCACAGCACCAGTGGTGACTTTAGCACAGAAAATAGTTTTGTCTTTTTCAGTAAAGGCTAATAACACTGCCTGAATATTTTTTGACTTCAGCAAGTATATCTGAACATTCAAAGTGATGGGAATAACTATGAGTGAAAATGATGAAAGAACATGAAAGACATATGTCTGCTAGGCTTATTTCAGTTTTAGGCAATGGTTGTAGTGATTTATACCATTGGTAAAAGTGTAAGTAAAAGTAAATCATGACCTGTCAGTAATTTAAATGTAGGAACAGCATGCATATTTCTTGCCAGAAAGAAGCACACTGTACATTTCCTCTTATGCTGATATGCAGTAGATAGCTTCCTATGAAAGAGCAGCAAGATGTCTGTTTATATTATTTTTTTCATTGCGTTATACTATGAGGAGAGAATGACCGTAGAAAAAGATAACATTGTGAAGTAGCTCAGGTATTGATCTTTGAGTCAGGCAACATCAGGAGTTCAAGACTCATTTCTGCCACTGATGTTCTCTGTGGCCTGAATCAAGTCATGTACAGAAAGTCATTTGATCTACCTGAAATTAGTTAATAGTAATAAAATTGTTCCTTCTTTTTATATCCTTTGGAAGGTTTATGTAAACAGAGTGCCAGAAATATGCTACCATACAAAAAATCAAGAACCCACCATGTATAATCACAAGCACAATGAGATCTTAGGACACTCACACTTTTGCCACATACCCGTGGTCTTCTCCTGGAGATTCAAGCACAAAGATAAGTGCAGTTCCAAAATATTGGGGTTTTTTGTACAAAAGAAAAAATGCTCTAAAAAAAGTATCAACAAGGTTACGCATTAATGACCGATGATTATAAACCACAGTACATTAAGGGGAATACGACATGCAACCCTAGTACTATATGAAGGTCATCACACAATTTATTGAACATTCAAGTGTTCCTTGGTTTCCTTGAATTTTCATTTGAAGTGAGAAACATGCTACCAACATACCCTGGAGATGGCTGTGTGAATCAGGTGCTACCAACATACCTTAGAGATAACTGTGTGTATATTTTTTAAATATTGAACTGCAAAGCATGTTGATGTGCCATTTGGATGACAGGTTCTATGTAAATAAATCATTATTAACATTATGATTGCTTTCATCACTAGTCAGCTAAAAAGGAAATATGACAAAAAATGTGCTTTTTTATATGAATATTACCAAAGACCAAACATTTTTCGAGGTGAATATAAAAACAGGTGAATGTAATGAATGGAGGTGGATCCTTGGGCCGACTGTTGGATGCACAGTCGGGAGGCAGAACACGCCTGACTGAGGCCTGGACTTCACCTGGAAACCCGAGGTGCCCCCAGAGAAGCTGTTGACGCCCGAGTCGCTAGGGCTTAGGTGTCTTCGCCCTGGAAGCCCGAGGTTCCCCCAGGAGGAGCCCGTAGGAACCTGGACCGCTGGGACTTAGGAGAAGTTGGCGTAGAAGAAATCCCGGAGTGGAGCTGGAGCTGAGGTGGAACCCGGAGAAGATAGGGAGCAATCAGATCCGGCTGGCAGCTGGAGTCGAAGACGAGGGAGCGGTCCGAGGTCAGGCGGGCAGCAGGAATCAGCACGAGTAACAGTCCGGGGTCTAGGCAGGCAGCAGGAATCAGCACGAGTAAACAGTCCGGGGTCTAGGCAGGCAGCAGGAATCAGCACGAGTAACCAGTCCGGGATCTAGGCAGGCAGCAGGAATCCAAAAACGAGTAGGCAGTCTGAAGTAAGGCACAACAGTAAACAGGAACTCTGAAACTGAAGAGCAGGAACAAGAATACCAGGAACAGCAACTAATCCAACCAAGAGACCTCGTTGCAAGGCAATTTCTGAGGGACTGACGCCGGCTTAAATCTCCCGCGAGCGCTGACGTCAAACGGGGGGCGGTTCAGCACATCCGGGTGCTGGGCCGTGAAAAGCCCGGCCCTTGCGCGCGCGCGCGTTCCCCCGAGGGGGAGGTTGGCGGCGTCCCGCACGAGGAGAGGCCATCCCCACGCGGCCCGACCGACCCCGAATCCGCGGATCGCGGCAAGGCCCCGGAACCCGCAGAGGAGGTAAGGACTCGGGCGCCACCGCGGCAACCGAGACCGCAACAGTACCCCCCCCTTATGCCCTCTCCGCCGAGGACCGGGTTTCCCGGGATTGTCCAGATGGAATTGAGTTAGCAGTGATTTGTCCAAGATGTTCCGAGCTGGTTCCCATGAGTTCTCTTCGGGGCCGCACCCCTCCCATGCCAGCAGATATTCCCAGCGACGGGTGTGGAAGTGGACGTCCAAGACCTCCCATACCTGATATGTAGTCTCTCCAGTTGAAGGTGAAGATAGTGCGTCCGTGGAGGGATGGTGGAATCGTGAAAGTACCACCGGTTTCAGCAAGGAGACGTGGAAAACGTTATGTATGCGGAGTGAAGACGGGAGGCGAAGTCTATAGGATACCATTCCTATACGTTCTGCAACTTGAAAAGGACCGCAGTACCTGGGAGCCAACTTGCGAGAACGGTTAGGTAGTTGGAGGTTCCGGGTGCTTAACCACACCTTGGTACCAGGTAGGAAGACTGGCACTGGACGTCGATGGCGATTAGCAAACTGCTGAGATTTTTTCGCAGCAGTGGTCAGTCTGTGTTGAATCCCCTTCCAGAGATGATGCACTTGATGTGCTGCTGTTAATGCAGCTGGTGATGGAATGGAAATAGGAACCGGTACCGGAGGCCTTGGGTGGCGACCAAACACAATCTGGAAAGGTGTTTGTCCCGTGATCGCATGGGTATGATTGTTGTAGGCGAACTCCGCCCAAGGCAGAAGAGATACCCAGTTAGACCCTTTTTCAGAGATGAAACTACGGAGGAAGGTTTTAAGTGTGCGATTCATGCGCTCCGTCTGACCATTAGTCTGGGGGTGAAATGCAGTGGACAAATTTAACTGTACCCCAAATTTTTTACAAAGGGCACGCCAGAAACGGGCCGTAAACTGTGGTCCTCTATCGGATACTATACTCTGTGGCAGTCCATGAGCGCGGAAGATGTGTTGCGTAAACAAGAGCACGAGTTCAGGCGCAGAGGGCAGCTTAGGCAAGGGTACTAGGTGAATCATTTTAGAAAAGCGGTCTACGGTTACCCAAATCACCGTATTACCTTCCGACGGTGGCAGATCCACTACAAAGTCCGTGGCAATGTGGGACCACGGTTCTGCGGGGACGGGCAGCGGTTGCAGAAGCCCCCAGGGCCGGCCACAAGACGGTTTTTGCCGGGCACATACCGGACATGGGCTCCTCTGAGGAAGTTGCTGGTGAAGCAGTAGATCCTCGGGGCCCCGAATTCGAGATCTTAGAAGGCACAGACGTCAAGCGTCGAAAAGGACGCCCCTCTTTTGCTCTCTGCTGCAAACGCCGATCAATTCGGCCCGCCAGGTCAATAAGGGAATTAAGGTTCTCCGGCAGGTCACGAGCCGCCAGCTCATCCTTAATACGGCCTGCTAAGCCCTCCAAGAACACGCCCCGAAGCGCTTCATCTTGCCAGCCTACCTCCTGGGCGAGCGTGCGGAATTCCAACGCGTAGTCTGCAAGAGTCCGCGTTCCTTGCCGGAGCTGGAGTAACTCTGTGGTAGCGGAAGCCTGTCGTGCCGGCTCATCAAAAGCCGCTTTGAACTCCTCCACAAAACAATTCAAATCTCCCAGTGCCGGATCACTATTCTCCCACATGGGGGAAGCCCAGTTCAGGGCCCGCCCGTCCAAAAGGGAGAAAATGTACGCCACCTTGGCGCCATCTGTAGGAAACTGGGTAGGCAGTAGTGCAAAGCGCACATAACATTGGTTTAAAAACCCACGACACGCCTTGGCATCCCCGGAATAGCGAGATGGAGCTGGAAGCTGCGTAGGCGACTGGAGGGTTACCAGTGGTACTGGAGCGGGTACTGGTACCGGAACAGGTGCGGGCGGCTCGGCATCCATGCGAGCGGCCAACCGCTCTACTGTTGCGGCCAGGGAGTCTAGGACCTGTTGTTGCTGAACTAAACGCTGGGCCAAACCCGGAATGGCCTGTAGACCGGCGAGGTCTGCCGGATCCATGGCCTTGCAAACTGTAATGAATGGAGGTGGATCCTTGGGCCGACTGTTGGATGCACAGTCGGGAGGCAGAACACGCCTGACTGAGGCCTGGACTTCACCTGGAAACCCGAGGCGCCCCCAGAGAAGCTGTTGACGCCTGAGTCGCTAGGGCTTAGGTGTCTTCACCCTGGAAGCCCGAGGTTCCCCCAGGAGGCCATACATGTACTTTGTCATGCTGCTCTGTCCTCTAATCTCTCTCCTGTACTTACTACGGATGTGAATCAGGCTTCGGACGATTGAAAAAAATCAGACGATATTTTCAAAATCGTCAGAAATCGGGGGCTCCCCCAAAACAATAGGAAAACCCCACAATATTGATCGTGGGGGTTCTCTTATCATTTTGGGGGAGGGCGGGAAAAACGGCACACAAAAATAACCCCTAAACCCACCCCGACCCTTTAAAACTAATACCTTAGCTTCCCCCACCCTCCTGACCCCCCCAAAAACTTTTTACAGGTACCTGGTGGCCCAGTGGAGGTCGCTGGTGCAATCTCCCGCTCCCGGGCCGTCGGCTGCCACTAATCAAAATGGCGCTGATGGCCCTTTGCCCTTACCATGTGACAGGGTATCCGTGCCATTGGCCGGACCCTGTCACATGGTAGGAGCACTGGATGGCCGGCGCCATCTTGTGCTCCTACCATGTGACAGGGGCTGACCAATGGCACCGGTAGCCCCTGTGACATAGTAAGGGCAAAGGCTATCGGCGCCATTTCGAATACTGGCAGCCGACGGTCCGAGTGCAGGAGGTCGCTCCCGGACCCCCGCTGGACTTTTGGCAAGTCTTGTGGGGGTCAGGAGGGTCCCCCAAGACTTGCCAAAAGCCTCTGGTGGTCCAGCAGGGGTCCAGGAGCGATCTCCTGCACTCGGGCCATCGGCTGCCAGTAATCAAAATGGCGCTGATAGCCTTTGCCCTTACTGTGTCACAGGTGCTACCAGTGCCATTGGTCAGCCCCTGTCACATGGTAGGAGCACAAGATGGCGCAGGCCATCCAGTGCTCTTACCATGTGACAGGGTCCGGCCAATGGCATGGATACCCTGTCACATGGTAAGGGCAAAGGGCCATCGGCGCCATTTTGATTAGTGGCAGCCGATGGCCCGGGAGCGGGAGATTGCACCAGCGACCTCCACTGGGCCACCAGGTACCTGTAAAAAGTTTTTTGGGGGGTCTGGAGGGTGGGGGAAGCTAAGGTATTAGTTTTAAAGGGTCGGGGTGGGTTTTTTGTTTATCGGCTCGGGCGCAGCCGATAAACAAAACCGCGATCGGGCCCGTTGAAAAAAACCCCACATGTGAATCGGAACTGGAATCCGAACTGATTCCGGTTCCGATTCACATTCTCTAGTACTTACATCTAGAGATGTGAATCGTGTCCTCGATCGTCTTAACGATCGATTTTGGCTGGGAAAGGAGGGGGAGGGGGAGGGGGAGGGAATCGTATTGTTGCCGTTTGGGGGGGTAAAATATCGTGCAGGAGGTCGTTCAGCGAGGCGCTGGAACCCTCGCTGAACGACCTCCTGCAGTCGATCTCCTGCCGGCGCCATTTTCCGTACGGAAAACGATTCGCGGCGGGAAATCGCTCCCTGACCCCCGCTGGACCTCCAGGAACTTTTGGCCAGCTTGGGGGGGGGGCCTCCTGACCCCCACAAGACTTGCCAAAAGTCCAGCGGGGGTCCGGAAGGACCTCCTGCCGTCCAATCGTGTTCGTCTATGGCCGCCGCCATTTTTCGGCGCCATTTTGGAAAATGGCGCCGGCTGAAGACAACAAGATTCAGTAGCAGGAGCCCGTTCCGGACCGCTGCCGTTCCGGACCGCCGCTGGACCCCCAGGTTATTTAAGTCATTTGGGGGGGGGTTCGGGAGGGTGGGGGATTTAATTTAAAGGGTCGGGGGTGGGTTTTAGGAGGTTTTAGTGTGCCGGCTCACGATTCTAACGATTTATAACGATAAATCGTTAGAATCTCTATTGTATTGTGTTCCATAACGGTTTAAGACGATATTAAAATTATCGGACGATAATTTTAATCGTCCTAAAACAATTCACATCCCTACTTACATCAGTCTCTGTTTTACACCAGATAATTAGATGCTGCATCTATACTTTTCTCCCTGGAATGTTCTTCCTTCAATAAACACAACACATCCAAGTTATTAGTCACTGGTTTGGTCTTACTTCCTCTAAGTGCCAGAGATGTGAGTACAGGCCAAGCCTTAAACACTGGCATATCTTAGAAAGGGAAACATGAAAGGATAGGGAGGTCTATGTTGAGTAGGCTGGGATAGGGAAAGTTGTCTGGGTAAAAGTTATCCAGATAACTTTACTTGAATATTCAGTGTAACATAAGTGGGTATATGTTCCTCTAAATATACCCAGCTAAAGCCAATGTTACCTGGATAAAGTTATCAGGACAACTTTCGAACAGCCATCCACAATGTCCTGACTTACCCATCTAACTTTATTTGCCTAGCGTTAACTGCTAAAGTTTAGCCCTGCCCCCAAAGCTTCCTTTTTTTTTTAAATCTGGGGTACTTGAAACTGGGAAATGACTTACCTAGCAAAAACATCTTTTTGGCAGGGTAGGAAACTGAAAACTGGACAAATCTATTAATTTTTGAGCAACCCCAAGATCAACGTGTTTTGTATTTTTATCCTTTTTCTAACTGGGGCGCTTTGCTAGAAGATCTTCAGACAGCCTATGGGTCTTGAAAAACTTTACCTTTCTTCCATGTCTGGAAATAAACTTAGGAGCATAATTCAAAATAATATGGTCCCAGCTCCCCAGAGTGTGCCCCTGAAACAAACTCGTAGGTGGAGCAATTGATACAGGTACAAATGGAGCATGACTTTTGTACCTGGTTTTTTTTGTGGGTGCTAAATCCAGCAGATCAATTGTCCACATGAATTTTGAAAATGCAATGTGCATGCAATTATTTCCTAATCCTGGGAATGCCTCCCCTTAAGCTTTGCTTAAAGGATAGATGCTGGGGAGCCCTTTTAACCAGATCCAGGGTGGGGCCATTTTTAGACAGATCTTTTACCTGTGGACAGAATTATTTACTTATGTAAATGTCTTTTGAAAAATGCCCTTTATAAATAGGTGGCTCATTCAAACTATAAAGAAATACAAATATTTATTCTTCCCTTATTCTGAACTGAAACCCAATAGTTAGCACTTGTCACTCTATAAATTTTGTTAAAGGATTGGTTTTAATTATCTGAACATTTACAAAGAAAATTTCTGTACCATAATTTAGAGAATCAAATTTCATAATCTGGAAGGACACAGAATCTACCCAAGTATGTTTTTCATCCTTATGAAATTAGCTTTTGTAATTGTTTGTTACTGAAATATGAATATTTTAGCTAAGCCCTTGACCATCCAACTCAAATGGCAAAACACAGAACTTTCTGTTTAATCTTCTGTTTACCACTCAACAAAGAATCAGTCAACTTGCATGCACGCTACATACAAAATCTTCTGAAGGCGAGAGAACAATCAGTGTATGCCAAAGAACAGAGTTTAATTTCTGATTTAAAACAGCAACTCTACTTCAGTAGGAAAGGGCAGGAAATAACTTAGCCTATTTTTCACATTCATGGGCAATTTTTTTCCCTCTAGGATTTGCCAGTTCTGATCTTGAAACTTTGGTTCACCAAGATGAACATCACAGACCTTTAGCTCAGTTCGACATGGAAAAGTAAATTTGTAGTTTACTACGTTTCCATGAATCTTAAGAAAAGTCCTTCACTTTTACTCCACTTAATTTTGGCAGATGTAGCCTGAAGAAAAACATGACTTTTTCCTCTAGAATAACAAAATAATTTGTTTGTTTATAAAACCGGTAACATCATCTGCATAGGGCAGAAACATTTAGTACATAGTCCATTCTGGATAAGCAAATTTCCTGAAGTCTCTGTCTAAGCAGACAGGAAAGGTTCGACAGAGATGACTGACCTGCTGAATTCCCTGTGAAATTTGTATTGTTGTTGCTAATATTCCATTTATTTAAATAGACTCTGAATTTTATTATATAACACAGGAGGGTGTTTTTCAAAAATAATGATTTACCTAGGTAAATTGGCCTGGCTGAACACTGGTCTTCTCTGTCAGGCTAAGAGTGTGCATGGGTTTCCAGAGAATGTGTACTTAGAGCCAGGCCAAAAACAGGCATCCCCAGGAATGTGTTCAGGTCTAGAGAGTAAAATAGCACGTATACATTTTGCCCCAGTTCAGGCTCCCAGTCAAATATCAGGGGCAAAGAACATTGGGGCGCTTAGTGTATATATTTTGTGGCTAGTAATTTTGAATGGGAAAGAACGTGAGTGGTTTTGCTTTGAAAACTGGTTGCAACATGCATAGGCCAAATGTGCCTTTGTACATTGCAAACAACGCAAGTTATTCAAAATTGTCCCTGATGTCCATTGTGAACATTTGTGCAATATCAATTGAATGCAGTGTATTAAACAGAAAACCATTATCTATGCAATGGAATGCTTTTTCTTGGTCTAAGGATGATAGTAAGACTTCTGGACACCTCTCAGACATACAGGATTTTATAGCATCCCGCATAAAGTTGATATTATGAAAAAATGGAGCATCCAGGAACAGTATAGTTCTGATCTGGTACACCAGTAAAGTAATAACACAGTTGAGCCCGTTGGCAAACACTTTAGCTAAAATCTCATGATTTGTTGCAAACAGTGAAAGAGTCCTCCAGTTTTTAATGTCTTTAAATCCCCACATTTTGTCAAAATTGAAATGGTAGCACACTTTAGTAATATTCAGTGCCAATATTCAGTGCCACTTAGCCTGATAAGTTATGACTTATCCAACTAAGGGGGTTATTTTGTAAGGCTTATCGCGTGCGATAGCAAGCGGGGGGCAGAGTCGGGGCGGTGAGGGGAAGAGTTGGGGCGGCGAGGATGAGGACTCGGCGCTGTCTTCGCTGGCGGCGATAAGGTAAGCCACATTATCACCGCCAGTAGCACGCCCAATAGCGCCACCTTTCACGGTGGCGCTATTGGGTGTGAAAGCCGGAAGCGATAACATTGCGGTGGTGCAATGGCTGCCGGCTTTCACAGGCCCGCCTCCCCCTTCGCCCCCACCCCCGTTACCGCTGGATTCACCATTCTGTGCGAGAATGGTGAATCCAGGCCTAAATGTCAGTGTTTGAATATCCAGCTGTGTTCAGTGGCTACCACTTAGCTGCCTAACTACTTAACTAGCTAAGTAGTTAGCTGGCTAAGTGGTAGCAGGGATGGAGCATAACTTAGGCCTGGATTTTCTAAAATTGGAGGCCTTTGAGAATCGCTCTGTGCTGGGGGGGGTGAGGGGGTGAGGCGGGGGGGGGGGGAGCAAGCCTGCGAAAACCGGCAGCAATCACACCACCACGGTGTTATCACTGCCAGCTTTCACACCCAATAGCGCCAATGTGAAAGGTGGTGCTATTGGACGCGCTACTGGCGGCGATAAGGAGTCTTACCTTTCGCTGTCAACGAAGTCCGCCCCGACGCCACCCCCGACTCCTCCCCTTCCGTTGCGGGCTCCACCCCGACTCTGTCCCGATCTAGGTATCACACACGTAAAGGGACTTTTCGCATGCGATCCCTTTAGAAAATGACCCTCTTAGCCAGATAAGTGATGATACTCATGCTTCTCTGGCTAAGATTAAAGTTATTCTGATATATACTGCACTGCACCTGCATCTGGCTTAACTAGTCAAGTAGGCTTTCAGTCTGGACCTCTAGATTATTTACAGTTCTTGTCCGTGTGAACTGCTTGGTTTTAGGTTTGGTAACCGTTCAATATCTGACTTAAAAGTATAGTTAAAAATCTCCCAATTTAATGATTATATCACTAGAATTTAATGTGGATAAATATTTAGAAACTAGTGGAGGTGCTCATACAAAATGATATTGGAAAATGGCATCAAAGCATTATAATCTAATTTCCGCATTAATGTCTCAGGCACAGAAAGATAGATTGCAGCTGGTGTGAGTACACAAGCTGTAAGATAGCATACGTAGTGTCTGTATATGGGTACATACAGTTCTCCATCAGCTCATATGAGTCCCAAGCAGTGAGCGGGCATATCCCAGACCCAAATGCTCCTTTCCCCAGGGGCACCTGCAAATCCTTCACAATGTGCTGCGGTGTCTTCCTCTATAGCACATGTATGGTTGTTCTGCAGCATGTGAAAATGAAAGTGCACATGCAGACTGTACCACTGCAGCATGCGTACTTCGCCCCTGTAGCGGTTAATTCATGTACATTGGCCATAATTACATGCGCAAATGCCAAATCATTTCCCCTGTATTTCTCCCTTAATTCCCATTGCCACAGGACAATTTGGGGTGGGAAACTGTGAGGTGAGCCAAATCAATTACCAGGGGCCCCACAAAGTCCCAGAAAATAGGTGTTTGAGCTAACAGTGGCCAATTTACAAACCTAGTATTCCATCAACGTAAGTGATTCAGTACTACAAATGGGAGATTAACATTGGCCAAATGAACATAATGTTCTTCATAAGCAATTATTATGTCTCATTCTCTGTCAGTTACAGCTTTATGAACTCTATGAAGAGAAAAATGAAAAATGGGGGAAAGCAGGGTGACTACCCCTGCAGAAGAATTTGAGGCATGTTTAAAATAACAGTTATCACCCCAGCCCACATTCCAAAGACCCTCCCCTGTAGTACTAGAATGAACTTCCTGCAGTAAAGCAATATATTCTCTGATGCTTTAGCAAATTAAATAGTCTCAAATGGTTATGCAAACCTTTGCCACCATTAATATTAAAACCAGCTAAAGTAAAAGTGAGAAGGAAATGATATCAGGTCATTTTAAACTGCTTTCTAAAGGAATAGAAGTAGGCTTATGAGATTGCAATATCTGTGTGTGCATGTGTGCGTATGCGTGTGTGCATGTGTGTATGTGTAGTGTCTCATCCAAAACAGATTTTCAGTACTTATCAAGGGGTCCGAGGGATATTTTATATATATGTGCTTATGTTTAAGAAAATAGGCTCTATTATTTTATTTATATTTTTATATTCTGCTCATTCAGCTAATTTCTGTTATAGGCAGATTACAATTAAAAATAAATAATAAAAATCGGAACATTTAAACAAACAAAAATGTACAAGACATAATAAAACCAGGACAAATAAATAAGTCCCACCTCTCCCTCTTTCTTAGTTATATACTTCAAAAAATTGTCTTCATGAATATTTCATGTCTATAAACTTACTTGATACAAATTAATTGATCATATTAAGAAAAAGCTTCTCTAACTTGTTAAGAATTATAATTTATATTAGTCTTAATTGAGTAAAAATTACTTAAATGTTATTTTTACTCAGTTTACAATATATTGCACTAGAAATAAATTAAATGTTCATACTGAGCTCAATACATACCCGGCTAACTACTGCTGTATTTCTAGAGGTGCAGCTGTGCCGCTGAATATAGACGGCTGTCTTAAAGTTAACCGGTTATATATAACTTTGGGGCAGCCCTTTGGCCCAACCAGAGTTGGGCAGATAAATTAGCCATCTAATTCTGAATATCAAGTTAGCCGATTAATTTATCTGGCTAATTCGATTCCTTTCTGATCTGCCCAGTCCCCCACTCCTGACTGGTTTGCCTAAACACTTGAGCTAATTAAGCCACTTAGGCCTGGATTTATCAAAATGCACTAAATATCGCATGCGATAGGAAAAGGGGTGTGTTTTATGGTAATAGGCTGTTTATCACAAAGTCCGCTATCTTAGCGCTTCACATAGGTATTACCGCAAATTGCGATACATTTTTCGTACTTTACAGAAAGTGCCAGTCTGAGCGGTACCGGCACCTCACGCCAAACATGGGCCTGAACACGGTCATCGAGGCTCTGCAGGGCATCATGGACCCGGCCCTGACCGAGGCCGCCAAATGGCAGCTGTACGAGGTAAAGGGAGAAGCGGCCGGGGCCTGTGCAGGAGGCAGTGTGGAAGAGGCCTGCAGTGGGGCAAGGCCGCGCAGATGGGGAGATGTATTTGGAGCTAATTAAAAAAAAAACTGAAAGAGAAATATTTTGGTTTTTGGTTTGTGCTAAAAGGGCCGGATTTTAATAGGTATACGCGAGCATAGATTTGTGCGCGCAACCCGGCACGCAAAAATCTACACCTGATTTTATAACATGCGCACGCAGCCGAACACATGTTATAAAATCCGGGGTCAGTGCGTGCAAGGGGGTGCACACTTGTGCACCTTGAACACGCCGAGCCCTAGGGGAGGCCCTCCCAGGCCGCTCGGGGAGCGAACTCGGAGGGAACTTTCCTTTCGCTTCCCCCACCTTCCCTCCCTTCCCCTATCTAACCCGCCCCCCCAGCCCTACCTAAATCCCCCCCTACCTTTGTTCTCTTCTTTATGCCTTCCTGAGGCAGGCGTAACTTGCGCATGCCGGCCGGCTGCCGGCACGTGATCTCCCTCCACGGCCGCTGTGCCGGAGGCCTCGGTCCTGCCCCCGGACCAGTGCCCCGCCCCTTCCTGCCCCCTTCCCGCCCCTTTTTCAAAGCCCTGGGACATACATGCGTCCAGGGGCTTGTGCGAGTCGCCGAGCCTATGCAAAATAGGCTCGGCGCATGCAGGGGCACTTTCTCGGGGTTTTGCGCATAAGTTACGCACGTAACCCTTTGAAAATCTGCCCCAAAGGGCGGAATCGGGAGCGATAAATGTGCTGAGGGCAGTGCCCCATGTGTCGCAGCCCGCCACCGGATCCAACGCTGTGAAGTCCAGTCCCAGGCCCGGGGGGGGGAGGGAGGTGTCGGTCGCCCGCCTGCCGGCTTCTGCCCACCCGGCTGCAAATTCTTCGGCTTGGGAGGAAGGCCACGGGAGGTTCTGGAGTGCTCTCCATTTCCGTTGCTCCAGATCCAACTCGGGTGATGAGTCAATGCGAAGGCGCTGGTGAAGCAATCGCTTGCTTTCACTCTTAGCAAAACATTCCCTCTTTTCCTGCGACTTTAATTAGGAGTTTCTTACTTATGAAAAGACACATTATCTTTTTAGGAATGACTGATTAAGCTTGTGGTGGAAGTGGGAATGGCTCATACTTCCTGTGTGATAGGAGTGTGAAAAGGTTCCTAGCTTTTAGTTCTATCCTATTTAAGGGTCAGACATTCCAAGCATTTTTTTCATAGACGCAAAATGGGCAAACCCCTTTAGTGCATCAGATCTTAAATTGCACATTTTTTATGAGATCCATTGAAGAGTATGCCCTCATGTGTTTAGGTAAAATACATCAGAGTTACCTCTCTTGTGATTATCAGTATAAAAATACATGGATGGTTTACATTGTTCAGACGTGAGAATCAATTTGTGCCAAGGTAATAATTTTTAGGGATGTGCTTTCGTTGGGCTATTCATTTCATTCATTTTGTGGGTACATGCGTACTTCACAAATGTATGTTACACCTGCAAGTTAAGAACATACATGTGTACCATCTGTTCTTATGCATGTACCAATGAAACGAATGGCCCAATGAATGCACATCCCTATTTTTAGCTTCCAGTATTTCTTTCTAGAAGAACTGCTTGATTTTAAGAAGACCTATTTGTTTAAATGAAATCTTTTAAACTTTTGGCAGAGTTTATCCTTGTATTTTATATCCTTTGGACAATTGTCATTTCCAGAGATAGTAGTGTGAAAATTATTTTGAAGGTATAGTGAATCTGTAATCCTTGATTTACAATTCTTTGAAGCATTATCCTTGAAGTAGTATCTCTAGGTTCAGTAGTCCAGTACTCATGGGAGAGTACTGTATTATAAAAGTCAATTTAACTTTAATGCTTATGTGCATGAAATAGCTCTGGTCCACTCCATGTTAGGTGAATCAACCAAAATTGTCTAAATAGGTAAGGTGATGCACATAGGGAAAAATAATCCATTCTGTAGTTACATAATGTTAGGTTCCGTATTAAGAGCTACCACCCAGGTAAAAAAATCTAAGTATCAAGGTGGATAATAGGTATCAAGGTGAATAATATATTGAAATCGTAAGCTCAGTGTGCTGTGGCAGTCAAAAAAGCAAACAGAATGTTAGGACTTATTAGGAAGGGAATGGTGAATAAAATGGTTATTGTCATAATGCCTCTGTATTGCCTCTGTATTGCTCCATGGTGAGACCGCACCTTGAGTACTGCACACAATTCTGATCGCCGCATCTCAAAAAAGATATAGTTGCACTGGAGAAGGTACAGAGAAGGGTGACCAAAATGATAAAGGGGATGAAATAGCTCCCCTATGAGGAAAGGCTAAAGAGGTTAGGGTTGTTCAGCTTGGAGAAGAGACGGCTGGGGGGGGGGGGGGGGGGGGGATAAAATCACGAGAGGTCTAGAATGGGTATATGTGAAATCAGTTATTTACTTCTTTTTTTTTTTATCTCTTTCAGATAATAGAGGGACTAGGGGGCACTCCATGAAGTTAGCAAGTAACACATTTAAAACTTTGGAGAAAGTTCTTTTTCACTCAACGCACAATTAAACTCTGGAATTTGTTGCCAGAGTATGTGGTTAGTGCAGTTAGTGTAGCTGGATTTAAAAAAGATTTGGTAAGTTCTTGGAGAAGTAGGGATGTGCATTCGTTTCATTCATTTCCTATACAAGCATGTAATATGAAACTTATGAAACATATGAAACGAATGAACAGCTAATTGACATGTAATGGGAAATGTATGAAATGAATTAAACAAATGAAACGAATGCACATCCCTATGGAAAAGTCCATTACTGCTATTAATCAAGGTGTCTTAGAGAATAGCCACTGCTATTACTGGCATCAGTAGCATGGGATCTGCTTAGTGTTTGGGTACTTGCCAGGTATTGTAGCCTGGATTGGCCACTGTTGGAAACAGGATGCTGGGCTTGATGGACACTTGGTCTGACCCAGTAAGGCAGTTTATGTTCTTATGTATGTTCTATGTTGTAATTCCTACCTACAACCACTGGGAGGGGAGAAAGAGAGAGAGGGAGAGAGAGAGAGAGAGAGAAAGAGAGAGAAAGAGATGGAGCTAGGCTGTCTCTCCAGCAGCTTAAAATAGTAAAAATATCGCAAAGTGCGATAAAGCCATATTGCATAGAGATGTGAATCGTGTCCTCGATCGTCTTAACGATTGATTTCGGCTGGGAGGGGGAGGGAATCGTATCGTCACCGTTTGGGTGTTTAGAGTATCATGAAAATCGTTAAAATCGTGAACCGGCACACTAAAACCCCCTAAAACCCACCCCCCGACCCTTTAAATTAAATCCCCCACCCTCCCGAACCCCCCCCCCCAAATGCCTTAAATTACCTGGGGGTCCAGCGGCGGTCCAGAACGGCCTCCTGCAATTGAATCGTGTTGTCTTCAGCCGGCGCCATTCTGCGCCGCCATTTTGCAAAATGGCGGCGGCCATAGACCAACACGATTCGACTGCAGGAGGTCGTTCCGGTCCCCCGCTGGACTTTTGGCAAGTCGTTCAGCCGGGGTCCGGAACCCCCGCTGAACGACCTCCTGCAGTCGATCTCCTGCCGGTGCCATTTTCCGTACGGAAAACGATTCGCGGCAGGAGATTGCTCCCGGACCCCCGCTGGACCCCCAGGGACTTTTGGCCAGCTTGGGGGGGCCTCCTGACCCCCACAAGACTTGCCAAAAGTCCAGCGGGGGTCCGGAACGACCTCCTGCAGTCGAATCGTGTTGGTCTATGGCCGCAGCCATTTTGCACCACCATTTTGCAAAATGGCGGCGCAGAATGGCGCCGGCTGAAGACAACACGATTCAATTGCAGGAGACCGTTCTGGACCGCCGCTGGACCCCCAGGTAATTTAAGGCATTTGGGGGGGGGGGTTCGGGAGGGTGGGGGATTTAATTTAAAGGGTCGGGGGTGGGTTTTAGGGGGTTTTAGTGTGCCGGTTTTCCTGCCCTCCCCCTTCCCCCGATTTACGATTTTTTGACGATAAATCGGGGGAATTGGTATTGTATCGTGGCCCTAACGATTTTTGACGATTTAAAATATATCGGACGATATTTTAAATCGTCAAAAAACGATTCACATCCCTAATATTGCACGGCTTAACGCAAATGAAATAGGTGTAGTTAAAATCCGTGTTAAAGCCGTGCGATAGGGTTTCATAAAATTGTGAAGCCAGCCCACTTGGCCACAAATCCCACCCAAAACACCTCCCCTTTTTTGATTTGCATCGCAGCATGCGTTAAAGATGTTTTTGCATGCATTAAGGCATTTTTGCATGCGTTAAAGGGGCATAATGCATGCAAAAGCGTCTTAACGCATGCAAAAACGCCATATAGCACTTTGATAAATGACCCCCTTAGGTAGATAAGTGGTGCCCATTGATCGTAGCCCAATATTCAGCAGCACCACTTAGCTATCATCTAAGGTTTTTTAGACATGCCTAAAACCTCAATATTGGAGAGAAGCAAGTTAAACTTGGAGCAGGGACAGTAACTTTTAAACTGACATGTGGGTGCACATGTGCACGTGTTTGTCAGCTTGTGCCCAGGGACACAGCTATTTTATAACATATCTATGTATACGCACATATATGTTACAAAACAGCCTGTCCATTCGCACATGTGCGCACAATTTAAGTGGGCGAGTACCTGTGCAAGCAAATCTCACTTCTACTGCGTAAGTGGGGAAATTTTAAAAGGGACATGCGCCGACACCATTTCCAGTTTTACTAGTTCATTCCCAGTTGCACAATTAAAGGATAGGTCTTCCAGACACCGCTAGTTTAATAAGCCTCCTTCCCCCCGTTAGACCTGACACTTAAAACCCCGCTGATCTGTGTAGTTTTTTTTTTGTTTTGTTTTATGACTTACACACCTTCCATAGCAGAAGGAAAGTTATGTGGTAGGGGACTTCAGTGCACGCCATTGCCTCAACTGAGACCATGCCATTCCACAACCCTTTTTTGGAAAAAAGATTTTTTTGCGCACAGTGGGAGATACGCGCATATCTGGGCGGCTTTTAAAATTCACTCGACGCGCACTGCCCATACATCCCCTAATTTCATACATTCCCTAATTTCAGCGTGAACTGGGAGTTTAACATTCTCCTAAAAATGATTAAGTACAAAAAAATCAGTACAGTAGCTGATAATTTCATACATGCATATTAAATCTTTCAAGTACATCGCAAAATTAGAAAAATCACCTAATAATTATATCTAATACAATTCTTTTTTTTTAATTTATGAAATTTTACAATTTAATACAATATATACAATTGTTGAAATTACAGAACAAGTAGGAAGCAATATACAATTCCAATGGTTATCCCAGGAAATCATATAGGTATTGTACTGTTCTAACTAACCACAGGAAAATAAGGGAACCCTTTCCTACTAACTAACATGAGCACAACTAATCAGTAATAAATCATATCAATAAGGTACTATGAAATCCCCACGTATCCATTCTAACTGGATTTTATTTCCCAAGAAGTTTTTCCAATTGTTCTGGTTCCATAAAGGAGTTGTCTTTCCCCCCGAGTTTGACTACGCATCTATATGGGTATTTTAAAAGGAAGAAACCCCCCTTATCTATTACTTCCTTTTTTAAAACTAAAATGTTTTTCCTCCATATTTGAGTGTTTTTAATTAGGTCGGGGAAAATCCAAATTTTTGCCCATAGAATGTCTTGGTTCTGTTACGAAAAAGTTTTAATAATATTATCTTTGTCAATTATAAAGGCAAACTGAATTAACAGTGTGCCCCTACTTTTGATCTCGATTTCCTCTTGGGATTTCTGTAACAGATCCGATCCATTAATTGATGTTTCTACTAGATGTTCCTTCTTAGACTCATGCACTTCTCTAGCTGTGGATGTAGTTTGTTTATGGTCTGGTTCTTCCTGTCCTTTTTTCTTTACCCCTAGGAAAAAGCCCTTACAATCACTGGATGACTCTGTTCTGGTATATTTAGGATTTTTGTTACATAAGATTTGATTAATTCAATTGGACCCATATATCTAATAATTGGAAAGTTAGTTACCCTTAGATTTAAAGATCTAACAGTATTCTCCAAATTTTCGATTTTTCTCTGTAATTCTATTTCACTTTTTATCTGATACTTTTGGATTTTTTCTATCCCAAAAATCTCATCTATTTCAATTATCTTCCTCTGCTGATCTTCCGTCTTGCTGATATTTTCTTTTAAGGAGGTATTTACATTTCTAACTTCTTCGGTTAGATTAACAATAGAGGTATCTAACTTTACCATATATGTCCAAATTGTCTCTAAAGTTATATTACCAGGTTTTATTACCACAGTTCTGATCCGATCTGATTTTGTAGAGTCTGTAATTTTAGTTATAGGTGTGCTTGTTTCTTTGGGACTCATTTGAATCCTTCCAACTATACTAGGTTCCAATTCAATAAATACTTGGGAGTCTATTTCTGCATATTATGTCCGCTTCTCCTCTTCCTCCAGTTTTCTTCCTTTATTTTCCATAACCTCTTGGATTGAACCCGGCTCACTTTTAGGGACAAATCCTTCATAGCCGGTTGGAGATGGAATAACCGGTGCCCCTGGACTCAAAGATATTTCAGTGGCCATTTGGAGGGGGTTTTGCTCAATAACATCCCCACAGCGGCCTATACCTCAGGGTCTATTTGGGGAGTTCCCAACCACTCTGAGACAGTTCGTTGCTCAGGTTCTGTATTTACAACACTAGAGATTGGCTTCAATTTTGCCTTCCTCTTTGTGTGCGGCATATTTTAAGGAAATTTTATTAAGCTCTGGATACTTGGAATGCCTCAGTCAGTCTTGTACCTTTGTTAAAGCTGTAGGGGTTCTCTTATATGAAGAAGTTGAGCCACAAAGAATTAATATTCTTCCTACCTGAGAAGTTCTTATTCAATTCCAGATCAATTCCAGGCAAAGCCAGGCTAAGCCTGTCATAACCCTCGTGCCCCTTGGATGCGCGCGGCTTTGACAGCGTGCCGGCATCGACTGTGCACCGCTTAGAGAGGACTGATTTTAAAGTCCCGCTTCCGGTTCCAGGCTCCGCCCCTCACAGCATGTCACCATCACTTCACTCCGTCGGGGTGAGGGAATGCTTCTCTTACCCCCGTGATAGGTTCACAGTGCAGGTAATAAGCGGCTTTAGCAGCAACTTCTCCATCTAATACAATTCTAACTAAACTATATGTAATCTAGTCTTGAATATATTTGAATCTTTTGACCCCACAAAAATTAACATCTATTTTTGGACAAAATTTTCATAACCAGTTTTCTATCTGGATAAATTAAAATGTTAGGGGGAATATTCAATTTCATTTTGGGACAAATTCACTTTTAAGTTCACTTTGGGACAGAATCCACAGGTACTTTTTTCTACCAATTTTCAATAAGAACCTATGCACATAGTTTCACTTTGAAATTTGCCCTGGTTACAGTTGCATCTGCTTTTTCTGATGATAACTGTTCAAAGTAATTTGCATTGGTAATCTGATTTACGTACATGAATTTGTCTTGTGAAAATTACCCTCCCTCAATGCAGGAAAATGTATGTGCATTTTTGTGAAAGAGCTTGTAAATAGTACCGTTTCTTGTAAAATTATTCAGGTCCTGACTAAAGAAAAACTGTGCTTCCAAAGAAAGGCATAGCCACCCTGAAGGGTTTTTACTCACAGATCACTACAATAGCTAATCAACTCCCTAAGACTTCTGGACATTCCCTCTGAACACAATCTAAATAAAGCTTGGTTAGCAAGGTGAGGGTACACTTTGAGGTAGATTTCAAAAGTTCAGCATGTGCAAAAATCAGGAGCTCCACGCACACTGAATTTTCAAAGCTACCCAGCTGCGCGCGTATCTCCATCTGCACGCGCATCTCAAAAGTTCTCAAAAGGGGTGGGGCATGGATGTGGTCTGGTCAGGACATGGGTGTTTCGGAGCTGGTCAAGAGATGTGCATGTAAACACTTTCACACCTGGGTGACCACCCTCCATCCCCTGACGTGTACGTTTATTTCTGCTATGGAAAAGGGGTTTAAACGGGGTTTTGGAGGACCTAACAATTAACGGGACTGATGGATGAGCTAGGAAACTGGCAATTGTGGGGCTGTGTACTCCTTTGAAAATTCCCTGGCTCATGCTGGGGAATTCGGTGCACATGTGCATGCGCGGCCAGTCTCTTTTATAACTTGCAGACATATATGGGCACAAACTGAAATGACTGCGTATCTGGATGTGCGTCGATGCACATGTGCCCGCGGACCAGTTTGAAAGTTATTGTCTTTGAAGAAGATTTTAAAAGTGTTGCTTGCTCAAAAATGCGTGTGTCTGCGGGCTACGGGCAATGCAAATTTTAAGAAGTCGCGAAGTACGAGCGTACATACCCGTGTGCGCATCAAGAATAAGAGGGCGGAAAAGGGGTGGGAAATGGCATTCTGGGGCAGGGCATGTAACCCCGAATTTTAAAAACGCTAACCATAGCGTGTGTTGGCGTGTTATCCACGTAACTTTATTGTTGGACATTTTTCAGGAACAAGACTGGAGATCTCGAGTTTTAGGGTTTTTGGCACAGAGTGAGGGTTCGGGGTCAATAGGGGGACTTGCAGAATGAAGAACTAGAGGGGTCTTGAAGCCCTCAATATCAATTGGACAAGCTGGTGGACTAATTGCAAAAACCTTTACCCTTGCGCGAGAGTGTTTTAAAATTTGCCTGCATACGTGCTTAAAAGCTGCTAAATGCATAGCGGAAATATGCATGTGACATTTACTCGAGCTGCCTCTTGAGATTATGTGCACACATACATGCGGCAGGGCCATTTTTAATGATACGCGTGTATTTATACGAATGATATAAAATGGCAGCGTATCTGCGCTTGCATGCCAATACGCACATTTATGGGCACATGCACATTCCTTTTAAAATTAGCCAATTTGTGTACCAAGCATCAGAACTGTTCTAGGGTGGAGGAATACTGTTTCATTTATAGGCCTCAGTCTGAGGACAGACCAAGACAATTTTCTTCCTGGTAGAGAGAGAAGTTAAAGCTGCATATACTGTATCTGGCAAAACAAATGAGGTTCTTACTTCATCAAATTGCTTTTACCTGTTCTTGGATGCTGGAAAGGTATGACTGGAAATGAGATAGAAGTGTTTCAAATGATGTGCTGTTACTCCTTCAGTTTGATTTTTCTCAGTTACTCCTGCACCGACTTCAGAAAATATATGTGAAGTTGTGGAAACCATGTGAAATCATTTTCATCACATTTTGAATTTCAGAATTCTGTTTATTTTTTTCTTAAAGCATTAACTTTGTCATAAAAAGTCATAACCTTGCATGGAGGAATTCAGATCATTCATTTTGCAAAATATATTTGCAAGATAAGCAGGCATGCTAATCACTTGATATTTTCAACCATGGAGGCAAAACTAGATGGATGATCAACAAGATACCTGTGAACTCCTGTGTGTAATGAAAAACAGTATATAGGAACAGCTGTTGATGTTCAGAACCCATCTCTTCACAAAGAACGCAAAACAGAGGCACATCAAGTGGCCTGGACCTGATTAAGTTGACAGTTTTGACAGACTCATTTAAAACTACATGCAGCTCTAAACCCCTCGTTTTCTAAGCAAGCGCTTCTCGGAAGATAATGCAGTGCACCTATCTTAAAGAATGATTTTCTTTCCTGATTCTCTCAACAAAGCCATTTACTCTCCCTGTCATTAAGGAAAACATTGCTAAAGCTTCCACACAAATCATATTCAGAAAAAAAATAGTCAGGTTAACGTAAAACTTTCTGCTCCAGTTGGGAGAGTCTTTATGGGGGCAATTTTCAAAGGCATAGTCAGGAACTATGATGTAAAATTGGGGATTAGATAAGTAGAAGGGCTGAATCCATCTAAGTGTATTTATTATACAAATGATGGGCATAAAGCCACATCAGAAATCCATACCTTTGTGTATTTTCACAAAGAGGTGAATTTTCAGAAGCATTTACACACATAAAAACAGTTTTACACGCATAAATGACTTTCTGATAATTATTACGGGGATTGTATAAGTATGCATTTAAGCAATTATGGGGCTGATTTTAAAAGGATTACGCATGTAATATACGCGTGTATCCCTTTTAAACCCGATCCTGCGCAAGCCGAGCCTATTTTGTATAGGCCCAGCGACGCGCGCAAGTCCCAGGATGTGCATATGTCCCGGGGCTTGAAAAAAGGGGTGGGGAATGGGTGGGGTGGGGTGGGGCGGGGGCGGAACCGAGGCCTCCGGCACAGCGGCCATACCAGGGGATAGTGCGCTGGCGCGCGCAACCTATGCCTGCCCGGAGGCAGGCATAAATAAAACTATAAAGGTAGGGGGGGATTTAGGTAGGACTGGGGGGGCGGGTTAAATAGGGTTAGATAGGGGAAGGTGGGGGGCGGAAGGGCTCAGTGCGCAAGGTGCACAAGTGTGCACCCCCTTGCGTGTGCCTACCCTGAATTTTATAACATGCACACGGCTGCGCGCGCATGTTATAAAATTGGGCGTAGATTTGTGCGCGCCGGGTTGCGTGCACAAACCTAGGCCCACGCATAGATATTAAAATCTGGCCCTTTGCATGTACTTTTGTATGTACAGCAAAGAGGCATTCCTGGGGGAGGAGTTAGGGCGGGATAATCATTTATGTGAATACTTTCAATTTTCGGAAATATACATGTAAATCTTTATGTGGATGTTTACCCTTGCCCTTTAATAGTCATAAATGTTCACACCTATTGGATGCAAAGGTACATGTAGTCCTGCAAATTTTCAAAGCAGACTTTTATGCGTAACTCTACTTTGAAAATTAGGGCTGAAGTCCGCTTGTGCAAATTGTGGGCTATTATAAAATTGGACTCAATGTGCATGCTTTTGGATGCCTTACAAATGGGGCATTTCAAAGGAGTGGTTGAAAACTAAAAGTATGCATTTACATTTTCTAAAATGTACACCTGTAATCAAGCTGTGTACTCTGCACCATCATTCTAAATGTTGCAGGTGTACTATTCAAACACATTCTACCTTGTGTTTGAAAATCATCTAGGTTTGTGTGAGCTAAAAGGTATGTGCCTATTGTGATCAGTTGGGCCTTTCCACTCACATCTGTGGATTTGGCAAGTTGAAGGGCAAGTATTTTTCCATCTTACGTTTCTGAACTATTGGAGATATGATATCATCAACCATATCATCAATTTTAAGTAAGAAATTATCCTTTGATGCTGGCCCTTTATTAAGCACACAGAAAGCAAATTGGAAGCCTATCCAGTTGGCTGTATAGCAGTAAAAGAAGTGAAGATCGGTATATGTAAAAAGGCCCTTTATTAGAAATAGCCCGACTCTGGCCGAGTTTCGCTCTTTAGTTGAGAGCTGCCTCAGGGGCAATATGTATGGGCAGGACTTATTGCGTGCCTGCAGGGCTGGAGTCACAATATTAGTCCACTTAAGTATACAAACTTAAAACCATTAGGATGGATGTCATCCAGTGCTATACTGCCACATACCTTCGGTGCGTGCAATTGCCGGTCTAGCCGCAAATTGCACCATTAGGATGACATCCATCCTAATGGTTTTAAGTTTGTATACTTAAGTGGACTAATATTGTGACTCCAGCCCTGCAGGCACACAATGAGTCCTGCCCATACATATTGCCCCTGAGGCAGCTTTCAACCAAAGAGCGAAACTCGGCCAGAGTTGGGCTATTTCTAATAAAGGGTTTTTTTACATATACCGATCTTCACTTCTCTTACCTTTATTAAGCACTTCAGCTGTTTTTCTTTTTCTTTTTTTTTAATTCAATATGCTGTCTGCAGGCATTACTGCTACTGACAGAATAAGTTCTTCTGCAATTCTATGTGGGTTCTTCAACTTTGCTAGAAATAGAGATACCTGCATGTGATGCCTGAAACCCTTTTGCAAATTCAGGTGAAATGTTTTTCGTTTTCATCTGGCAAATCACAACTCAGCAAGTTATCTTTGAAAAAAATCTCATGGTTTGTTTACATGTACACTGTGTTTTGTCTTTAAATGTCATTGAACTGGCTTCACAGCACTGCTTGAAAAGGTTTATCCACAAGAGAAAAGCTTGAGGTGGATTGCTATTTGTGCTTCCAAATCCAGTTACAATATGCATTAAAGTTGAATTTTCAAAATTGTCCCAGTTACACTATTGGCATCCATGCACTTGTGAGCCTGTGGAGATTTATGCTAGTATTTTTGCCCCAAATGTATGCACATATATTTGTAATGCAGGAAATTGTAGCAGTAGTGGAACATCTTCTGAGCAAAAACCTTTCTTTTCCTCTTTCACTTCTCCATGACTGAAAGAGTACTTGGATAAATAATTTGGAAACAACATTTCCAATGTGAAACAGGAAATGAGAAAACCTAAACTTTTAATAGCAGCTCTGGACATGGAGGTCACAGCAATACATCTGATCTGCCAGGCATTAGCTTGCTTCTATTGACCAATAACTCTTGAGAAAAGGAAATGTGCTTTTCTAATTTTATTTTAGCCTTCTTGTTATTTGAATTCCTGGTGAGCTCTGATCAGTAATTTAGAGTTGAACCTGAACAGGCCTCAAATTGATATGGATAGAAATGAGACATTTGCGGCTTGGCTTCAGTGCCTATATTCATCAATTTATATCCTTCTGCTTCAGTTCAGATGTGAATAGTGACATACTCATATTTACATTTGAGAAATTCAGTGCTTAACACTGTCATCAAATACTTTGTATCTGTAAATATTCACAGAAATCCAAATCATTCTGAGCAAATCGGATTTTGTTAAGGGGTAAAAGGTCATGTTATCCCTCTCCCAAGACTATGGAGACAATCCACCTCTTCTTCGAAGTGGAGCCTGAAGGAATGCAGTAAGACTCTTCATTATGTTTATTCACCTTCCAAGACTGATAAACTGGGTTACAGAGCTCCTGTGACTATTATCTAGTCCACCACCCACACATTCACACATTTTCTTAGCAAACACATGATATAGAACCAGATGGACTTTCTATTACTTTCTCATTGATCCCACTGGACTTCATAAACTGGGCCAATATACCTCTTTCCCTTCCTTCTTTCTCCTCAACAGTATAGTCTCGTGGGACAAGAACAGCTGCGATGATGTTACAAACCAGAGCAATATTCTCTCTGCTCTTACCATTGAATGGGGTCAAAACAGTTTTGGATTTGGCTCAGGACAATGTGAATCACTCCAGTTTGGAAAGGTATGGATTTTTGATGTGGCTTTATGCCCATCACTTGTTTAAATCATTTCGTAAAATACTCACTTCCTATACACAGAAAATTTAATATGAAGCATAAGTTATGTTCTTTCTGTAGCTAAGTTCAGCAGAGAAAAGAAAGGCTACTGTCTAATGTCAGTCAGCATCACATTCACTTCTCCCTAGCTTATGCATCTTAGTTTGATTATAGAAGAACTGCCGTTGGATGAACCCTATGGATGCACATTTGTTTAAAAATAAACAGAAATATAAGCCAAAAATGGCTGATTTTATTTCATTTTGTTTAAAGATTTTCTAAAAAGCACACACTATTTTCCAAAACCAATAAAAATTAAATAAAATGAAAAAAATAAAATAATGAAATTTGAGCTGAAAACAGCTCTCCAATGAAGGAAACAAAACTAAAACAAAAATTTTGGTCACTACTGTTTTTTTCACAGGGACGGTAATTGTCAATGCAGCGTGCGGGTGCTCATCTGCGCATGTTCGTCGGCCCATGCTCAGGGACGTGGCTATTTTATAATATACTTATAAAAAAGCCTGAATACGTAAACAAGTGCACAAAATTTTAAGTGGGCGCACAAGCCTGTGCATGCAAAAGCCACTTCTACCTCAGAAGTAGGGAGATTTTAAAAGGGCCATGCGCTGACACATTAGCCAGTTTTACCAGTTTGTGACCAGTTCACCCAGTTAACACCCCTGGTTTGATAGCGTGCACACCCCCCAGTTACCCCAGACCCTTTACACCCCTCAGACATGGTTTTTAAAACTCGCACGCCATCCATAGCAGAAGTAAAGTTATGCTGCAGGGGACCTCGGCACGCGTCAGATCCCATGCCCTGCACAGACCACCCATTATTTTTTAGTTAGGGGATATGTGTGGATCGGAGTGGCTCGGCCCCCAACAGTTTTTTCTTTTAGATTTGGGAAGGGCATTGTTTAGCCCCACTCGTTTTTTTTTTCTTTTGAAGGCAGGAAAGGGGGGGGGGGGGGGGGATCCAGCATCCCTGGTCTGTTACTTTTTTTTTCAATATTGAAAAGCCAGGTGAGCGGCAAAGTTATTTATTTATTTATTTAGAATTTTTATATACCGACATTCATCTGAAATATCACATCGGTTTACATTCAGGTACTGTAGGTATTTTCCCTATCCCCAGAGGGCTTACAATCTAAGTTAACCAGAAAACTTTAACTAGACACCTTTAGTCAATTATATTCAGTGGCACTTTTACTCAGATCAGTGCCACTTACTATTTGAGCATAGTTACCCAGATACTCACTGGACATTTGAATATGGAACTCATTCAATCTAACAATCAATTAAATTCCCTATCCTCTTGCCAGTGTTTGAAATAATAATATTAAACGTATCTTTCAGAAAATACCACCCACTTTGCCTTAAAAAAGTACCCACACAGAATGCAGATGCAAATTTCTGTAGGTACTTTTCTAAGGCCAACAAGTAGATAGTTTTGATTATTCATGTAAGTGTCTCCTCTGACCAAACTCTGCCCCAGGAATGCCTCTGAAGATATACGGTTAAAATTACCCATGTTGTTGGCAAACATGGATACTTTTACGCATATATAGGGTGGGCAATAATCAAAAAGCCCATTTACATAGGCAAAATGGTTTTGATTATTGCCCTCTATGGTGGCAGTCTATTGATAACATTGTTCTCTTGGCATATTATAAAAATGAAAACTATATATAAGCGCTGTTAGATTTTTTTTTCAGAGGAACATTCTAGTAAAGGAATTTCCTGGTAGTTGGGAAGTTAGTGATAGGAGTTTCCATCCCCCAAGTCTAGGACTGATAGAATCAAAGTTATAGAAGGGGAAGTTGATGAGTTCTGAAGGAAGATTCCTTGGGGAGAGGCAGGAAGGGGCAGCAAAGAGACTCCACTCTACCTGTAGCTCTATTGAATTCATAGTAGAGGGGAGTTGTTACATTTGGCAGTCCGCAGGCTGCCCCTGTGAACCGCTGCACTCGCCTGCCTGGCCAGGCTGCTACTGCCATCCTCTGACTTGGTCTAGTGCTGCTGGGATGCCATTCTCTGACTCGGCAGGATGCTCTCAGCTCCTCACTTGGCAGGATGCCACTGACACCATCCTGCCATGCTCCTCCTTAGGTACACATGCCCTACCTTCCTCCATTTAAAGGGCCCATGGTGGGAAAAGCTCTTCAGTGCCTGCTAATGACATCACAGGCCAAGTCTTATAAAGGGCTCACTCTCTCCTTTTCTCACTGCCTCAACAACAGGCCCAACTACTTTCTAGTAGTGCGTGTTGCTTCCCAGCATTTCAGTCTTCATCCAGTTTGTCTTCAGTCCTGTTATGGTTAATGGTGTTTGGGTGGATCCTTGGACACTGTGGCAGCTGACCACACCCACAGGGGCAGTCCTGTGAGGGACCACGGTGTCAGGCTAAACTCTGGATACACAAACACAGATTTGAATCTTTTATCCGTGCCATTGGCCGGCCCCTGTCACATGGTAGGAGCACTGGATGGCCGGCCATCTTTACTCATCAGCCCCTATTATAGAGTATAGTATAATAGGGGCTGATGAGTAAAGATGGCCGGCCATCCAGTGCTCCTACCATGTGACAGGGGCCGCCCAATGGCACGGATACCCTGTCAAATGGTAAGGGCAAAGGGGCATCGGCGCCATTTTTTTTTTAGAACAGCTGATGCCTGGGAACGGGAAATCTCTTCCCGAGGACCCCTGGATCTCTCCTCTCCCCGAGGCCCCCCTGGATCTCTCCCCAAGGCCCCCCGAGGCCCCCCTGGACCACCAGGTAATTTTAAAAGGTTTTGGGGGGGTCGATTTAAAGGTTCGGGTGGGTTGTTTTTTTTTAGCGGTGCGGGCCTCCCTAAAAAAAAAATTTAGCGATGTGAATTGAAATTGGAAACGATTCCAATTCACATATCTTAACGATCAGATTTCTCCCCTCCCCCCAGCCGAATCTGATCGTTAAGACGATCTGGCACACGATTCACATCTCTAGAAAAGATAATAGATGCAGGCAGCGACTCAGGGAACATGGGCCCTTGAGGAGCGAGTACCGGTTTCCTGATAGCACCTGAAAGAAGCAGAAGAGGCCCCCGAGGAGCTGGTACCCCGTTAGCAATAAGAGTTCCAGATAACGCTGGAGTGGCAGAGTAGCTTCAGTATGGAGAGCGAATCCCCTCCATAGAGTTCCAGTTAATAACTCGATTAGCTAGCAAAAGTAGTAGGCTTAAATATCCGGGCAGCATGACATCATCTCAGGGGGATGCCCCTGATGTTCACGCCAACAAGGAAATAAAGATGAGGGCGGCGTGCATGCGCGCGCCTTATGGTAGCTTGGAGGAGCATGGCGGGAAGCAGCACCAAAGCCTGTCCGGGGATGCCGGAGAGGATGGCAGGCAGACGCCGTGGCAGCCAGTAGTCCGAGGTGAGCGGGAGGAGCCGCAAGAAGGGTGACATAGGTGAGGTGAAGCCATCGTAGACCGACAGTCGCAACACATTCATGGCCCCTCCATAGTCCTGCCTGAACCTCAGGAAGTTGCTGCTGAGGGAGACAATAGATATGAAGTCCAAGTGATTTTGGACTCCTGTCAGAGGGAAAAAACTATGGCCCAGAAGAAAATTCATGGGAGTCATCTTCCAACATACTGGATACCAACCTCTTGAAAGACTTTCACCAATAGTCCTCCAGAATACCCAGGGCCACAGGGAGGGGGGCTTAAGAAAGGGGGTTCTATTTCATTTGGCAGTACATGGGCAGCCCCCTTGAGCCACTGCATTTATTAGGGGTGTGCATTCGTTTCCTACATATTTGTAATTCGCAAACTATAGGGCCATATTTGTTGTATTCGTGGGGACGCGAAACGTATCGCGATTCCTCATTAATACAACGAATCTTCGCCAAATTATTTGTCCGTCTAAAGGAGCCAATTTAAACAAACCCCCCACCCTCCTAACCCCCCCCCCAAGACTTATCAAAACTCCCTGGTGGTCCAGCGGGGGTTCCGGGAGCCATCTCCTGCACTAACACCCTCGGCTGCCTGTATTCAAAATGGCGCTGATAGACTTTGACCTACTATGTCACAGGAGCTACCGGTGCCATTGGTCAGCCCCTGTCACATGGTAGGAGCAATGGATGGCCGGCATCATCTTGTGCTCCTACCATGTGACAGGGGCTGACCAATGGCACTGGTAGCCCCATGACATAGTAAAGGCAAAGGCTATTGGCGCCATTTTGATTACTGGCTGCCAACGACCTGAGTGCAGGAGATTGCTCCCGGAACCCTGCTGGACCACCAGGGACTTTTGGCAAGTCTTGGGGGACCCTTCCAACCCCCACAAGTCTTGCCAAAATTCCAGTGAGGTTCTGGGAGCGACTTTATGCATGCAGGCCATTGGCTGCCAGTATTCAAAATGGCCCCTGTGACATAGTGAGGGCAAAGGCTATCAGCACCATTTTGAATACTGGCAGCTGACGGCCCGAGTGCAGGAGATCGCTCCCGGACCCCCGCTGGACCTCCAGGGACTTTTGACAAGTCTTTTGGGGGTCAGAAGGGTTCTGTGACATAGTGAGGGCAAAGGCTATTGGCCCCTGTGACATAGTGAGGGCAAAGGCTATCGCCGCCATTTTGAATACTGGCAACCAATGGCCCAAGTGCAGAAAGTCACTCCCAGACCCCTGCTGGACTTTTGGCAAGTCTTGTGGGGGTCGGGGGTCTTGACATCCATTGCTCCTACCATGTGACAGGGGCTGACCAATGGCACCGGTAGCCCCTGTTACATAGTAGGTCAAAGGCTATCAGTGCCATTTTGAATACCGGCAACCGAGGGTGTGAGTGCAGGAGATGGCTCCCAGACCCCCCACTGGACCACCCAGGGAGTTTTGGTAAGTCTTGGGAGGGTCAGGAGGGTGGGGGGTTGTACTTAATTCAATTTTAGCTGGGAAATGAATAAGAATTAACACATGTACGTATCGGGGGCCCCCCTTGCTGAATGCAACATATCTGCCCCCCCGACGAATACAAATCCCGAATGCAACGTATGGCGTCCCTCTGCTCATCCCTAGCATTTATCTCCCTGGCCAGGCAATCACTTCCAATGTTTGATGTGGCCTAGTGCCACTGGGTGGTGCGACACCATCCTCCAACTTGGCAGGATGCTGTTAACTCCTCACATGACAGGATGCCACCAACACCATCTTGCCACGCTCCTCCTTAGGCATGCAAGAGCTCAACTTTCCCCATTTAAACGGCTGCAGCGGGAAAAACAGTGGCAACTGCTCATGACATCACATTTCAAGACCTTATCTCTCTGCCTCAGCAACAGGTCCAACTACTTGCTAGTAGTGTTTGTTGCTTCTCAGCAATTCAGTCTTCATCTAGCTAATCAGTCTTCATACAGTTTGTCTTCAGTCCTTATCCAGCTGTCTTCGGTTTGTCTTCTGTCTTTTCCAGCCTATTCCTTCCACATTATTGCTTGTGATTGTCCTTGCCTTCCTGCAGTGCCTATCCATCCCTCTTCTCCTCTCTCGGACAGATACCTGGTTTGAATTCAACTTGGATCCCAGATATGCCTGACCACTGCCTGCCTCTGACCATTGCCTGGTCCTTGAACATGCCTGACTGCTGCCTGCCTGCCTGCTGTATCTGACTCTAACTACTACAGACCACCTCATCCACCATCAGCAGAGACCCCACCTAAGTCCTGCCAGCCCCAGTACCCGAAAGCTCAACCTGAGGGGAATGTGGGCTGGTATAGGTGAAGATCCTGACTGGTTTCTGCTTCACCTGGGTCCACCTGCCAATGTTGGGAACCTGGAGGGTTCATCCCTGCTCCGGCCCAAGGGTCAAAAGATTCAACAGGAGTCCTTTCCTGCAAGTGTTGTTAGGTTTATCAAGGGAGGTCCATCATTTAGACTGCAAAGAAAGGATTTATTCTTGTCAAGCCAGCCATCTGAAAGTAAGATTGAGTAGAAGAGAAGGAGTCTCTACCATTCTCTATATTTGTGCATAATGATGTCACTACAACAACTAATCGTGGCATAATATGATTGGTTGTTGCAGTGACATCATTATGTGCAAATATGGAGTAGAAACTTCAATATTCTACTAAGCTAGTGTGGATGAAAAACACCATTGTTATTATACCCCTGAGGCAGATCACAAAAAAAGTTGTGACTGAAAGAAAAAATTGAGTACTAAATTATTTTTTATATACAATTCTAAAAAAACACAAACATTATTTTTACAACAACTGTGGAGACTAATGATTGTAATGAAGAGCTAACCATTTTTTGGCATTTTACTGATTATATTCCTGTGGGATAATCTCCATTTAAACATTCATTAATGCGTTCTGAATATTATGTGTCTATAAATCTGTCATGTATTGACACTTAGTATTTTAGTATTCATTTATTAACTTCTCTTCATTGTGAACAGATCAATACTCATCCAGCATGAGCAAAATTATTTGTCAGTGCATCTCATCCTTAAGATCTTAAATACAACGAACCTGGAGAACCATTCTATTAAAAAGATAATCAAATTTTGGTAACAATTCCTGCAAGTTAGCTGGACTAATGTTACTTACTTTATTTATGTAAGAACATAAGAACATAAGAAATTGCCATGCTGGGTCAGACCAAGGGTCCATCAAGCCCAGCATCCTGTTTCCAACAGAGGCCAAACCAGGCCACAAGAACCTGGCAATTACCCAAACAGTAAGAAGATCCCATGCCACTGATGCAATTAATAGCAGTGGCTGTTCCCTAAGTAAACTTGATTAATAGCCGTTAATGGACTTCTCCTCCAAGAACTTATCCAAACCTTTTTTGAACCCAGCTACACTAACTGCCCTAACCACATCCTCTGGCAACAAATTCCAGAGCTTTATTGTGCGTTGAGTGAAAAAGAATTTTCTCCGATTAGTCTTAAATGTGCTACTTGCTAACTTCTCCCTAGCTTAAATGTGCTACTTGCTAACTTCTCCCTAGCTTATGCCCCCTAGTCCTGGCTTTAAAAATATCCGTTGCTCATGTGAGGCCCATATACTCGCATATATGGGCCTTTTAACATGAGCAACGCTTTTAAAATTCACCCCATAGGTTTATCAGTGTAGAGAGCCTAAAGGAGGCATGGCCAACTCTGGTCATCAAGAGCCATATGCAATGCAATCTGTTTCATGCATATTAATTGCAGATATCCTAAAAACCAGGCCTGTTTGTGGCCTGTGGTGCTCTACCAGGAGTATATGGTTTCACCTAAAAATCTCCACTCTCTTTCTCCTCTGAATAAGAAAAATCCCAAACTCCTCAAGAACCATTCTTCAAAAAGCAAAGCAGACAGTGTAATTTCACCCACTGTTAACTGGTTGTGGATAACAACCCTGAATCAGTTCTAGCCCACCATTAACTAGATGTAGGACATAACTGCTCCTCAAAATTCTCAAAATCTTCTTCCCCCAGCTCTTAACTCCAAAAATCCCCCACTGGTAAAGGAGAGACACAAACCCATGATGGCCCTGCATAGGTCAGAGTGCCTGTGCGGCTCCCACCCCTCCCAGCAGTAAAAGGATAAGACCCACGGCAGTGTTGCAGAGGCCAGACTAATGCCCCTCAGTCTAACTCTCTTGTCCCATCCTTGGAAGGGCTTACGTGCTGGTTTAATATCATATCTCAGAACCACATATGAGTGATTCACATTACTTCTCAATTGACACTGAAAGGCAATGATCATGACCAGCATTACTGGAGGCATTCTACATAGTTCAACCTAGAGGAAATCTTGGGAGCAGAGTGATTCATGTATGAAGTTTTCAGCAGCATTGGACAACAGCATGCATTCTGTGAAACGTTTCTCTGTATCTTTTTTCAGGGAAGCAAAGAAAAATGAAAACCAGAGCACTTGTATTAAATTTTCTTTGCCGCATGTTGTGGTCAGTGGAGTAAAAGAGCATGGTGCTTCTTGCCTATTTATATAATTTTCTGTTTGCACCAGGATACTTTAAAAAAAAATGGGAGCAAACTGAAGATGCAGACAAAAGTTCATATTTTGCTGGCCACTACCACTGTAAAATTCTATCAGTGTGTCCATTGGCTCTGTAAATGCTTTGAGACCTTTGTTTTCAGTTTAATTTTATTTTTCCTGGAAATTTCAATGTTATAACAAAAACAAATCAGTGGAAACATGACTTTTCAACTGATTACGCTCCTGTTTGTTATTGCAAAGTCATGTTTCCACTGAAATATTTGTTATAACATTGTAAGTTTCTGAAATAAATAAAATAAAAACTGAAAATGAAGGTCCATACTAATGCTGAATGCTTCAGATTTAGAGGTGCATAGGGTAGTAATACAATTATGGTAGAAATATTTTATTTATGTATTTATTTATAACCATTCAGGTGAATTTTAAAAGGAGTTAATGCATGTAAATATAACATATATTTCAGCAATTTTCAAAAGTCCACTTGCATAGATAAAGTGCATTTATACAGTAAAACCTAGTTTTACGCATGTAAATTCATTTGAATATCAGGCCCTATATTTTGCCTATCTCTTAAGGAGGATCTAAACATTTCTAAGCTGTGCAGCAATGTTTCCTGTGGTGAATTCCAGAGTTTTAAAGAAGTAATTGTCAGTTGGAATACCAAAATTAGTACTGCATCACATTCTAAAACACCACCTTTAAAGTGTGATTTCTGCATTAAAGTAAAGTCTATTACATCATGATCTATAATTATAAAAGTATAAGGTTGGATTTTAAAAGAGATGTATGTGATAAAATTAGTAGATGTGCATACACACACATAGCTCATGCATGTGTTCCACCTAACGTTTTAAACCTCATACATATGCGTACGAATACTGATGCACAAACAAATCAGTGTGCTTAAGAAAGGGCTGGGATAGGAGTGGGGCATGGGCATTCCAAGGTGGAGCCAACACTTACGCACACAGATTGCTATTTTATAACAAGTGCAAGTGGTGCATATCCAGCTGTCACCTAAACCCATTTACATCTGCTATTTTGCAGGTGTAAGTCAGAGTAACTTTCATTATAGCCAATTACTGACGGGGTGAAGGGTCTGGATAAACTAGGATGAGAGCAGGCTGAATAACCGGGGGGGGGGATGGATGAGCTTCAGTTAAACTGGGCAAACTTGTGGATGAACTGGTTAAACTGGTCTTTTTCTTTACTTGAGAATGTTATAGAATTTCTAGAGTTACCTCACTTGGGCATGTAAAAGCCGACAATTCCTAAGAAAAACATGCAGTTAGCAGATGCTTGGGTAAATACTTACAATTAGGAGCACACAAGTGTGCGCAGGGGTGGATTTTATAAAACGTGTGCTCACTTGCATGGATGATATGTGCACTTGCACTCACATCACATAGGCATATATGGGTGCACAGATGCTCGTTTATTTATTTTATCTATTTGTAGATTTTTATACTGCCTTTCAGAATACCTAAGCAGTTTACAGTTAAAACATCCATAAAATCCAAATAATAAATAATATATTAGTTTGAAAGTTACTATCCCTCTTTGTAACAAGCAGAGGAAAATGACTACATTCCTTGCCGGAACATGATAGAGGCAGCAGAATGAAATGTTAAAGAGAAAATGCAGGATGGGAAAGAGGAAGAATATAAGTGGGATAAAATGGACCAGACTAAGAGAATAGGGAGAAAGAGAAGTGATAGCGGGAACATACTGTAAGTGGCATAATGGAAACATGATGGCAGAAAAAGACCATTATGGTCTATCCAGTCTGTCTATCCACACTCACTACTCAGCTTTATGATCCCTGCCACCCCCTCAGAGATCCTCTGTGCTTATCCCATGCCTTCTTGAATTCAAATACTGTCCTTGCCTCTACCATCTCTATAGAAAGGCTGTTGCATGCATCCACTACCCAATCTGTAAAAAAAAATGTTTCCTTAGATTACTCCTAAGTCTACCCTCTTTCACCCTCATCATATGATCCACTCATTCTAGAACCTCTTTTCTTTTGAAAGAGGAATGCCTCCTCTACATAGAAACCTTGAAGGTATTTAAATGTCTCTATCATATCTCCCAAATCAGCCTATAAGGTTATACATGTTTAGATCTTCAAGTCTATCCTCATATGCTTTAGAACGAAGACCACTGATCATTTTAGTACCTACTCTCTGGTAGGGGTGTGCATTCGTTCCCTACGAATTGGTAATCCACAACGTATAGGGCCATATTCGTTGTATTCGTGGGAAAGCGAAACGTATCGCAATTCCCCATGAATACAACGAATCTTCGCCGAATTATTCGGTCGCCTAAAGGAGCCAATTTAAACAAACCCGCCACCCTCCTGACCCCCCCCCCCAAGACTTACCAAAACGTCCTGGTGGTCCAGCAGGGGGTCCGGGAGCCATCTCCTGCACTCATACACTCAGCTGCCGGTATTCAAATTGGTGCCGATAGCCTTTGACCTACTATGTCCCAGGGGCTACCAGTGCCATTGGTCAGACCCTGTCACATGGTAGGTGCAATAGATGGCCGGCACAAGATAGCACCAGCCATCCATTGCTCCTACCATGTGACAGGGGTTGACCAATGGCACCGTAGCCCCTGTGACATAGTAGGTCAAAGGCTATCGGCGCCATTTTGAATACCGGCAGCCTGAGTGCAGGAGGTCGCTCCTGGACCCCCCGCTGGACCACCAGGGAGTTTTGGTAAGTCTTGGGGGGGGGGGGTCAGGAGGGTGGGGGATTGTAGTTAATTTAATTTTAGCCGGGAAACGAATAAGAATTAACGTATAAATGTATCGGGGGGGCCCCCTTGCCGAATGCAACGTATCTGCCACCGATGAATACGAATCCCGTATGCAATGTATGGTGTCCCTCTGCACATCCCTACTGTCTGGACCGACTCCAACTTTGTTTATATCCATCTGAAGATGCATTCTCCAGAATTGTTCACAGTATTTCAAATATCTCTCCAGTGACTTAAACATTTATTTATTTATTTAAAATTATTTACTACCCGCACCCTCCAAATAGTTTGCAGCAGGGTACAAGTCACATACGTAATAAAAACATGGCATGTCAAAAACATGGGATGTATATAACAAAAACAATCAAACTTCTCAATACATGGTCAATATCATCTCCCTTTTTCTACTGATCATTCTTCTCTCTATGCACCCAAGCATCTTTCTGGTTTTTGCCTTCACATTATCCACCTATTGGCCAATTTGGGATCATGGGATATGATTACCCACAGATCCCACTCTTTTTTCTTGCTTAGAAGAATTTCACCCTCTATGCAGTTCCTCTTCCTTGGGTTTTTGTAGTCTAAATGCATGTCTACATTTTTTAGCATTAAATCTTAGCAGCAGAACTTAGACCATTCCGTGAGATTTGCTAGATACCTCCTCATGTTTTTCACACCTTCCTGGATGTCTACTATATTGCAGATTTCGATATCATTAACAAAAAGATAAACCTTTCCTGATGCTCCTTCTGCAACGTCACTCACAAAAATGTTAATAAGAATTGGTCCAAGGACTTATCCACGTGGCACATTAATGCCCCTCCCCTTGGAGTGAACTCCATTTATCACCATCCTTGGTTGCCTCCCACTCAACCATTTTCTAACCCAGTCAGTCACTTTGGGGCCCATACTAAGGGTGCTAAGTTTATTTATAGGTCACCTATGCAGAACCATGTCAAAAGCCTTACTGAAATCCCCTGATCCAATTCTCTGGTCACCCATTTATAGAAGTTGATCAGATTCATCTGACAATCCCTGCCTTTTGTAAAATCATGCTGCTTGGATCTTGTAATCCATTGGATTCCATTAATTCTCCCTTTTAGCAGTAATTCCATTAATTTGCTCACCAGAGAGGTCAGACTAATTGGCCTCTTCTTTACTTCCACTTTAGTGAATAGGAATCTGTCTCTAGTCCTCTGGAACTCCTTCCAACTCTAACAAAGCATTGATAATGCCAGTCAGTAGAGCTGCCAGAATGTTTCTAAGTTTTCTTAAAATCCTTGGTTGTATCCCATCTGGACTCATTGCTCTATCTACTTTCGGCCGGATTTCTAATGGCCCGCGAGCGTAAAATACAGGGGTTTCATGCACGGCCGGTCCTTGCGCGCATTTTAAAAGGGGCCCGGCTATGCACGTAGCCCCTGTTACACACACAGGAGCCGGGCCTCGGCAGAGGGGTGGTCTGGGGGGCGGGGTGGGGCGGGGCTAGAGGTGCCCGGTACAGCAGCCATTTGCCATTGTGCCAGCGCACGCAACTTGCTCCAGCTCCTTTGCAGGAGCAAAAAGTACGTTAAAAAAATGGGGGGGCCTAGGATAGAGATAGGAGGCTGGTAGGATAGGGAAGGGGAAGGGAGGTTAGGGTAGGGGGTAGAGAACTGGGGAATCCCGACGATGCGTCGCCACGTGAATTCATGAAATTCTACATCCCTTTGCGTGCGCCGACAGGGATTTTATAACACGCGCGTGCACATGGACACGCATGCGTTCTTCTTTAAAATCTACCCCTTTAAGTTTAGTTAGCTCCTCTCAAATACATTTTACTGAAAATTGATTGAGGTTTAGTTCACTTCATATCCTATTTGTATTCATTTTATGTGGTCCTGTTTCTGGCCCTTCTACAGTGAACACTAAACAGAAATATTTGCTATGCAATTTATTTTTCCCTTGCTTTCCTCTACATATTTTTCCTCTTCACCTCTCAGTCTCACAATATCACTTTGCACTTTGTCCTCTCATTAACTTATTTTAAATATTGTTTTCTCATTTCACCGTATTTGCTATTTTTTTCTTCCATTTTTCATCTTTGCATGCCTGACAACTTTCCCAGCTTCTCTTAACTTTTACAGATATTGTCACCTGTTTTCCTCTGTAACCCCAACCCAGTGTGCAGGTCCAGCATGGGTGAGACCATAAAGTTATTTATATTCTTCAGGGCAAGAACACTGACTAGCTGTTTGATCTCCCTCACTTCCTTGGGTGTGGATTCTTTGACTAGGGGTAGAAAGAAGTCCTCGCAGATCCCTGTGCAGGGTGTCCGACTTCCTATGCTGAATTCCCTGGTTAGATAAATTTTCTCAGTGTGCTGTGTGCTGTGTTTAACAGCTTGGAGAGGTACACTGTGTATTATAGTGCCTATATTAGATTTAGAACCTAGGTGGGACCTGATCAACCCCATCCAGAAATGGGTACTTTGCTCTCCAGTGTATGGTATGTCCATAAATGTCAGTATATAGATGTATTGCAGTGCAATAATTACATGTGTGTGTATTAAACACTGTAAAATCAGTGTACAAATCTTCAGCCCATGTCCAGATTTTAATCCTAAAAGGGGGGGGGGGGGTATAACCCGGGCACCTTCCGAGTTACCATTAAGCCCTGGGAACAGACCTGCTAGGGCAGTTAGATAAATATAATTAGGAAGAGGATCCATTCAGTGGCAGCCTTCCCATAGCAGAGCTGTAATGGATATCCCCTGCAAAGGTCTCTGGGGCCAGTCTAAGTTAGAAGTTAGAGAGGAAGGTTGTAGGTTTATCCTGACTTACTTTTCAGGCCTAGCTGGTACCTTGGAAACCATCTGAAACTCCTCCAGGGTAGGTCAGGGCTACAGCTGTTATTCTCTCCACACAAGATGCAGAGTGGTTGCTCAGGGACTGATTTCGATTTTTGGACTTTTGATTAGTAGGAGTCCTGCTGAAGGCCTAGGCCTTTCTGAGACTCAGGGACTGAGGAACCTAGAGTTGAAGATGTCCAGGTTTAGGGAAGACTTGCAACACAACTAGTGGTAACCCTGTTGCAGAGGACATTTTCGGGAAGTCTGTATTTTGCACCAATACACTGTAAATAGATGTTCTGCTTCCTCTTTACTGATTAACCCACAGTGTCTTTACCTTATCTCATAAAACTTAGAATTCTGTTGCATCAATATTATTTTTAAAAATATAATGCCATTCCTCCCTTTCTTCCTACCCAATCCTTCATGACTAGATTGTAACCTAATATAATTATATCCCAATCATGGTTTTTCATGTACCCTGTTTCCATAACAGCCACTATATTGAAGTCAGCTTCTTTCATGATTGCCTCTAGACTTTATTTCCCATACTATGAGCATTAATTTGTGTACATTGCTTTCCAGATGTTGCCTTTTTTCCCAATTCAATACACTTGTTTAATGTTTGACTTCTTTGAGGAATTTGTTCACTCACATCCAATGATACTATTTAAAAGCCCTCCTCAGTAGGTTTGGCAGTGAGAGAGAACATATCTAGGTGAGACCTTTCAAAGAGAGAGCGGGGGGGGGGGGGGGGGGGAAGGAAGTGAAATTCCAGAAGGCAAACGATAGCAGTCAAAAAAGGAAATGAAGTGGGCCTTATACATAGATGTTACATTCAGCGGTTCACAGGACAGTCCCACAAGCTGCCTTACTCATCGCTGATGATGGCAACAATGCTCCTGGGCCAGGACACGCCAGCAGCCAAACCTCGCACACATAGCACAGGAAACCGCTATGACCACCACCTCTCTGGCTCTCCTTAGGTACGTGTGCCCATTTCTTCTCTTAAAAGGCCTGCGGCTGGAAGACAGCCACAGTGCCCTCTTATTACATCACTGCCATTCCCCTAGTTAAAGCTCTTTCAGAGGAGCATCATACACTGCAGCAAAAGTCTCCTAATATACTTCTGGTCTTCAATACATGTTGCAATTGTCCCTGCATTCCTGTTTTCCTGTGTTTCTGTCTTGACCTTGTCTTTCTGCCTTGTTTCTGGGTTCCTGCCTGCCTAGCCTTGCCTGTGCCTTCCCTGTCCTTGCCCTAGCTCTTGTCTTTGTCTGTCTCAGTCCTTGTCTCTGTCTTGTCTTTTCTTGGCTTGACTTCCTGGATTCTGACTTCTGCTTAGACCCTAACCACTTCTTGATTGCTGTCTGCACCTGACCTTCTGCCTTGGACCTGTCCCTGCCTTTCTTGCTGCCTTCCCCGACTTCTGGCTTGTCTTCCGGTATCCACTGTCTGCTGCTTGCCCCACCTCTGGCCTGCTTCTGGTATTTGCTGTCTGCTGCGTGCCCTGACCTTCACTTGGCCTTGGTCCCCCCTTCTCTTGACCCCCCTAGGGATCCACTAAGATCTGCCAGCCACCAGAACCCAAGGGCTAAACCTGCAGGGGAGGCAGCTGTTATAGGTGAATAATACATTGAAATTGTTGGCTCATTGTACTGGAGCAGTCTAAAACGCAAATAGAATGTTAAGAATTTTTAGGAAGGGAATGGTGAATAAAACAGAAAATGTCATAATGCCTCTGTATTGTTCCATGGTGAGACTGCACTTTCAGTACTGTGTGCAATCCTGGTCACAGCATCTGGTCACAGCAACAAGAAAAAGATGTTGTTGCATTGGAGAAGGTACAGAGAAGGGCGACCAAAATGAGAAAGGGAATGGAAGGGTTCCCCTATGAGGAAAGACTAAATAGATTAGGGCTGTTCAGCTTGGAGAAGATACAGCTGAGGTGGGATACGATAGAGGTCTATAAAATCATGAGAGGACTAGAACAGGTAAATGTGAATTGGATATTGGGGATGTGCAATTATTTTTCCCGAATTAGGCAATATCAACAAAATTGCCTAATTTGTAATAGTTCTGGAGAACCGAAAAACAATAGATGTTTTCCGAAATTTCAGAAAAAATTAATTTTTGAGTTACCCAAAATCGGGGCCCCTAAAAAAACAACCCCCGAACCACAGGAAAAATGAAATTCCCACATGGGGGGGGGGGCCCAAAACTAAGCCTGACACGAAAATTTTACCCGAAGCACATATCTATTGGATATTTACGCTTTCAGATAACGTAAGGTCTAAGGAGCACCATGAGATTAGCATGTAGCACATTTAAAACAAATTCACTCACTGCACAATTAAACTTTGGAATTTGTTGCCAGAGAATGTGGTTAGGGCAGTTAGTGTAGCTGGGTTAAAAAAAAATGTTTTGTTAAGTTCCTGCAGGAGAAGTTCACTTAGGAGTAAATTTTCAAAGACACGCTGATTTTATAACATGTGCGTCAACGTGTGCATCTTATAAAATCCGATACTCGTGCACACATGCGCACCCGATTTTGTATTGGTGCATGGGGAAATTTTTAACACACGCATGGCAACATGATTGGACCTTTGCCCAGTTCCCTCCCAGTCTGCTTCCTATCCCCCTAACTAACCTTCCTCCCTTTTACCCCTGCCACTCTGACCCCTAAACTCACCCTAACTATCCAATTTTTTTTTTTTTTTAGAATTTACCTGTCCCGGCTGGTCCACACACCATCCCACCCTTTTTCAAAATCCCGTCTCTTCCGTGTATACTGGGAGATTCACGCATGGCTGGGACGATCTGAAAATGCACTCAGCGTGCGCTTGGCCTGGTCTTGACTGTATCTCCCATTATTTCCTCCTCCGGGCTTTGAAAATGTACCTGTTAGGGAATAGCCACTGCTATTACAGGCATTAGTAGCATGCACTCCCTTCATGGCAGGCAAATTTTATCTCATGCATATGAATTGTAGATATCCTGAAAATCTGACTGGTGAGACTCTTCCAGGACAGGTTTGGGAACCTCTAGTGCACACTCAGGCCGATACAGTAAAAAGCGTGGGAGAGCCACTCTCCTGTGCGCGCGATTCAGTAAATAAAATTATTCAAATGAGGGCCCACGGTAAAAAGAGGCACTAGGGACACTAGCGCGTCCCTAGCGCCTCTTTTTTGACAGGAGCGGTGGCTGTCAGCGGGTTTGACAGCCGACGCTCAATTTTGCCGGCGTCGGTTCTCAAACCCGCTGACAGCCACAAGGTTGGAAACCGGACGCCTGCAAAATTGAGTGTCCGGTTTTCAATCCACGAGCCACAGGCCGATTTTAAATTATTTTTAACTTTTGGGACCTCCAACTTAATATTGCCATGATATTAAGTTGGAGGGTGTACAGAAAAGCAGTTTTTACTGTTTTTCTGTGCACTTTCCCGGTGCCGAGAGAAATTAGCGCCTACCTTTGGGTAGGCGCTAATTTCTGAAAGCAAAATGTGTGGCTTGGCTGCACATTTTACTTACTGAATCACACGGGAATACCTAATAGGGCCATCAACATGCATTTGCATGTTGCGGGCGCTATTAGTTTCGGGGGGGTTGGACGCGTTTTTGACGCACTATTACCCCTTACTGAATAAGGGATAAAGCTAGCGCGTTAAAAACGCGTGACCAAACGCGGGTTTACAGAGCGCACTGTACTGTATCTGCCTGTATATTTGTAAATTTAAATAGTGCGTGCCATTTTCAAAAATGAATAAAAACTAGAAAACACATAAAAAATGATCCAAAAATGAATGAATAAACTGAAACAAAATGTTATCTGCTCACATGTCTAATCATTCCTAACCTTCAGTTTGCTCTGGCTGCTGCTGCTGCAACCAAGCTGAGGTCTTCAATGTATTGTCCACAATGACTCCAAGAACGATTTCCTGGATGGTGTCTCATAATTTAAAAACCAGCATTGTGTAGCTATAGTTAGAATCATTTTTTCCCTATGACACCCCCTTGTACTGGTCCACATTAAATTTCATCTGCCATTTATATGCCCAGTCTCCCATGGCATATAAGGAGTTCCTTAAAATCTACTTGTGTTTTTAAAAGTTTGAATAATTTTGTGTCATCTGCCTATTTAATCATCTCATTCATTGCTCTCTTTTTTCAGATCATTTATGAATGTGTTACGCAGCACTGTTCCCAGTACAAATTATTGGGGCTCTCTCCACTAATTACCTTTCTCCATTGAGAGAACTGCAGTAAAAAGAGCACAGTGGGGAAAGCCTGCTGCTGCCCATGGCTGCCAACGAAGAGAAAGCAGAAGGAGAAAAGAGGTAAGAATAGATTAGGGAAGGGAGAGAAAAGCAAGGGAAGCTAAGGGCAAGGAGAAACATGGAAGAGAAAAGGAGAGAGAAAGATAAGGGGTGCAGGGGAGAGAAGAGAAAGAAGAATAAGGAGAGAGAAGGGGAAAGTGAGGGGAGGTAGGTGGCAGAGAACTGGAGAGAGGAAGGGGATACGGTGGAAGGGCAGATAGAAGGGGGAGGAAAAATAGGAAATGGGGAGAAAAGGGAAAAGCAAATGAACAGGGAATTCAAAAGGTCAAGGGATTGACTCTGATCGGCTAAATTTCTGTGCCCTATGAATTGAGAAAGACAAAATTAGTTGATTAGTGGGAAGAAATTTTCAAAGTCAGAGATTTACCAAATTAACCTTTCAAAACTGACCCAAAATTATTTATTATAGCTACCTTTCTTTTCATTTTGCAGGACTAATAAAAGGTAGGGGTGTGCATTCATTCCCTATGAATTGGGAATCTGCAACGTATAGGTCCCTATTCGTTGTATTCGTGGGGAAGCGAAACGTATCACGCTTCCCCACGAATACAATGAATCTTCGCCAAATTATTTGGCCACCTAAAGGAGCCAATTTAAACAAATCCCCCACCCTCCTGACCCTTCCAAGGCTTACCAAAACTCCCTGGTGGTCCAACATGGAGTCCGGAGCCATCCCCTGTACTCACACCCTTGGCTGCCGGTTTCAAAATGGCGCCAATAGCCTTTGACCCACTATGTCACAGGGGCTACCGGTGCCATTGGTCAGCCCCTGTCACATGGTAGGAGCACAAGATGGCGCCAATGGCCATGTGACAGGGGCTGACCAATGGCACCGGTAGCCCCTGTGACATAATAAGGGCAAAGGCTATCGCCGCCATTTTGATTACTGGCAGCTGATGGCTCAAGTGCAGGAGATCGCTCCTGGACCCCCGCTGGACCACCATGGACTTTTGGCAAGTCTTGGGGGGACCCTTCTGACCCCCAAAAGTCCAGCGGGGGTCCGGGAGCCACCTCCTGCACTCCGGCCGTCGGCTGCCAGTATTCAAAATGGCACCGATAGCCTTTGCCCTCACTATGTCACAGGGGACGACCGTCGGTGCATGCTGCACGCACATGTTATAAAATCCGGGGTCAGCGCGTACAAGGGGGTGCACCTTGTGCACGCCAAAGAACGCAGCCTTCCTCCGTTCCCTCCGAGGCCGCTCTGAAATCAGATTTGCCTCGGAGGGAACTTTCCTTCCACCCATCTCCCCCCCACTTTCCCCTCCCTTCCCCTATCTAACCCGCCCCCCAGCCCTACCTAAACCCCCCCTTACCTTTAACTTAGAAGTTGCGCCTGCCTCTGGGCAGGTGTAGGTTGCGCGCGCTGGCCAATGGCCGGCCCGCGATCCCAGATACACAAAGATGAGATGCATCAAGCTAGGTCGAGAGTACATTGTACAAATCTCATCTTTTTATACCTTTCATCACTCCAAATCACATAAAATCTTTACTGATGGTAACTTTGCTGTTTGTACCTGTGACTGTGCATGCAAAACTTCCCCCCAAAACCTAGCATACCACCCAAACCTCACCCCGAGTTCAGAAAGCTTCCTCTTACAGTGGTATAAAAAGTTGACTAAAATTAGTGGTAGCCGACAGACCGAGAGCGGGAGATCGCTCCTGGGACCACCACTGGACCACCAGGTAATTTAAAACGTTTTGTTTTTTTTTGGGGGGGGAAGCTAAGGGAGCTGTTTTGAAGTGTCGGGGTGGGTTTTTTGTTTATCGGCTTGGGCACAGCCAATTAAAAAAAAAACCCGATCGGGTGAATCCGAACCGGAATCGGAACCGATTCCAGTTCCGATTCACATCTCTAGTAACCACCAAAGTTAGTGCAGCCCTGGATGAAATGCACAAAGTTTTCTCAAGAGCTAAGAAACTCATTGACTATTTATACACACACACTAATTGCAATCAATCAAGGCACAGGTATGGATATCTAATTTTCAGTGCCATTTCAATCTGTGTGTGTCAACCTGAGTGTATTATCAGGTCAAACATTCAAGAGTATGCAAATTTTCGAACAGGACCATGTTAATATTTCCTTTATTACTATGGTTTGGTAATGATTGCACTATTCAGCGATGCATAATAGTTTAATTTGAAACACATAATAAATAACAGATGTGTTTTGTCTGATAACTCAAGTTTTTTGAAAATGTCACAAATCTTACAAATTCTGCCAAGGGTATGTAAACTTATGAGAACAACTCTATATACAAAATCTTTCTCTGATATTGGTGACAGCTCACTTAATCAGTGGTTATTTATTGTAGGCTTCAAATCTCAAATATATAGGAATAGTGGTGGAATTTATGTTGCAAAAATATGATAGCATTAAAGAGTCAAATTAGTTAACACTAGATCACTTTTAAGAGTCCTCTAATATATTGTGCTTCTTCTGTACACACTGAGGGGCAGATATTAAAAGGTACGCCCGATTTTATAACATGCGCGCGCAGCCGCGGACATGTTATAAAATCTGGGGTCGTCGCACACAAGGGGGTGCACACTTGTGTACCTTGTGTGCGCCGAGCCACGCAGCTTTCCTTCATTCCCTCCTAGGCCGCACTGAAATCGGAGCGGCCTCGGAGGAAAATTTCCTTCCACCACCCCCCCCCCCACTTTCCCCCCCCACTTTCCCCTCCCTTCCCCTACCTAACCCACCCCCCAGCCCTACCTAAACCCCCCCTTACCTTTAACTTAGAAGTTGCGCCTGCCTCTGGGCAGGTGTAGGTTGCGCGCGCCAAATCCCAGGCACAGTGGCAAATGGCCACTGTGCCTGGAGGCTCTGACCCCGCCCTGCCCTGCCCTGCCCCCGGACCTCCACGCCCCGCCCCCTTTTTCAAGCCCCGGGACATACGCACGTCCCGCGGCTTGTGTGCGTTACTGGGCCTATGCAAAGTAGGCTTGGCGCATGCAGGAGGGATTTTAAAGGGTTACGGGCATATATTACACACGTAACCCTTTTAAAATCTGCCCCTAGGTGTAACAGTACAGATAAAAAGAGATTGGAGGCAGGGTGCGTTAGTTTCTAGAGATGTGAATCGTGTCCTCGATCGTCTTAACGATCGATTTCGGCTGGGAGGGGGAGGGAATCGTATCGTCGCCGTTTGGGTGTTTAGAGTATCGTGAAAATCGTTAAAATCGTGAACCGGCACACTAAAACCCCCTAAAACCCACCCCCGACCCTTTAAATTAAATCCCCCACCCTCCCGAACCCCCCCAAATGCCTTAAATTACCTGGGGGTCCAGCGGCGGTCCGTAGCTAAATCAGGGGAAGGGGGAGGGCAGGAAAACCGGCACACTAAAACACCCTAAAACCCACCCCCGACCCTTTAAATTAAATCCCCCACCCTCCCGAACCCCCCCCCAAATGCCTTAAATTACCTGGGGGTCCAGCGGCGGTCCGGAACGGTCTCCTGCAATTGAATCGTGTTGTCTTCAGCCGGCGCCATTCTGCGCTGCCATTTTGCAAAATGGCGGCGCAAAATGGCGGCGGCCATAAACCAACACGATTCGACTGCAGGAGGTCGTTCCAGACCCCCGCTGGACTTTTGGCAAGTCTTGTGGGGGTCAGGAGGCCCCCCCAAGCTGGCCAAAAGTCCCTGGGGGTCCAGCGGGGGTCCGGGAGCGATCTCCTGCCACGAATAGTTTTCCAGCTGGGGTCCGGAACCCCTGCTGAACGACCTCCTGCAGTTGATCTCCTGTCAGCGCCATTTTCCGTACGGAAAACGATTTGCGGCAGGAGATCGCTCCCAGACCCCCGCTGGACCCCCAGGGACTTTTGGCCAGCTTGGGGGGGCCTCCTGACCCCCATAAGACTTGCCAAAAGTCCAGCGGGGGTCCGGAACGACCTCCTGCAGTCGAATCGTGTTTGGTCTATGGCCGCCGCCATTTTGCGCCGCCATTTTGCAAAATGGCGGCGCAGAATGGCGCCGGCTGAAGACAACACGATTCAATTGCAGGAGGCCGTTCCGGACTGCCGCTGGACCCCCAGGTAATTTAAGGCATTTGGGGGGGGGGTTCGGGAGGGGGGGGGATTTAATTTAAAGGGTCGGGGGTGGGTTTTAGGGTGTTTTAGTGTGCCAGTTTTCCTGCCCTCCCCCTTCCCCCGATTTACGATTTTTTGACGATAAATCGGGGGAATTGGTATTGTATCGTGGCCCTAACGATTTTTGACGATTTAAAATATATCAGACGATATTTTAAATCGTCAAAAAACTATTCACATCCCTATTAGGTTCTACATAAGACAAACCTACATTTCAAAACTACCTTAGTCTTCTGTAATTGTTAACAAATCACTAGCTTAGCTGAAAACACAAATATTTTATGATAGAGGATCCCAACAATGATAAAAGTAGCATTTATTTATCTGAAAATAACAAGAGTTAGGTGACACCTTATAGACTAACCAACTTATTGAAGCATGAGCTTTCAAGGACAGTGTTCACTTTGTCAGAAGCCTGACTTATTCACACACAAGTTGACTTATTCATGCATCCTCTAATTAATGCACATGCTGGGGTTTTAAAATTCACCTTATATATACTCATATTTTATAAACTGCATATATTGTTTGCATGCAGGTTATTAAATACTATAGCAACTTTGCACATACTCATATAAATGCATGTATGTATACACATGTGAGCAGATTTGAAATCTATCTTCTGAGATTTATACTAAGGCAATATTATCCTTTCTGCTCACTGGCAAATCATTATGGGTTTACAGATAAGGAAATCTTCATAGGGATAGCCATGTTAGCCTGGTATAGCAATAAATGACAGGAGTCCTGGAAAACTCATCCATCAATAAATTGGTTAGTCTATAAGGTGCCACCTGACTCCTGTCATTTATTGCTATACCAGACTAACACAGCTGTCCCTCTGAAGATTTCCTTATCTGAATTGCCTTAACACATGCTTAGAGGATAAATTTCAAATCTGCTCACATGTGCCCATATATGCATGTATATGGGTGCATGCAAATTTGCTATAGTATTTAATAACCTGCATGCAAATGATATACACAGGTTATAAAATATGAGTACCAATAAGGTGAATTTTAATACCCCGGTGTGCATTAATTAGAGGATGCATGAATAAGTCAGCTTGCCCAGAAACACGCTTTTCTCCTGTAGCATGTACATCTCCAAAGTTTTCAAAAAGGGATGAGGGGCATGGTCTGGGCAGAACATGAATGTTTCAGGGTATGAACCAGAGATGTGGCGGTAAATAATTATGCACCTGGGCGTGAGCCCTGATCCCCTGCCGCGTAAGTTTATTTCTGCTATGGAGGAAGTGTAAGTTATAAAATAAAGAAAAATAGGCAGATCTGCGGGGTTTTAAAGGTCGGGACCAACTGGGGGGAGTGAAGGCTTTTAAACTAGGGGTGTGTGGAGGACCTACCCCTAAACTTGGCGAACTGGGGATGAACTAGTTTAACTGGCGATGGTGTCAGCGTGTGCCACTTTTAAAATCTGCTTACGCAGTAGAAGCAGGATATGCGCATACATGCACGCCCACTTAAAATTTGGTGCACATATGTGCACGGCCAGATTATTTTATAACATACATATATATGCGCACATATGTCATAAAATAGAGGAGTGATTCAGCCAAACATTTCACTTCGGCCTTCTTTATCGGCCTGCCATGGGAAATTTTGTTTTCCTGCGGTTCGGGCCGATTGTTTTCGGCCACCCCAAAAGTTTAATTAACTACAAGCCCCTCACCCACCTGATCCTCCAAGACTTGCCAAAAGTCCCTGGTAGGTCCCGGGAGCGATCTCCCGCTCTCAGGCCGTCAGCTGCCAGTAATCAAAATGGCGCCAGTGGCCCTTTGCCCTTACAATGTGACAGGGGCTATTGGTGCCATTGGCCGGCCTCTGTCACACGGTAGGAACAATGTACAGCTGGCACCATCTTAAAAAATAGCACAGGCCATCCATTGCTCCTACCATATGACAGGGGCCGACCAATGGCACCTGTAGCCCCTGTCACATGGTAAGGGCAAAGGGCCACCGTCACCATTTTGATTACTGGCCGCCAACAGCCCGAGAGGGGAGATTGCTTCCAGTACCCCCACTGGACCACCAGGGACTTTCAGCAAGTCTTGGGGGTGGGGGGTCAGAGGATTGGGGTTTGTAGTTAATTAAATTTGAAGGGTTGGGGTGGGTTTGGGGTTTGTTTTTTTTAAATGTACCCTTTCTCCTCCCCAAAAAAATGATAGGAAAAAAACATGAAATTTCGTGGGTTTTCCTTTCGTTTTGTCAGCTCCCCGAAATGCAGCAAAATAGGAGATATCTTCTTTATTTCCTATTTCGTTGTGAACGAATGCACATCCCTGTTATAAAATGGCCATGTCCCTCAGCGCAGGTTGATGCATGTAAGCAAATGTGCGCATGTGTGCCATTTTGAAAGTTACAGTCTCCGCGTGTAAACATGCTTACCCATGTAAAAACTGCGAGCCATGCAAGTTCGGACCTATCTTGACAAGTAGCAGCACTTATTCTGATAAGTTCTGATTTATTTGGCTAAATATAGGCTTTGCCAATAAATCTGAACTGAAAAGCGCTACTTGTCCATCTAAGTAGCACTTTTCAGACTTATCTGGCTATATAAGATAGCCGGATAAGTCTTTAAAAAATGCTACTTAGCCAGACAGGTCTTACAGTGCTATATATCTGGCTAAATAAGATAACTGGATAAGTAGGTTTTTTTAGATTTATGTGGCTATCTGACATATCCAGCTAAGTAACACTTTTTAAATACTTTTCCAGCTATCTTTCCTAAGAAAGCTGGTTACATATGAATATCTAGTTTCCATGTTATGCAGGGGAAGAATTTTGCTTATTTTTGCTTTTTGTGACTTTTTGAGTTGCAATTGATATCACACAGTTGTTTTTTTGTGTGATTTTAACAGTGTGGAATATTTTTCTGAAAGGGTCCTTAGTGATTTTCCACAAATCTTTATTTTTCTCCATGGAAAATCCTTTGAAACACATAACAGCATTCTGTTCTAAAAAAATAAATATTATTTTATTGTTTAAATTGTCCTTATCATTCTGAAACAAGAACAAGAATACATGTAACATGACATTTGATTTTCTCTGTGAATCTAAAGACAGGCTCCAGAAAGCTGATAACATCCTTCATTACCCTATGTCTGGAAACTGTTTCCCTGATTGCAGTCATGTAATCTCAGCGAACCTTGAGTGTGCAATGAATATTTATCTAGTAGTCTGAGATATCAAAGTTGTTAAAAAATGATATATCACATTCCTGCCTTTCACTCAAGGCTACTGTAATTCCAATACACTTGTAGGTGTTGTCACTTTAAGTACCACAAATAAGCAAGCTATCAATATTTATTAAAATGCTTCTATAATCATGTAACACTTGGGAGTGGGGGGTAGGGGCAATATAGTATGTATGCTAGAAATGGTTACGGTACTGTGGTGTTTGGTTTTATTTTCAAATTGAATCAATAAAGTTATATTTGTTTTAGATATGATCATTTGTGCATTAAAGCTTGAATTTACTTTTCTCCCAAATTCTGAATGTCATTTCCTGTAGTCTCTCTGCTAACTTTATTTCAGGATTTTTTACTAGAATGTGTTAATTTCATTCCCTTGAATTGTCAATGCAGCAGAATAATCAGTTAATATGAGATTTTAGATATTAGTGTTTGGATATTAGAAATGAATCTCAGGGCAAGAAATGCTCTTACAGCTGAACTTCAGTGAAAAATATGTTACAGTGAATTTTATTTTTATGATCTAGAGAGGTTCTGGTCTACAGGACCATTGCAGTGAAGCAGCAACTAGCTAGCTATACCATACAGTTCCCAAGACACAGAGTGATTTCTTCTCTATCTGGGTCTTCAGTGGACCAGAATCATTGCATCTACAAAGCAGGCAGGCAGGTGGCTACTAGCCAGCCCACTATACAGTGCACACACAGAGCAGAACATTATCTGTCATCTGTGCTGTGTACAGTGTAGGGATGTGCACTGATTTTTTTGTGTGTCATTTTTGTTTCAGGTTGTTACCTGTTTAATTTTGTTTTTAAAATGGTTCAGGGATATTTATTTCATGTTTCCCTAATTTCTGTCTCATTTTCACGCTGGAAGAAATTGAAATTTAGAGATGATGTGACACCGTCACCTGTGTCTCTTCCAGACCCTGTAGTGTTGGAAAAGAGGGAATGGGCAGGCACTAACAGTAATAGCAGGGCACCACCAGTGCATTTGAAGGTAGAAGTGCAAGCCCTAAAAGCTAAAGCATTAGCAGTGCAATCCCTTACTGCTGAAGAGGCAGTAAAAGCAGTCTTGTCAGAAGCTTCTGAGGCAGAAGAATCTACATTTAAAGGATTTCCAGAAGGAGAGTTGGGAGAGTTGTTAGCTGAAAGTCCTAGTTTAAGAGGATTAGTCAGTAATGTCTTAGCCTCTACTTCAGTGATGGAGGCAGGAGGTAATATTGGTGAGGGAGAACAGGCAACAGTGCAGGAAAAGAGGATGAGTGAAGTCCCTGTCACTGTTTCTAAGGGTTCATCTGCCTCCACCTCCACTTCAGTGTCAGCATCAACATCAACCCCAAGGATGCAGACAGAGGCAGGGGATCACAAAAGACATCTGTGATCTGGAGGCACTTTAAAGTGAGGGAAGACCCATGCTTTGCTCAGTGTAATTATCAGCCAAGGCAAGCAAGTGGGCCATTTAAGCAATTCTGGAATGGAGCATCACATGAAAAAGCAGCATCCTCTTCAGTATTCAGCTGGGGATGGTAGTAGCAGTAGTCAGGGGACCTCTTCTTCAAACCAGAGGACACTGTTGCAAAAGGGGATGGGTATTCTTCAAGCTGCTCCCAGGCCCTTGGCTCCTTCCATCAGTCAGGTGGCAGGCCAGCAGCTGCAGTCCCCTGCTATAGGTCGTAAGCAACAGCCCACAATGGAGGAAATGGGGTTGTGTTCTGTCTCATTTTCACAGGGGGAAAAACAGGCAGCATACAAAGTGGTGACCAAGAGCATTGGCAAAATGATCACTTTAGATGATCAGCCCCTGAAGGTAGTGGAGAGAGAATGTGAGTTTCAAGCACTTACTGCAGGTGTTAGCGTCAAACTATAAATTGCCTTCCAGGACAACCTTTAGTAGAAAGGTAATTCACAGTCTGCACAATCAGTGCCACAGGTGCATCAGGCAGTACTGGCCAAGGAAGAGAGAAGCAAGATCAGGACAGCTACACATGCTTCACATATTTTACTCTTTCTGATGGTACACTGATGGCATCTGGCTGAGGTACAGGCAAGTGGCAGCTCCACAGGGGACAGAGTATCAGGCTGCAGGTTGGCTTTGCTGCACACCCACCTGGCAGATGAGGCCCATACCTTGGACAATATTTTAGCAGCCATCAGAGAGATGCTGAAGTGCTGACAGCTGGACCAGAGAGCCAGAGGTCAAAATGCTGGATTCTTCATAGGGGTCAAATATGTTAAAGGCAATAACCGATGGGCGATATCAGGGTATACTATGCTTTGCACCTAGTCTTAAAGGATGCCCTACCTGCATGACTTAATAGAGAAATGTAGGAGAATAGCCGGTCGCTTCCACAGAAATGTGAAGGCAGGACAGCTTCTCTACATAAAGAGGATGATTTAGAGATGCCTTACAAGTGTCTCATTCAAGATGCGGGCAGCTGCTGGAATTCCACCTACATGATGCTGCAGAGATTAGTGGAGCAGCAGGCACCCCTTCGTGATCTGTCTCAGGACATGGAGATAGGTGTGCAGAGTCCCCTAGGGCATCATGTTAGGATAGTCATTAGCCAGATGGTGAAAATCCAAAAGCCCTTTAAGGATGCCACAGAGGAGCTGAGTGCCAGAAGCACCACCTTGGGTGATGTCAACCCCGTAGTAAACATCCTGTTAGAAAAGTTGGAAGGCTTTCAACAGGAAGAGGGAATGAGAGCAGAGGTGCTGCACTGTTTAGAGTCCTTGGGAAAAAAAAACTTGAACCTCTCACCACAAACACCATATACATGCTCACTACATTATGTGATCCTCATGTGAAAGGGAGACTCACCATGCAGGCCAGCAATCTCACATATGAAGAGCATGCTAACAGAGAAGGCCTATAAATTAGAGCACCAGAGGCTGAGGCAGAGGAGGGATTTAGCAGAGGAGGAAACATCATCAGTGGGCATGTCAGACAATAGTGCAAGTCAGAGCATCACCTTGTCATCGACATTTAACACTCCCTTCTTCACTATAAAACATCATAGCCATGTTGTCTGGAAAGAATCCTCACTTCCGTTCCAGGGATCATGAAAGCTGAGCCAAGGAAAGGAAATGGCAGGAAAAATCTGTGCGACTCTCTATGTCGCAGAAACCATTGAAGAAATTGTTGCGGCGTGGACCCATACCTCGCAGTCGGGAAATGCCTCCCGACCCGATGCGGACATCCTTTGGTGGCAACATGGCGGCGCACCGCACTGCGGCACGCGGATCATCTGGACGATGCTCCTCCCCTCAAATTGACATCTTCCCGAGGGCCCCTGTGCTAGCGTGGGAAATTGAAGTATTTAGCCCAGCGTTTCAGCACCAGCAATGCCTCGGCTACAGGCTTGCTTGTGCTGGTGCTCTTCATCGGTGATTCTGTGTTCCCTAGAAACTTGGACTGCCTATCTGCTGCCTGCCTCTGACCCAGATGAGTATCGGATTCTGTTTGCCTGCCACCTGCCTCTGACCTGGACTGAGTATCGGATTCTGTTTGCTTGCCGCTTGCCCTCACCCAGACTAAGTTTGGATTCTATGACTTGGCCACCTCAGCTGAACCTTGGTGCTGACATGACTCAGGTAAGGCTGTTATACTATCATTTGGGTCCATGAAACACAACAGAAATGGGCACAGATGTGCTGCCATACTAGGCCCATAAGTCTACCATCTAGCCAGACTTGGCTAGAGTGGCTCAGTGCTATTTGCCCACATGATGGAAAAGCTAATGTTACTAAAAATAAATCTGCCTTTGCTTGGGTTTCTAGATTTACCTTGCAAGTGGCAAGATTAATGAAACCAATTTGAAAGTCTTGTTGCTCCTCTTCCTGTCTGCCTGCTGTGCCTCAAATACCAGCAATAGGACCTACATCCAGCATCCAGCTGCTTCGGCTTGCTGTGTCTCCAACAAACTCCTCCTAACACTCTGATGCTGCCTCCCAGGATCAAATGCCAGTTCAAAGTTCAGAACATACCAAATCCAGAGTAATTCTGTGTCCCCAATACAGCCAGTTGGGCCACATTGCTCCTTACAAACTGCTGCTACCTCCCATTCTCGAAATGCCATTCCACGGGCTGGAATATACTGAGTTCAGAGTCCTACTGTGTCCTCAGCATTGCCACATGGCACATGCTGCTGTTATCTTCATGCCCGAAATGCCAGTCAGAGGGCCAGAACACACCAAATCCAACACCACCAGTTATATCACACTCCTCCTAAAATGGTGATGCTGCATCCCAGGCCTGAAATGCCAGTCCAAGAGCCAGAATACACTGAATGCAGAGTACTACTGTGTTCCCAATACTGCCAATTGGGCCACACTTTGCCTAACACACTGATGCTGCCTCCCAGGCTCGAAATGCCTGTCCAAGGGCTGAAATATACTGAATCCAGAGTACTGCTGTGTCCCACACATCACCAGTTGAGACACACACCTCCTAACATGCTGCTGCTGCTGCCTCCCAGGCCCAAAATCCCAACCCAAGGGCTGAAATACACTGAATCCAGAGTACTGCTGTGTCCCCAGCACTGCTAGTTGGAGCACACTCCTAACATACTGCTACTGCTTCCCATGCCCGAAATGCCAGTCCAAGGGCCAGAACACAATGAATTCAGAGTACTGCTGTGTCTCCAACATTACCAAGTGGGCCATACTCTTTCTAACACACTGATGATTTGTCCCAGGCTGAAATGCCAGTCCAAGGGCCAAAACACACTGAATCCTGAATACTGCTATGTCCGAACACGATGAGCTGGTCCACACTCCTCCTAACATGCTGATGCTGCTTTGTAGGCCTGAAATGCCAGTCCAAGGGCCAGAAAACACTGAATCCATAATGTTGCTGTGTTGCCAACACCACCAGTTGGGCCACACTTCTAATTTGCTACTGCTGCCTCCCAGGCCTAGAACACACCTCCCAGGGCTAGAACACACCAAATCCAGAGTCGTAATGGGTCCCCAATTATGCTAGTTCGGCCACACTCTTCTGAACACACTGCAGCTGCCTCTCAGGCCTGAAATGCCAGTCTAAGTTCTAGAACACACCAAATCCAGTGTCTTGCTGTATCCCCAACAATGCCTCTAGGGCCTCACACATGCTCCTTCCTACTACCGAGTCTCCAAAAACACCACTGAGGCCAATTTCCCCATATACCATCACTGGGGCCAACATGCACTGTCACCATCTGTCTGCCTTGCCATGTATAACACTACTAGTTCCAAAATGCATTGACACCACCTGCGTGGTTTGCCCATATACCACCTCTGGCGCCTGACATCTGCTTCTTCCTGACACAACATTTGGGGCCCCCATGATTGGGGCCCCCATACACTGACTAAATTGATCTGCCTTGCCACATATAGCATCACTGGGGCAACATGCACTGACACCATCTGATTGCCTTGTCCCATAAGCTACCTCTGGGACCTGCCTCCTGCTTCTTCCTGACACATCTTCAGCAATGCCACTGGAACCTGACATATCCTGCTTCCTTCTGCCATGTCCTCAACAACAACATTGCAGCCTGACTGTACATTCAATATCAGCCTTCCATGACCATATCCCAACATCAACAGTACAGGGATCTGACAGTCTATCCATTATCAGCCTTCTACTGCCATACCTCAACACCAACAGCATAGGAATCTCTCAGTCCATCTAGCATCAGTCTTACACTGCCAGTCCCCCAACACCAAAAGCACAGGGGTTTTACAGTCCATCCAGTATTAGCCTTCCATTACCATACCCCAATACCAAGACAGGGTCTGATAATACATTCAGTAGCAGCCTTCCACTGTCATGGTTCTAACACAACTACAGGGGTGTGTGACACAGTACACCCATCAGCAGCCTTCCACTGACATACACTTAACGCCAGGACAGGGGCGTGGACACATTCTTGTTCTGCCTACCATACCCTTAAATCCACCACAGGGATCTGGCCCATCCTTCTTTAGCCTGCCATGCTCCAAGTACCACTGCAGAGTCATGCCTCCTCTGAGTTCCTCTGCCTGCTTCCAAGTATCACTTCAGGGTCATGATTCTACTGAGATCATCTGCTTGCTTTTCCCCAAATATCACTAACCGGTCATGACTCCAGTGATTTCCTCTGCCTGCTTTTCCCAAAACACCTCAGCAGGGTCATAATTACACTGAGATCCTCTGCCTGTCTTTCCCTAAACACCCCCACAGGGTGGTCATGACTCCACTGAATTCCTCTGCCTACTTAGCTCTAAGCACTACTGCAGGGTCATGACTCCACTGAGTTCATCTGCTTGCTTTTACCCAATCACACCATTGGGGCATGACTCTACTGAGTTCCTCTGCCCCAAACAGCATCACTGGGGCATGATGCCTCTGACTTCCTCTATCTGGTTTGCCCCAAATAGTATAGTCAAAAGTTGTTTGGGGCAAATCAGATAGAGGAAGTCAGAGGAGTCATGTGGTATCAGTTTTTGTTGGCAAAGCACCAATGGGTCATGATGCCATTGACTTCCTTTGCCTGCTGTGCCACAATCACCACCACTGGGATATGACATATGATGCATCAGCCTACCTTGCTCCAAGTACAAGCCTTGTAGCCTGCCTCTTCAAGCTTCAGCATGCCATGTTACAACCATAACCACTGAGGCATGACACTTTTAGCTTCTGTATTCTATGCTATAACCATAACCATTGCGGTCTGACACTTCCAGTTTCATAATGCAATGTTCCAAATAAAACCAATGTAGCATGACACTTCCAACTTCAGCATGCCATGCTCCAACCGAACAACTGTGGCATGACACTTCTAGCTTCAGCATGCCATACTACAACCACAACTCCTGGGGCCTGACATGTCCATCTTCAGAATTCTGTGCTTCAACCATAACCATTGTGGCCTGATACTTCTAGCTTCAGCATGCCATGCTGTAACTATAACAACTGTGGCCTGTCATATCTTGCAACAGCCTGCCTTGCTCCAACCACAATCTCTGGGGCCTGACACTTCCAACTTCAGAATTCCATTCTCCAACCACAATCCCTGGGGGCCTGATACTTGCAGCTTCAGCGTGCCATGCTACAACCATAAGCACTGTGGCCTGACACTTTCAGCTTCAGCATGCCATACTCCAGCTATAACCACTGTGACCTGACATTTCCTGCATCAGCCTACCTTGCTCCATCCACAACTGAGGCCTGACACGTCCGGTTACAGCCTGCCATGCTCTAAACTAAACCACTGGGGGTCTGACACTTCCAGGTTCAGCATACCATGCTCCAACTACAATCCCTGAGGCCTGACAGGTCCTGTATCATCATACCATTCATAATCATAACCATAACCAATATGGTCTGACATTTCCTGACACATGCAAAAAAGAGCTAAACATTTTCCAAAACACAGTAATCACCACCAAAAAGGAAATCCACAATCCTTAGAAAAGTATGCATGACATACTTTTCTAAGGATTGAGGCTGACATTTCCTGAATCATTTTGCCTTGTTCCAACCACAACCCCTGAGGTCGGATACTTCCAGCTTCAGCATGACATGCTCCAGCTATTACCAATGTGGCCTGACATATCCTGCACCAGCTTGCTATGCTCCAACCACAACCAAGAATATCCTGCTTCATCCTGCCATGCTCCAACCAAAATCACTGGAACGATTCCTTTTGCCACTGTACCTTCCTAGCAAACTCCAGTTTTTACTCATTGAGGATGCTGTGCGCATGTCATGTGCTTTGTAAATCTTCATATCACTCTTTCCGGATCTTGGTCTCTTTATCAAAGTCTTAGGATTTTTCCTGCCATCTTTTCTGCTTCATTCCACCTCATGGTGCCTTAAGGTACTGATGAGACTTTTGGTGCCACTTTGCATCTCATAATGCCATTAAGTGTTCATGCCACAATTGCTGGTGTCCTCTTTTTGCAACTTGGGGTGTTCTTCCTTCTTTGGCTACTTCGTAGCTGCTCTTATGGTGATTTGGAGAACTTCCACCCATGCTGGTACCCCTTTGTGGAACCTTAGACTATTTATGCCCCTTTGGTGCCACTTTTCCGCAGTCTAACTACCTGGAGTTCTTTCTCCCTTCTGATGATTTTTTTCCATAAGCTTCATTACAATTGATAAGAAAACCACTATTCTGGAGACTAAACTAAACTGCAAAGACTCCCACATTGATTTTAATGGAAAATTAATTAACTAATGAAATAAGTAAACATATATATATATATTTTTTTTTCATTTGGAAAGTAATGAATTGAATTTGGGTCCCAAAGAAATGAATGAACAAACTGAAACAAAATTTTAATTCTGCACATCCATATAAGAAATGTTTACTTAAGTCAAACAATTAAATTAAAAATTGACTTTATGAGCTTTTATCTCAGCAAATTGCCTGACAGCGTCTGAGAGATCACAATTTTTAGCAATGTCATACTCTCTAGATAATATGGCAAGTGAGGTGAGCCTTTCATCTACCATTGTAGAGGATAGGTACATTTTGATAAGTTTTAATTTTGAGAAGCTACTTTCATTACTATCAACTGTAACTGACAGTATCAGGATTCGCAGCATACCCAAATATCTGACAAGGCATCCCTTATATTCATATCATATATATTTATATATATTGCAAAACATCTTGTGGATATCTTTTCCACAGGGTAACATATCAAGTAAATGGTCAGCTTATTACAAAGCACTATGCAATTAACTTCAGAGTGCTTACCATCAGAAATTGTTAGTAATCTGATACCTGATGGGAGGAGCAATCAGATAGGAGTTAGCAGTCTGATGTGGACTCCTCCTGAAGAAAGGAGGAGTTAGCAATCTGTTATGAATCTGCTACGGAGTTAGCAATCTGTTGTAGACTTGCTAGGGAGTTAGCAATCTGTAGTGGAGCGACTCCTGTAAAAGGGAAAAGTTAACGCAGTCTGTTAGGGACTCTGTGAGGCGTTAGCAATCTTGTTATGAACTAGCTCCTGTGGAAGGAAGAGGTAGCAATCTGATATGCTCAGCTCCTGTAGAGGGAGTAGTAAACAATCTGTTAGGGTTAAGACTGCAGAGTAGCAATCTATTATGAATCTGTTGCTGAAGACTCCTGATGGAGAGAGTAGCAATCTGTTACCAGCGGAGTGCTTGGAGAGGGCACTCAGCTGTAGAGGAATGTAGATAGGTGGATCCTTGGGCCGATGGCAGATGACTGCGGCCCCAGGAGGATATCCTGAGAGGGACCACTGGCTAGGCTTGGGTATGGAGACAGACATAGATAGTTCTTTTATTAGACAGGTTAGTAGAACCACCAGAGGTGGCAGTAGTGAGCAGATATGCCCGGCAGGGCTGTATTCCCTCAGGTACTGGAACAGCGGTCCCAGGTTTGCTGAGCTGTAGAGAAACTGTAGATAATATGCTGTGTTCATAGCCAGAACTAGATGACAAAACTCACATAAGGTCTTTAGAAAGCTCAGTAGCTGGAAGGGGTTAGGCCCTCGAGGAGCGGGGGATCTCTAAGGAATTATACAGCTAAACTAATTGGGTGGCTGGGCAGACTGGATGGGCCATTTGGTCTTTTTCTGCCATCATGTTTCTATGTTTCTTTGTTTCTATATTTCTAAACTGCTAATGGCTAAAGAGCATTTGATGCCTCTAGTATATAGCATCTTAGTCACCAGTAAAGACCAGCTCCAAGCCTGAACAGCCAGCTCCTTCTTTTAATGAGATCATATGGAAATTACATCAGGCAGCCAGGGATTTTCTCTGGCTTCTCCCTGCCTAAACCATTCTACTTGTTTGGTTGGTGCTCTTTGTCATTCATTTGGAGCCTTGGGGTACTCTTGCCACTCTGGGTGACTTCTTATACGTACAGCAAAATGGCGCCGTATGGCCGGCACCATTTTGCCGTACGGCAAAACGATTCGAGTTTAGGAGGTCGTTCCCGGACCCCCGCTGGACTTTTGGCAAGTCTTGTGGGGGTCAGGAGGCCCCCCCAAGCTGGCCAAAAGTCCCGGGGGTCCAGCGGGGGTCCGGGAGCGATCTCCTACGCTCCTGACGTCGGGGGACAAAAAACAAAATGGCGCCGGCGCTACCTTTGCCCTGTCATATGACAGGGCAAAGGTAGCACCGGCGCCATTTCTACAATGCACCGCAGGCCCGAGAGTAAAAGATCACACCGGGACCCTCCCTCTGGACCCCAGGTAATTTAAGGCATTTTGGGGGGGTTCGGGAGGGTGGGGGATTTATTTTAAAGGGTCGGGGTGGGTTTTAGGGATGTTTTAGTGTGCCGGTTTTCCCGCCCTCCCCCGATTTACGATTTACGATTTACACGATATTTTAAAAAACAAAACCGCGACGATAAGATTCCCTCCCCCCCCAGCCGAAATCGATCGTTAAAGACGATCGATCACACGATTCACATCTCTACTATACTCTGCCACTCTTGTACAGCCTGGATGGGGTGTTCATGCCACATTTATTGGTGTTCTTTGCCCCATTTTTGGAACTTTAGGGTGTTCTGATCACTCTTGATCTTGGTTTGTCTCCTCTGATAGTACTTTGGAGAATTCTTGCCGCTCCTGGTAGCATTTTGCCTCATTGCAGGTCTTGAGTTTTTCATTCCATTTTTTTTGTGCCACATTGACATAATCTTAATGTGTTATCATTCCTTCTTTTCTGATGATGTCTATTCACCATTTTCATTAGAAATGATTAGGGGGAGAGGAGAGGAGCCTAGCATCAGCACTGAATATCCGAAACCAGCTGAGATCACCCTGACATAACATGCTGGGGGAAGCATGAAACTCAAAATCTTGGCTGGCAGCTGTAGACTTCAGAAGAGGTAGTGAGCCTGTACTCCTTCCAGTACATCAAGCTGCAGTCTGTGTTCCATATATTTCTACTCCACTCCCTGTGAAACGCAAAGCTTGAAGTACAAGTATGTGAATCATTTCTGTACGCTATTCCACATTACATGATAAAAGCCCTGCTGGCTTTCTTTTTTTAATTCCCCATTTTCTTCCTTATTTTACACACCTCCCTCTTCTCCAGATATCAGACCCAGGTAAGGGCTGGAGAAAAACTCTCCTCAGAGACGTCAGCAGCCCCCAGAGGCCCCGAGCACCTCACCTCCACCACCTGCCCAAGCCCTGCTGTAGAGACTCAAACCTGAACGGCTTATGTTAATCAAGGCTCGCAGTGGACAGCCCAGGTTCTCTCCCCAAAGCGATTAGACAAAACTAACCAGTTTCTGGGCAATCCCTAAGGCTTCCTCGTGCTTTCCTAAGTGAAGCAAACAGCGGGCTTGGCTCTCCTGGACATCTCGTCTCATGGCAGTGTTAGCAGACGGCAAGAGTAGAAAGCAGCTTGAATATTCCTGGAGTGCTTTCTGGAAATAAAAAAAAAAAAAAACCACAAAACAACTGAAGAGTCTGTGCATAAAAGATCCCGGAGGCATAATCATAACTTGCACATGTAATCATAAACCATGGCTAGAGAACCATAAAATGGAACTTTAATTTTCCCATGCTTCTGGTTAACCCAAAATACCATGAGGCGGGGGCAACTGGGCAGACTGGGTGGGCCAGAGTCTTTACCTGCTGACGGCCGTCAGGGGCGCCCAGCTTTAGTGAGGTGCTGTATGAAAAGGGGAGGGAGGATTTCTTATATTATGCTTCATTACATAGCAGAACTAGGGATTCAAGTCCAACTTTCTAATTGCCTAACAGCTACCTGAACTCACCCCTGCCAATTCAAATGTGCATCTGTAGTAGCCCTCCAGCAGTGAAACACTGCTTTTTTGACCCTCCACGTGTGGCGAGCGGCTGCAAACCGCTAGACCAGCAGTTTGTCCTGAAGTCCAGCAATGTTGTCATATCCACTGGTAACTCAGAACCTTCTTCCTCAGAAGTCGCTCCAATTGTGAATAAAAGTCCTGCCTCTGAAAGCTGTAAACTATATTTCCTCCTAATTTAAGAGGGCGCCCCTGACGGCCGTCAGCAGGTAAAGACTCCGGCCCACCCAGTCTGCCCCGTTGCCCCCACCTGCAGGTCACTGCAGACCCTCCTCAATCCCCCTGCACATTCTGTATCTGATACATTCATACTTTAATTCTATCCTCATTTGAGGGTATTTAAAATAGAGAGTGTGGATCTTTGAACTGCGCAACCGCGGCATTTTTAAATGAAGGAATAGACGGCGCATGAGAAACTCTTTGCGACTGTGTGTGAAAAACTCAGTAAGGTTAGTACAATTGATATTGGTATTCTGGGTTTTGAGGATGTGGATATATTTTGTCTAAGTATAATTAACTGAATGGTGATATTTTATTGTTTAAAGTTGAGAGTGAAGATGGCTTTGTTGAACAGTGCCTGCGGTAACTGGATTGTGAAGTTGTTGGTGAACCTTTGTGACAACCGGAGAACTACATGAAGCTGGTGAAGAATAGGGTTGGTGAACCTAGAATGAAATAAGTTGCTAAATTTATGGCTTTAAGGTGAGTTGGGATATCTGTGAATAATTAGTATGAGATATATAATGGTGGAAATGTTATGGCCGGATATACATATATACGTATAGATATTTTAGAATGATATTGGAATTAAATTTTTAATAGATGATTGAATAAATGATTAATAAATACATAAGATTTTTAACATAGAAATTGAGATAACATCGGATGATATAATTATTTGTGTATGTTTTCATGAAGAGAATAGGTGATGAAGATTGGTGTGTTCGTTGATAAGTGCAGTTGGAAATTCCTTATATATGTGAGAAGAAAGGATAATACAAATGTTTTGAACCCCTGATGAAACCCTTGGGTGAAACAAGAGCTTCTTGTCGGGAGTATAGGAAGGAGTACAAGAGTATGTTGAATCAACAACATCGGGAGTATAAAATAAAGTATAGGAGGTTTTTTTTAATTAATAAAACTTTGTATTGGGGAGTTTTTGGAATGAATATAAGGGAAAGTTTTATCAACAATTAACAAATAGTTAGGAATAAAGAGTAATATTGTAAAGCACACTCTATGCTTATAGCCAGGGATACAAGAACACTTAGACTCAGTAGAAAGTATAATTTCTTTTTATATCCCTGGCTATAAGCATAGAGTGTGCTTTACAATATATAAATTGATCTCTTTAATATATAGTTGGTAATTCAAGTGCAATATTGATAAATATAACAAAGAAATTTTTGTATTTTAATTGATGTACAATATTTGTTGTTATATGTATTAACATTGTTGGTTTGAGTGTGGAGGATGAATGGTTGAAATATGTAATATGGTGTAATAAGAACATAAGAACATAAGAAAATGCCATACTGGGTCAGACCAAGGGTCCATCAAGCCCAGCATCCTGTTTCCAACAGTGGCCAATCCAGGCCATAAGAACCTGGCAAGTACCCAAACACTAAGTCTATTCCATGTAACCATTGCTAATGGCAGTGGCTATTCTCTAAGTGAACTTAATAGCAGGTAATGGACTTCTCCTCCAAGAACTTATCCAATCCTTTTTTAAACACAGCTATACTAACTGCACGAACCACATTCTCTGGCAACAAATTCCAGAGTTTAATTGTGCGTTGAGTAAAAAAGAACTTTCTCCGATTAGTTTTAAATGTGCCCCATGCTAACTTCATGGAGTGTCCCCTAGTCCTTCTACTATCCGAAAGAGTAAATAACCGATTCACATCTACCCGTTCTAGACCTCTCATGATTTTAAACACCTCTATCATATCCCCCCTCAGTCGTCTCTTCTCCAAGCTGAAAAGTCCTAACCTCTTTAGTCTTTCCTCATAGGGGAGTTGTTCCATTCCCCTTATCATTTTGGTAGCCCTTCTCTGTACCTTCTCCATCGCAATTATATCTTTTTTGAGATGCGGCGACCAGAATTGTACACAGTATTCAAGGTGCGGTCTCACCATGGAGCGATACAGAGGCATTATGACATTTTCCGTTTTATTCATCATTCCTTTTCTAATAATTCCCAACATTCTGTTTGCTTTTTTGACTGCCGTAGCACACTGAACCGACGATTTCAATGTGTTATCCACTATGACACCTAGATCTCTTTCTTGGGTTGTAGCACCTAATATGGAACCCAACATCGTGTAATTATAGCATGGGTTATTTTTCCCTATATGCATCACCTTGCACTTATCCACATTAAATTTCATCTGCCATTTGGATGCCCAATTTTCCAGTCTCACAAGGTCTTCCTGCAATTTATCACAATCTGCTTGTGATTTAACTACTCTGCACAATTTTGTGTCATCTGCAAATTTGATTATCTCACTCGTCGTATTTCTTTCCAGATCATTTATAAATATATTGAACAGTAAGGGTCCCAATACAGATCCCTGAGGCACTCCACTGTCCACTCCCTTCCACTGAGAAAATTGCCCATTTAATCCTACTCTCTGTTTCCTGTCTTTTAGCCAGTTTGCAATCCACGAAAGGATATCGCCACCTATCCCATGACTTTTTACTTTTCCTAGAAGCCTTTCATGAGGAACTTTGTCAAACGCCTTCTGAAAATCCAAGTATACTATATCTACCGGTTCACCTTTATCCACATGTTTATTAACTCCTTCAAAAAAGTGAAGCAGATTTGTGAGGCAAGACTTGCCCTGGGTAAAGCCATCCTGACTTTGTTCCATTAAACCATGTCTTTCTATATGTTCTGTGATTTTGATGTTTAGAACACTTTCCACTATTTTTCCTGGCACTGAAGTCAGACTAACTGGTCTGTAGTTTCCCGGATCGCCCCTGGAGCCCTTTTTAAATATTGGGGTTACATTTGCTATCCTCCAGTCTTCAGGTACAATGGATGATTTTAATGATAAGTTACAAATTTTTACTAATAGGTCTGAAATTTCATTTTTTAGTTCCTTCAGAACTCTGGGGTGTATACATCCGGTCCAGGTGATTTACTACTCTTCAGTTTGTCAATCAGGCCTACCACATCTTCTAGGTTCACCGTGATTTGATTCAGTCCATCTGAATCATTACCCATGAAAACCTTCTCCATTACGGGTACCTCCCCAACATCCTCTTCAGTAAACACCGAAGCAAAGAAATCATTTAATCTTTCCGCGATGGCCTTATCTTCTCTAAGTGCCCCTTTAACCCCTCGATCATCTAACGGTCCAACTGACTCCCTCACAGGCTTTCTGCTTCGGATATATTTTAAAAAGTTTTTACTGTGAGTTTTTGCCTCTACAGCCAACTTCTTTTCAAATTCTCTCTTAGCCTGTCTTATCAATGTCTTACATTTAACTTGCCAATGTTTATGCTTTATCCTATTTTCTTCTGTTGGATCCTTCTTCCAATTTTTGAATGAAGATCTTTTGGCTAAAATAGCTTCTTTCACCTCCCCTTTTAACCATGCCGGTAATCGTTTTGCCTTCTTTCCACCTTTCTTAATGTGTGGAATACATCTGGACTGTGCTTCTAGAATGGTATTTTTTAACAATGACCACGCCTCTTGGACATTTTTTACTTTTGTAGCTGCTCCTTTCAGTTTTTTTCTAACAATTTTTCTCATTTTATCAAAGTTTCCCTTTTGAAAGTTTAGCACGAGAGCCTTGGATTTGCACACTGTTCCTTTTCCAGTCATTAAATCAAATTTGATCATATTATGATCACTATTGCCAAGCGGCCCCACCACCGTTACCTCTCTCACCAAGTCCTGTGCTCCACTGAGAATTAGATCTAAAATTGCTCCCTCTCTCGTCGGTTCCTGAACCAATTGCTCCATAAAGCTATCATTTATTCCATCCAGGAACGTTATCTCTCTAGCGTGACCCGATGATACATTTACCCAGTCTATATTGGGGTAATTGAAGTCTCCCATTATTACTGCACTACCAATTTGGTTAGCTTCCCTAATTTCTCTTAGCATTTCACTGTCCATCTCACCATCTTGACCAGGTGGACGGTAGTATACCCCTATCACTGTAGTCTTCCCTGATACACAAGGGATTTCTACCCATAAAGATTCAATTTTGTATTTAGTCTCATGCAGGATGTATATCCTGTTGGACTCTATGCCATCCCGGACATAAAGCGCCACACCTCCTCCCGACTGCTCCTCTCTGTCATTGCGATATAATTTGTACCCCGGTATAGCACTGTCCCATTGGTTATCCTCTTTCCACCATGTCTCTGAGATGCCAATTAAGTCTATGTCATCATTTACTGCTATACATTCTAATTCTCCCATCTTACTTCTTAGACTTCTGGCATTAGCATACAAACATTTCAAAGTTTGTTTTTTGATTGTATTTTTATTCTGCTTTTTAATTGATAGGGATAAGTTAGAATTTTTTAGCTCAGGTGAGTTTTTAGTTACAGGCACTTGGACTACTTTCTAATTATTGGAACCTCACTGTCGGGATGCCCTAATTCTAATGCATCATTAGTATCCTTTAAAGATACATCTCTCCGAACCATGCGCTGCTGAGCGACTGTCGGCTTTCCCCTTTGTTCTAGTTTAAAAGCTGCTCTATCTCCTTTTTAAAGGTTAGCGCCAGCAGTCTGGTTCCACCCTGGTTAAGGTGGAGCCCATCCCTTCGGAAGAGACTCCCCCTTCCCCAAAAGGTTCCCCAGTTCCTAACAAAACTGAATCCCTCTTCCTTGCACCATCGTCTCATCCACGCATTGAGACTCCGGAGCTCTGCCTGCCTCTGGTGACCTGCGCGTGGAACAGCGAGCATTTCAGAGAATGCTACCCTGGAGGTTCTGGATTTAAGCTTTCTACCTAAGAGCCTAAATTTGGCTTCCAGAACCTCCCTCCCACATTTTCCTATGTCGTTGGTGCCCACGTGTACCACGACAGCCGGCTCCTCCCCAGCAATGTCTAAAATCCTATCTAGGTGACGCGTGAGGTCCGCCACCTTCGCACCAGGTAGGCATGTTACCAGGCGATCCTCACGCCCACCCGCCACCCAGCTATCTACATTCCTAATAATCGAATCACCAACTATGACGGCCGACCTAACCCTTCCCTCCTGGGCAGTAGGCTTTGGGGAGATATCCTCAGTGCGAAAGGACAATGCATCACCTAGAGAGCAGGTCCTTGCTACAGGATCCTTTCCTGCTACATCTGGTTGGTGCTCTCCCATTATGAGACCTTCTTCCTCCAAGGCAGCACCAGGGCTGCCAGTCTGAAGTTGGGACTGGACTACTATGTCCCTGAAGGTCTCATCTATATACCTCTCTGTCTCCCTCAGCTCCTCCAGGTCTGCCACTCTAGCCTCCAGAGATCGGACTCGTTCTCTGAGAGCCAGGAGCTCTTTGCATCGCATGCACATGTACAACTTCTCACCGGTGGGTAAAAAATCATACATGTGACACTCGATGCAAAGACTGGGAAGCCCCCCTCTTGCTGCTGGACTGCTGCCTTCATCTCAATTTTGATCAGTTCCTAGTTAAGTTTTAGGTTGCTATGGGAGTAGGAATGTGTCTAAATTCCTTTAAATGTATTAGTGAATTCACTATATGTCTGGTAGTGGCCTACTGGGGTCTGGTCGAATTCTCAATAAAGTTTTTGTTGATGGGGTTTTTTTTTTGTGCAAGTGGCACCTGCCTATAAATTAAGGGATGAGCTTGGGGTGGGTGGGCGAGGGGTGGGAGGGTTGGGAAATACAAACAGTCTAACTTTAGTTAGTCAGCCTGAGTGACTCACAGCTCCCTTGATTAACAAATGTTGTTCCCTATTCAAACCTAATCATACTACCTCAACACCTTTCCAAGGTGAGTAACTGAGCTGAACTATTCAACTTTTTTACTTTGGTATATACTGCTCCTAGCTTATTTCTAGCTTCTGGCTACTTTTTTGTGGGGTTTTTTTTTTTTGTGTTTTTTTTTTTGTTTTTCAATACAATGCACTCAGTTATTTATTAAATAAAACACTTAGCTCTTTAAAAGTCTGGAGGACACTTTAATAGTCAGGCAGACTTTTAAAAAATAAACACACTACCTACTGCTACCTTATTGACTGACTAAATACAAACAGTCTAACTTGTTTATTTATTCACTGCCAACCTACTGCTACCTTATTGACTGACTAAAAATACAAACAGTCTAACTTGTGTATTCACTGCCTACCTACTGCTACCTTATTGACTGACTATTTAAAAATGCAAACAGTCTAACTTGTTTTATTCACTGACTGACTATTAAAGGCACAAACACACAAACACACTAAATAATATTCCCAAATAGTTAACTTTGCCCCAATACTTTTAAAAAAGTCAATGTCAATGTCCCAAGCAAAAACTTACTGATTCCTTTCAGCCACCAGCAAGGTGATCCTCTCCTCTCAGTGTTTTTAAATTCTGTTAGAGAACTTTCTCTCAGAGAAATTCTGTTCGAGAAATTCTCTCAGAGAACGGGTATGTTTTTTATATTATCCATAAAGCCCATCTTTCTTAAAATTTGAAAATCAGTCTTTCACATGGTACCTTCTTAAAGTTTTAACAAAATCCAGATAATTATATCAGTCTTGTTTTCCTAGGTCATTCACAGTTTTCTAATGTTTGTGAAAAGCCCACTAAGGTTGGTCTGGCTGGACCTATTTTCAAACCCACTTCAGCTCTTGATAATCCTTCCTCTCTACCTCACGGTCATTTGCAATACTTCTCCATAACTGAGGTTAGGATAACTGTTTTATAGCAACCTGGTAAAGATTTGGGTTGCTTCACCAGTTTTAATGGCCCTGCTCCACTTTAGCTGGTTCTCAAAATATTAAGTCTGGTGGTCAGGCAATCATTTCACTTCTCTCCCACAGCGGCCCTAGACACACTTCCTCTGATTTAAGTGCCTTACTGACTTTTATTTAGTCCACTTTACTATTTTTTACTCCCTTCTGGGATATCCAAACCAGACTGGGTTTAAATATTGATTGCCTTACTGGTTTATCTTCCTCAAGGGACCCTTCCACCATAAATACTGAAGAAAATTTTATTCAGTATTACTGCTCAGTATTTTTTTAGTTCAGTTAATCCATAAAATTAACTATAGCATCCCCTGTTGTCCTTTTACCATTAATATATTTTGCAAGCTTTTTGGGATTTATTTTGTTATCTTTAGCAATCTCTCTGTCATTGTTAATTTCAGCTTGCTGATTACCCTCTTTCACTCAGTGAAACCAGTCACTTCTATAATCATTTAGTTTCTTTTTGTCATTCTAGAAATGTTTTGATTCCATTTCATATTCTCTTTATCTTCCTCCCTAAAGTGGAAAGTTCCTTAGCCCACTTCCTATCCAAACCACTTTTCCTTGCTCTATGAGTCTATCAGACATTATATGTATCCCTATGGTACGCCCAGTTAGTAACTTGAGGTGAGGTTTAGGTATTAGTGTAGGGAGTTAGGGGCCACTTTGACATTCAACGTGAGACGTATGAACAGAACAGTGGTCTCCTGTGAAGATTTGATGGCCTTCGGAGTGAGGAAACGCACCCAAAGATTAGATTTGTGCAAGGTTCTCTAAACCTAGCTTGATGTTAAAGGCCATCAAATCTTCACAGGAGACCACTGTTCTGTTCGTACGTCTCACGTTGAATGTCAAAGTGGCCCCTAACTCCCTACACTAATACCTAAATCTCACCTCAAGTTACTAACTGGGCCTACCATAGGGATACAAATACCTATCTAGGGAGAGGATATTATGGCTAGTCAGTCTCTCTCTCTCTCATCCCCCAGTGGTTGAATGCAGGAAACACAATGGTTCTGGCATGTATTGCAAAGTCTGAAAAGGTTATCACAATTTGTGCTAACTTAGCTCTTTGCATAAGTAATTAGCTCTTTGCATAAGTACCGTATTTTTCGGACTATAAGGCGCACATAAAAACCTACGATTTTCTCAGAAATCGGAAGTGCGCCTTATAATCCGGTGCGCCTTATATATGAATTTTTCTGCTGCCACTCCTTTTATATTGTCTTTTTTTCTGTTTCTTTTCTCTCCATCTTCTTCCCTCAAACACACAGGTTCTCATTCTCACATGCATTTCTCTCTCTCACACACACACAGGCTCTCACTGTCACATGCTGTGTCTCATACAATCATTCATACACTCAGTCTCTCACTCCCACATGCTGTCTTGCTCAAGCACAGGCTCTCACTCACCTCTAGGCCTCCTCTTCGCGGGTCACCGCAGGATGGGCTCTGCAGTGGCCCTGCTACCGGTCCTCCTCTTCTTCTCGGGCCGCTGCGACTTGAGATTCGCAGCGGTCCGTAAATGCAAGTGCTGCTCCACGTCTGCACGCGCTGATGCTTCCCCTCCTTCCTGCCCACGCAGCTCCGGCAACGTTTACTTCCGGGGACGCACAGACAGGAAGGAGGATGAGCATCAGCGCGTTTAAACGCAATTTTTTTCTTGGCGGCCGCCCACCCCTCGCTACGCCACTGCTGCGCCTTATAATCCGGTGCGGCTTATATATGAACCTGGATGCCTTAGCAGGCGCTCATTGATAATGCGCCTTATAATCCGGTGCGCCTTATAGTCCGAAAAATACACTGTATATTAGCATAAACCACGCCCCTTTTACTATTGCATGCGATACTTATCGCATTTTGATAAATCCAGGCCTTAATTTTTTTGAAATCACAATATTAATACAACCAAGAATGAACAATAAAGGTAGTTTATTAAAGTGTGTTTCACTGCTGTTCAACACCATGATCTGGAGAGTTCTTGTGACAGACTGCATATGAAATCTGGAGTGCGCAACATGCACATTTGGATCATCAAGATAGACAAACAGGCCATGTCCAAGGGATTAGCATTTGTATTCCAGATTGCTTCCAATCTACTGTGCTCATAGGAGCCACCAGCAACTCACAAATTAAGTACTATTACAAAAATCAAGTGTGACGAAACAGGACCTCCAAATGATTAAACTTGCACTGCTTTAATTAGAATCATCTGAAATTCCCAGCAGCTACAGTATTGTAACATTTGCAGTTTTCTTACATTTCTTTAAACCTATTGGGGACCCTCATCTCTGCTCTGAACCACTGAATTTTGTGGTGAGACCCTGGATAAGGCTGCAGTGTCTGCACAATAAATATCATTTTAATGAATTGGACTGGGAGAGCAAAAATTCACAGTCTAGTGTGTTCTGCCCTATGAACATTTCTTTAAATATTTTTTCACAGATTCTGCAGGCAGCATTTCCCAATCCTGCTGCTTGGCAACATAAGTGGTTATACTGGGCTGACCAGAGATAAAGAGAGGCTCAGCAGTGCTCCAGAGTCGACCTGTTCATACAAGCCTTCAAAAAGAAAAAGGTATAGCTGAGGGGAAAAACTATTAAAAGGAAGGTAAATAGACAATTGCTTAGCAACTTGTGAAAATAATACCATGCTATGCCCCAGTATGGAATGCACTTTGCTAAAATCAATCTGCTTTCCATGAATAGGTAATGCAGAACAGAATGCCCTTTATCATGCATTTAGTAATAAATTGCCATAAAACCAGTCAGAGAAATGTGTCAAATAGACTTGAGTTTCTAAGGTTAACAAAAAGTTTTCTGCATTATAGACAGCAAGTTAACAGGAAAAGCTTTGAGGCTTTTTATCTCTAACAAACTTCTTCCTATTTATCCTTCCCTTACTCCTCCC